>NC_133327.1:619620019-619981592 GCF_042186555.1 Aquarana catesbeiana
TTAATCAAATTCCTTGTAAAACTTAATGATAATGATAGAAACATCTCATTAACCTGGGACATCAGCAAGAAAAAAATCAACTTCCTAGACCTAGAGATTTCACTAGATGAATCTGCATTCAGTACAAAAACGCATTTTAAAGGAGTTGATAGAAACAGCTATCTCCCCACCACAAGCTGTCACCATCAAAATTGGATTTTTAATATCCCAAAGGGACAACTGATGCGGATAAAAAGAAACTGTACCAAAATTGAAACATATTTCGAACAAGCAGAAAAATTAGGCGAAAGATTTAAGTCAAAAGGCTATGATCATAAATTCATTAAGGCCAAAATTGCCGAAGTCTCCACACTCGATCGGAACCAACTGATCAAAGAGAAAACTACACAACAAAAAAACACAGTTGAGGGAATACCTCTTATCCTGGATTTCAATGTACAATATAAAAAAATCGAAAGGATAATCAAGGATCATTGGCCCATCTTACTGGCAGACAAGCAACTACAAGACATCCTCCCTAAAAAGCCGAAGTTCATATACAAGAGGGCACCTACTATCAGGGACATAGTAGTTAAAAATATAGTAGATCCCCCCAAAAAACAGTTTTCTTTTTTCACTGGTAATGGTTTTTAACCTTGCAAAAGGTGTTTCGCCTGTCTTAGGACGAAACGCCCAAATAAGAAAGTATTTAATTTCACCTCAACTAGCACAGGAGAGAATCATGCAATTAAAGATTTTATTTGTTGTAACACCGAGGGGGCAGTTTACGCATTAGAATGTAGCTGCGGCCTCCAATACGTAGGCCGCACAAAAAGACCCCTGAGAGTCCGTATTAAGGAACATGTCCAAAATATTCTTAAAGGCTATGACAAACACTGTGTGTCCAAACACTTTTTAACCTGTCATAATAAAGACCCCACACATCTGAGTTTTTGGGGTATTACCCCATACATTAAACACTGGCGAGGTGGCCACAAGGTGAGAACCCTAAGCAAACTAGAATCCAAGTGGATCTTCACCTTAGATACCTTCTGGCCCCGTGGTCTAAACATTGAGTTTGACCTAAACTGCTTCCTGAGTGACTTTTAACTTTCATCATTTTTAATGGAATTTTATCCCCAATTTTTAGACTTTTTCTCTTTCATATACTTTTTAGCGCACATGCATTGCAACCGTTCTATTCCATGCAAAATTTACTATGGCCCATATGACTAGACTCTCAATGCGCCACTTATTAGTTAAACAACTAGTATATATTCTCTGGCAGGACACCCCTACCAAAAATCTTGGTTATTTCTGCACACATATATTTCACAAATCTGAACCCATTAGAGGTATTTATATACATCCTCACATTAGCAATATCTACACTATGCCGTATTTGGTTTTTGTAATGTTTTTTAATATTTTTTATTTTTCATTTTCTTGTTCCTCTGTTATTTTTATTTTTATTTTATTCATTACAAGTTTATTACTATCATTATATATTTTTATGGATCAACCTGCCTCCCAATAGGTTCAATATAAGCTTCTGGGCTAATATATTTTCTATTGATTTATTATTTATATTATGTATGTTATGAGCACTGTCAGTGTCTGCTGCTTTTCTCTTCCCGCTCCCCCCCGCGATGAGTGTAGAACGCTCTAATTCCTTCACCCACACATGTTCTGTCTGCTACACCCGGTAGCCAGGGTGGTAGTTTATTACACCAAACCAAGGTGATAGACCTTTAGAACTGAGCTAATACCCAATTTATACTATTTTATAGCCAGTTTTATTCATCATTTTTTTGATATTCCCATCCAGCTTCCCCCCGCTAGTTCCCGTATACTAGAGATGGTGTTATTTCCTTTGCCGACAGCACCATACAAATTTACCGAGCTGGATGGTGCTTATTGGTCCCATAAGTCAGCTGACATCTCCACATAGACAGACACCTAAGGCGGAACTAGCGGTGAAAAATCTCTTGGAAAATGGCTGCCGTACTAACCCAATTACACTCCAGGAAAATGGCCGCCCTATATCGGCCAATATTAGACTATTTAAGGACACGATTTCAGCCTGTGTTTATCCCCTGATGAAGTCACATGGTGTGATGTCACGTGTAGGGACGAGACAGGCTGTACACACGAACAGAGGCATACGAGCTCGCCGCTCGTCGGATTGATACCGCTGTTTTTAAATTATTATGTGAGTACCTATAATTTTTTAATAAAGAGATTTACCATTTACCAAACGGGATTACACTATTGGCTTTCTTTCTACCGATTACCCCCTATATACATCCCCCCCGCACCATACCTGAGGGAGTCCCATCCTAGGATCCAGGACAGTGAGGGACGCGTTGGAGTCTATAGGCGGATGTTTTAACAGCTTTCCTGATATATGCTTTTGCCCTATTACCTTGAGGTAAGGGGCCATTACCTATCTGAGTGGTCTTGCACACGAAGAAAACACTTGATGTGGTTCACTTTAGCACTTTAATTGCAACGTGTGCATGCTAGGACGTTGCTGTCACAATTTTCAAAAGGACTTTTTTATGAATTTTCTGTATGTTTTTTTCCTCTTGTCATTTTTATTTGAGATTCCAGCAAATTATTTATCTTTGATGTCGTTTTGCACAGTATGCACTATATGAAAAGGAGTAACTTATTACTCCTCCAGTCTTATGGTTGCACATTGCACTTTTTTGCTGGTCTAACTGTAGATGCACGTTGTTTACATTCACTATGCACTTTATTTATGTTTAACCTAATGTTAGTTATTGGTGTCTAGGTAGCCCCACCATCACGTTAATGCATTTTAAATCATGTAAATTTTACTTTAGGCGATTCAAGTGAATATTTTATTTAGAATTTACTCATGTCATTTTTCACCAGCTATCTAAGAATTTGAACATTAAGATTTTTAATTTTGTGTCATATATATATTTTTTCTTTCACGTATTTCCACTCTATTTGCGATACACGCATTTATTTATTATTCATATCTCATTTGTTTTCGTATTAAGGATCAGCGCAGCACCACTCACTTATATAAATTTAGTCCCGTGCTGTGTCCCAATATCTCAGTGTGAAGTGCTGGTACTAATGCTGCCCAGCTCTGCCCTATTGTGTACAGATGACTCACCTGCAGACCCTGTGTTTACATGTAAATAAACGGCATTCATAAGTAAATAGCTGCGGCCGACGGCACTGTAATGTAAATAAAGGCGGGATTGATATGTGTATCATGCCCCCCTGCAGTGAGGGGATGATGTGCTGTAACCTCTAGCAACCAATTAGTGAGCAGTAATACTGTAAAGTAATCTCTAGCAACCAATTAACAAGCAGAAATCATTTGCTGTAACCTCTAGCAACCAATCAGTGAGCTGTAATGCGTGCTGTAACCTCTAGCAACCAGTCAATAAGTAGTAATGATATGCTGTAACCGCTGGCAACCAATCGCAATTGCTGCCTGATACAGTAAACTGGAGAGTGAAATTGCATGGGGGGGGGCCCAAGAAAATTTTTGCCCAGGGTCCAATCAATATTAAAGATGGCCCTGGGTATTTGCATTTGGAATCTATTGCTGTGAACCTACATCATGGGTTCAAAGGAGCTGTCCATGGAAGTGGAACAGGCCATTGTAAGGCTTCAAAAATGAAACAAATCCATCAGAGAGACAGCAGCAAAATTAGGAGTGGCAAATCAACAGTTTGGTACATTATAAAGGAAAGTAGAAGGCACTGGTGAGCTCAGCAACATAAAAAGGCCTGGATGTCCACAGAAGAGAACATTGGTGGATGATCGCAGGATCCTCTCTAAAGAAAAACCCATTCATAACATTCAGACAAGTTAAGGACACTCTCCAGGAGGTGGGCATATCATTGTCAAACTGCAATACTTAATACAGTGCAGCACTGCTAATCATACCTATATATTTTTATTAAATTTTCTAAAGGAATGTTGAAGATCACCCGCTTGATTCCCATTAATGTTACATGAAAACACCGCATCCAAATCAATATCTCTGTGATCTAATAAACTTAATACATCCATGGTCAGGGGCGGGCTGGGCTGGGGGGCAGGGTGGCAATTTCCCCCCAGGCTGTCCCAAATTATACGCAAAATGGCCTGCGGCCGCCTGCTGCCTTTTTTTTTCTCGGAGGAAGTTGGGCCAGGGGCACGGGCGCAGCGGCCAGCCGCATGCTGTGGTATTCTGGGACTTGTAGTCCACGTGTGCTCAAGCTCCCGGTGGGTGGAGAACTAAGAGCAGTGCAACACAGCCAGGAAACAACAACTCACAGATCTTGGAGGCAGGCAGAGGCAGCAGGGCGCGCCAGGGAGTCGGGACCCACAGGACTGGCTCAGGCTGCAAGTTTAATTGCCCAGGACAGGAGCATCACACCCTCAGGACCGGAGGAGACCGTGAAAGGACTTGCTGAGCTGACACTAGCATGGGCAGCTGCCATCGCTGAGGTGAGAGACCCTAACACCCACAGCTGAACCCCACATCCCATCTACCCCCCCCATACACTCTATTCACCCTGCCCCAGGTCAGTGCCCACCCAGTAACCTCAAAATAGCCCTCAACACTGTGGGTCCTGCTGGGAGCTGACCATGGCCTGTGGGTCCTGCTGAGAGTTGGCCATGGCCAGTTGATCCTGGTGGGAGCTGGCCATGGCCAGCAGGACCCACAGGCCATGGTCAGCTCCCAACAGGACCCACAGGCCAGCGGCCAGCAGGACCCACAGGTCAGTGGCCAGCAGAACCTACAGGCCAGTGGCCATCAGGACCCACAGGCCATGGTCAGCTCCCAGCAGGACCCACAGGCCAGCGGCCAGCAGGAACCACAGGTCAGTGGCCAGCAGGATCCACAGGTCAGTGGCCAGCAGAACCTAACAGGCCATGGCCAGCGGCCAGCAGGACTCACAGGTCAGTGGCTAGCAGGACCCACAGGTCCGTGGGCAGCTCCCAGCACGACCCACAACCTGTGGGTCCTGCTGGCCACTGGCCTGTAGGTTCTGCTGGCCACTGACCTGTGGGTCCTGCTGGGAGCTGATCATAGCATGTTGGGCCTGCTGGCCATAGCCTGTGGGGCCTGCTGGCCACTAGCCTAGGGTGACCAGACATCCCTGATTTCTGGGGACAGTCCCCGGACTGAGGACACTGTCCCTGGATTAAGTCTGTCCCCGGTTTGTTTCCTCGCTTTGCATGGCTGATCTGGGGTGGAGTTGGGGCATTGGAAGGGTGCCAGGGCCGGCCCCACCATGGGTCCTGCTGGGCCCATTGGGCTGCCTGAGAGGGGTGTGAGCGCCGCCAGATTACACAGAGCAGGGATCTCCCGCTTACCTGGCAGCCGCAGTCATACAAAGTCCCGCATCCTGGACTGGCTTCTATGATAGACAGCACACTGATGTCATCTATCATAGGGGCTGGTCCAGGAGGCAGGACTTCGTATGACAGCGGCCGCGCTTGTTAAGCAGGAGATCTCTGCTCTGTGTAATCCAGTCGCTCTCCTCTCTCTAATCCCAATGCAATGAACAGACTGCATTGATGGGCACTGATGAGGCTGAGCTGATGGGCACTGGTGAGGCTGCATTGATGGACACTGGTGAGGCTGCATTGATGCACACTGGTGAGGTTGCATTGAGGGGCACTGATCAGGCTGCATTGATGGACACTGGTGAGGCTGCATTGATGGGCACTGATCAGGTTGCATTGATGGACACTGGTGAGGCTGTGCGGATGGGCACTGGTGGGGCTGCATTGATGGGCACTGGTGAGGCTGAATTGATGGGCACTGTTGATGGGGTGCTGATTCGGTAGTTCAATGGGACACTTGACTGGACTTGCCCCCTGAGCCTAAGGCTGCCAGCTCTCCCCTTTCCTTGGTTACAGCTGCTACTAAGCAGAACCATCAGATGAGTCCTTTCCATGTCATTGCACCCATTTTCCAATGCTTATGTGATCACAATAAGGTGAAGTTTTATTGATGCCTGATATCCCAGGATTAATATAAGTTTTCTACTTTTTAATAAAATCCATAGTCAAATGGTTTTACACTATGTGGAGGTCTCATGTTTTTTATGGATGTTGGAGCTCATAACTTGACAAGTGGCCTACCTGCGGTGGAGAACCTCGCTGCCTCACTTTTGGATGCCATCTCTGTGACTACCGTTCTGACTACCATCGTGACCATTATTACTACATGCTTGGTTGATGCTGCCTTATGGTAAGAGTATTCAGTCTCCTCTACTGGGTGGTGGATGCACTTGTCGTGGTGACTCCTTAAGTCAAATTTTGGATCTTCCCTCACAATCACCATTGAAATAAACTTTTGTTTATAATCACTATATGGACTATTTATGTCACTTAAGTCTTTTTATTTTTTATATGAAAGTCTTATGATTTCACAGTGCACTCTATTATGTTGATATGTTAATATTATTGGCTGTTTGGTTACATTTAGCGCTGCACTTATTTACTTCAGCGTATGTTTAAATACCTGTGTGAATGGCTCCATTGAAAACAATGTCAAGATCCGTAATCAATAAACAATTGTATATGCATTTTTTTACAGCCATGTGAATGAAGCCTACAACAAAGTAAATAATTTTTGCCCCTTTCCCCTGACCTAACTTACCTTGATACGGCAACTGTGGTTCCACTATTTGTTTACATCCAAACATGCAAGTCTTCAGTACCAGGGCTATTTCTACACATTACAGCACCTTAGAATTCTATGGGACCACCTCTGATTGTCTCCAGAAACAGCTCCAAAAACAGCCAAAGGTTTGATCCATGTAGGCAGTTGCATTGCTATAGGGGTGCGGACCGCACCTGCGTTAAACCCGCCAGAGAGGTGACAACAGGGGTGGACTAACCATTCGGTGACAGTGAGGGGAGCCAAGCAGGAGCTGGCGGCAGCCTCCGATCCACGAAGTTGCTCACTTATGTTCGAAGTCCTGGGCTGTGATTGTGCCTCGCTATACACAGCTGGTAAAGGAACCGGCAGGCTGCGGGAAGGCGAGATTCCATAATATTAGGTGACATGACTGGACATTGACTCCTTCACCACGTCTAAAGTACTGATCAGGGAACCCTGCTGATATAATTATACAGAGTACAGTATCATTTTTTTGGGGGGGGTGGTCTCCCAGTGTAGTTTTGGGGAGTGGGGGGAGTCTCCTGGTGTAGTATTGGGGGAATAGGGGAGCCCCCCTATATCTCACTTTCACCCCCCCCCTCACTCTCTTACCCTCCTCTCTCTCTCATCCCTCTCTCTCACTCCCTCTCTTCACTCGTCTCTCTCTCGCCCCTCTCTATCACCCCACCTTTCTTTTTCACTCCCCTCTCTCTCTCCCCCACCTCTTTCCCTCCTCTCTCTCCCCCACCTCTTTCCCTCCTCTCTCTCTCTCCCCTTCTTGCATTTCTTTCCTTTTCCATCCCCCCCATCTCTCTCTCCTTCCTATCCCTATCTCTCCTCCCTATCATCCCCCACCTTCTCCTGTCTCTATCCCTCCATCCCCTCTTCCCCTCTTAGTTTCTAATAGAAGTTTCTGTAAAATTTTAGGTTCTTGGTAAAAAATGCGCTGTCAGTAGATTTTACTTTTTTTTTGTTTTCTCAGGCAACCCTGTCAGGAAGAAGCTGAGTGGGAGTCGAAAAGGCATTTAACCCCTCAATCGCCGGGCATCTTTACTTTACTATGTAAGCAGCAGGTGCTACCTAGAGCTCCTGAAAAACCACACCCAATTTTTGCTTTCTCGTGTATTAGGGCCCAAATTATGATCTTGCACACAGTCCCACTGCTTTCATAAAACATCCCTGTTTGCATCATAAAGATGGCTGCCATGCAGCAGGCTAACAGGGGTGGGGAGGGAGCACTGTGGTGGGTTTGCTGGTTTGACACCATGTTTTACCACACCAGGTAACACCAACCCTAGTGATGTCACTGCATGTAAGGCCAACTTACTTAAAGTTTTAATCCTTAATAATCGCTGCTATTTTAAAGGTTTTTCTCATCCTATATACAGTAAAACCTTGGATTACGAGCATAATTTGTTCCGAGAAACATACTTGTAATCCAAAGGACTCTTATATCAAAGGGAATTTCCCCATGAGGAATAACGGAATCTCAGATGATTCGTTCCACATCCATTTATTCATAAGTCCTTCCATTTATAGTCTGAATAAAAAGATTATAGCAATGTGATAGATTGTGTAACCATAAAATGTCCATCTACAAATGGCCGCCTCCACAAGGGGATTAGAAGCAAAATCCATCAGGAGCTACAGAGTATAAAAGAGAAGAGAGGTGCCTCTAAATATAGCAATATGTTGCTAAATGTTGTACCTTTATTAACCACTTGCCGTTATACGTTGGCTCTTTGAAATGGAATATCAGTGTTATGGCAGTCAAAATTTATTAAAAAATGTAGCTTGTCTTGCAAAATGCTCTCAAACCAAGTTACTCTCAATCCAAGGTTTTACTGTAAATTTCAGACACCATTTTCCTTGGTGTGTATAATATTATATGTTTGTTTCCACACGCGGTGTTCTGCTGCTGTGGAAGGATTCAACTCCTGGTTCCAAGCAGTATTTTTTAATTGCCGCCTTTGTAGAAGGAAGCGGTGGAGGGTAATTGTTGTTTAATAAACAGGCCGCTTTGATCTTTTTCAGGCGGCATTTTACAAAGCTCTGAGATAGGAAAAATAATGAAATTTGGAGAGGCGACTTGAAAAAATAAAATAAGCAGAAAAGCTTCCTTCTATAAATCTCACATAAGTAAGGGATGAAAAGAAGAAGAGCTGGATTATTGACAACCTTGGGGCTCCGCAGGCAAAACAAGCCACATATTGCTTGTCGACTCCCCTCTCTCTGAGTTTTCAAAGAGGGCCTGTCATGCAATCACATCACGTAGTATGTAGTAAAACACCTGTATAAGAAGCCTTAGATGGCAGATCTTTCTCATATTCTTAACTATACTAAGTCTGGGTCAGTGACAACATTTGCATTGAAGCTGAACAGGCTGTCCCAGAGCAAGCATGCATAATGGGAATCTGTGATAAGCAGTGTGCACCAAAGGTTTTTCACACAGGTTTTCTATCTGGCTGCTTTACCCCAATTGAAACAACTTTTTATTAACTGGAAATTATTTTTCAGGATATCAAGGCCTTGCTGCCCGATACTTGACTGAATTTTGTGTAGTGTGGATGTATGTGGGAAAACCCCCCAAAAAGTTAGTAAATGGAATTGCATTTCATTGACCCCTGTTCTCTGCCTCTTTGTCCTCTTGTGAGACTACAGTGCAGACATATACCCTGGCAACCTTAAAGCCCAACTCCGCGCTTGGATCCTCCCCCCATTAGCCCTTTCTCCCATTGAAGCACTCCTACATCCCAAATGGGCACACATACCTTTATTCTGCATGTATTTTGGGTTGGTTTCCTTTTCACCCTCCTTTTCCTCTGTTGGACATGGCACTGCTCTCTGCAGCATTGTTCCTGTAAGTCCAGGATGGGAGATGGGGGCGGGGGTGCCGCTCACAGGAGGTTGGATTAATGAAGCTGTTCATCATTCAACCTGGAAGTTGACCAGTATTGGATCAATGACCAGATGAGATTTCGGGGGACAGCGCCAGAGAGCAGGTGATTATAGCAGCCAGAACTGCTTTTTTATTTTTTACTACAGCCATTAGCCATAACCCCAGTATCAAAATTTGCAGCTGGTGATGCTCTCTAAAGTAAAAGCAATCCTAGCAGCTAATTAGACACTGGATTGCTTTTACAGGCGGTGGAAGGGGGTCCCCTTCCCGCTGCCTCTCTGGGCTTTCCCGTCCCGTTGATCCAGCTTACAATAGAGGTGACCGCTGACCAGATCATTTCTGATCACCTCTATGGTCTAGGAGACCGGAAGTGACAAGCATTTTCGTCACTTCCATTTAGGGCAGATGTAAACATTGCCTTTTTTGTTTTTTTCAGAAAGCATGAGATCAATGTTTTTCTTTTAATCTCATGCTTCAAAGGGGAGAGGGGAGATCTGGGGTTTTATTTTTGCTTTGTAACTCTAAATTGGTAACCTGTTAACATTTTTAAAGCGTTGCCTATTGAGATTTTTAAGTATCGTAGTTTGTCGCCATTCGATGAGCGTGTGCAATTTTAAAGCGTGACATGTAAAGAATCTATTTACTCAGCATAACATAATCTTCTATATTTTACCATGAAATTGGGTTATATATTGTGTTCTTTGCATTAAAATTCATTAAAGTGTATTTTTTTCCCCAAAAAATACTGCTGCGCAAATATTATATGACATTAAAAAATGTATTCTCTAGGACCTCTACTAAAAAATATATAATTTTTGGGGGTTCTAAGTAACTTTCTAGCAAAAAAACAACAGATTTTTACACGTAAACAAAAAGTGTCAGACTAGGCCTGGTTTTCAAGTGGTTAAAGTAGTTCTAAAGTCTAAAGGTTTTTTACCTTAAAACACTTCACGCCTTTAGGATATACCTGTACGTCCTCAGGTTGAAGCGGTCATTCTGGGATCATAGCTGCAACTGCAGTACCAAACTGCAGTTTCAGCTGGTGATGTGCTTTAATGTAGAAGTGATCGGAGTGGCTCTACAGTTGCCTGATCACTTCTACAGGGTGCTCTCCTCCCTCCCCTTTCAGTTTTTCTAGTTTTTCTCCCTCTTCTTCTCCTCCTCATCTCTCTTCCTCTTCTTCCCCTGTGTCGCCAAAGTGACCACAGAGAGGGAAGGGAATAGTGATGCTGGGAGAAGGGGAGCGGGAGCCCTCTGGTGGTTAGAGGGCAGCAGTGCAGGTTCTACTGGCCAGCTTACCCGCCACCCACCCCCCTGCTGCGTGGACCAGCCCCCAGAAGGAAATGGACAGTCACCGGCCTGGCCTGGGGGTTGGAAACCTCTACATGTAAACAAAAAGTGTCAGAAAAGGCCTGGCCTTAGAGTGGTTAAACCTATCAAATAAACAAACTCCGCTTAAAGGAGAATTCCAGGCATGGCATTTTAATACAGTACATAGTTAAATTTGTACAGCTTGGATCTATTCATATACCATACTTGTGAGATTCTACTAGAAGCAGGGAATCACAGTAGTAGGTAACACTATTCCAGTGATCTCCACCAGTTTCTGGGTCCCATGCTGGGCGGCTGTTCTACTGTACTCTGAACACAAGAGGTAGGCCGCTCTGGATGGGCACCATTCAGAGAATGCTATGCAATTTCCCCATTGAATGCAAAGCATTTTCTGATTGGACAAGGTAGATAACATGACGTCACAGCCACTCAGCACAGGACCCAGCTGCTAGTGGAGATCACTGGAATAGCGTTGCCTACTACAGTAATTTGCAGTTTCTAGAGGGATTCCACAGATATAGTGTACACATAGTAACAATGGTCAAAACTGGACCAAAGTAAGTATGTACAGTATACAATGCCATCCTGCAATGCTTCTTTTTAGTCAAATAAATGTTTATTCAAGACATTGTCAGAGTATAAAAAGAAATAAGACAACAATTCGATGTACAGAACCGTATAAAATGTTACATTGTAGTCAAAAAAGAATGCCAGGGGAAAACATTCGGGCAATAGACCTGTAATGCTTCTTTAATACACCCAACCAAGCTTATATTTTGACAAAACCATACATGTGGTTATTACTAAGTCCCATCTCTTCAAGGGAGGAGTGTTTACTTAAAATAAAAAAAGTGAAAATCAGAAATGACTTGGACAATATGACATAACTATCCCATACAGAATATCAACATTGGCTTCAACGTAGACCATAAAGAATGACATAAAATTAGCAAAACTATTTATGTAAAGGTCACAAACAGTTTTATTAAATAGAAAAGAAAAACATAGTCAAAACATTCATCAAGATTTCGATTAAAAACATTAAAAAACACAAATCCCATGCTTTTTTTTTCTTTGTAGTGGTTTAACAATAAGACTATTTACAGTTTTATATACAGTACATAGCTGGAATTTCATACACAACAGCTGTACAGTGCTCCAGACAACTTACATTTTTTTCAGACTATCCATTCCATTGAAACATAGTGGTTTGTTTTACACTGAGCTTTGCCTAAATCACAATGTCAAATTAGGACACTTAAACTCCACTAGGTCTGCTCAAACCCTACCTATTTATACTTATTCACACTAAAATTTCTGTAAAACCATGTCCAAGCTCAAAAAACCTACTCTTGGGTTTTTGCTGCTCAATAAAAAAAAGTACTGGCTGTTTTTTTCCCAGAAGCTTACCCCTGAGGACTTATCACAGAACCCAATCACAAGGCTTCAAGCAAGACACAGAATTTGTTTTGTTTTTGGATGCTCTGAGAGGAAGGAAAAGAAACCCTGCAGAAGGTAATTATTAGGTTTACATCTGGTCGGAAGACAGAGACATGTCAGAGTTGAGGCAATAAGGCACCTCAAGATGTTCACCGTCTAACTTCCAGCAAGTCCTGCATGACTGTAAACATGACTCATGCTCTAATATTACTCTCAGCTGACATTCATTACAGTGTAGGAAGCTCCTCGGTTCACTCGCTTTGTGGGAAAACTCTCTTCTACATCTTCATCTAATTAATCAACTCCTGGGCTCTCTATACTGCTAATATTTCTCCATCACTCTATAAGAGAGTACTCAAGGACTACAGAAATCTTTTTTTTTTTTATCAGTAGTGAAACCTCATTATAAAAATGTTTATTAAAACCTAAAGTAGAAGTCCAGTCAAAAATGACAATTTTGCTAGTAATTCTATGTAAAATATGTTTATCGTTGACATTATTCATTTTCTGTATAGCTGATTGCATAGCTTAAAAAGTCTTATCTAACTTAGACAATCAGTTTCTTCCCGTTCTTCACCTTATGTTCCTTTATCTGCCTCTTACTTCCTGAAAATGCTGCCGTTCTCTTCTACACAGGCATGCCCACTATTCATTCTAACCGCCCCGGTCTTGCCCGCCAAGCCCCACCCCCATCCCTCCTATCCTTAGTCAGATAGAAATCGATATCTTTGTGTCTTCACAGCCTCGCATCTTGCCCACATCTGATAGAGCTGAGATGTGAGAACACAGGAGAGACACATATTCACGTTGATAACAACAGAAATATCACAGTAGAACAATAACCTCACTCACTTATTGCGGGGACAGTCTAATGCGTCCCAGTTGTCATGGAAATGATGCCGCCATACAGCCAGCGCGCATCGTCATTTCTTTTTACAATTACGTTTTCCTGTGTGCTCCGAAGCCGAAAGTGACGTTTGGCCGGGTACGACGTCACTTCCATAAATTACATATTCAACGAGGAACACGCCCAGCAGCTGGGATCTAATGGAACGCCCAGCTGCTGGAAACGGCGGAGAAAGCTGGGGAAGGACGAACACGTGATTGGTGCATTTTTTAGCAACAAAATAAGGTGCAAAGAAGGGTTTATGAAAAATTTGAATAATACAGATTGATTTCAAATGCTCATTGGATGTCATTGGATTGGATGCCTGGACTTCCACTTTAATATAGAAGAGTTTTACTAAGCACCACTGTTATGTAAGAGAACGCTTTTCTTGTTTTTTTTCTCTAACTGCCACGTATTTGTGCACACATTGGGATGACTTTACATAGGAAGTGGTTCCATTCTCCTAACCCTACGTCATTGCTGTGTCCTGTATTAATGTGTGGTTGAAGGATGTAGGTACTGCTTGCGGTGGAGAACACACTCTCAGAAGTATTGAATGGAGGCTGTGGCATTGAAATAAAGAGAAAATAGGAGAAGCAGAGGTGAGTTTACTATCACTGCAGTTGCAGGAACCTTTCTTCTGGATTCTTTTAACTTTATAAGGTAGTTTCCAAGACTATTTTTATTTGGCTGAAGCCTGAGAAATGAGTATTGATCTTGCTGTGTGGGCTTTAAGATAAACCTTCAATGAAAATGGAAGGTATGCTTTACCCACAGGTCAATGCCCTCAGACACAAATGGCTTATTAAAGCCACTGAAAAATAAAGTTTATACAAAAATACCTCAGGCCCGGCTTACTACGCTTTTGGGAGGAAAGAGCTGGGTGCTCAAAATCCTGCAAACATGTGCTTCCACTATTTTAATGCTTTTTTAAGTCACTTTGGGTGAGAGGGTTGAAGGGCCGTAAGTAAAGCGCTGCGTAAACTGTTGGCGCTATATAAATCCTGTATAATAATAATAAAGAAGACTTTCACATTTTCTAGAAGGTCCTTTAATGTGCTTATGACCAATCCACTTTGTGGAGGCACTATAATCCAAGCCACTGCCTTGCAGCTAAAGTGGTAATTACTGTTCCATCCTGTTTGACTTGGTAAAGCCATTTTTCAAAACAAATTGGTGAAAATTTAGGAAATGGACAATGGACATTTTCTTCTTTCCCGTTCTTTTGGATAGAAGAATATCTTCTCGAGAACAGTAAACCAAGATCTTAAGATAAAGTTCTCTGTTGAAAATACTTTAATTTCTTTAACTTGTTTGACCCAACTGCAAGAAGGAAAATGCTCTTGAGCATTTGGATTTTAGCATGAGTTTCCAAGGTGGGCTCAGATGGAAAGGAAGTCCTAAATATACTGTATATAGGAAATTCTTATGAATTCGTGAGAATGAGTGGATCAAAACTTCTTGTGTCAAAGCGGACACTTGAAGCTGCTACTTGAAATTTATCATTAAAGTCTATATCAGGAGGGTTATGTTTTGGGGTTAACTGCAAAGTTATGGAACCCATTCCTTACTATAAATGTCCAAAATAGGCCATTGTTGACTTTGATGATGAGTATTCATTAGCGTGGTCATTTGACTAGACCAGGCCTTACTGCTGTTGGGTTTATTGGTTGAAGATATGGGACCTTAAAAGACACACAAGAAGCTGACATGGCTCTGTCCTTGAGGAAGAAATGAAAAGGAACCTGTTTTCGGATTGTTGCTCTCTTCGCTTTTCTCCTAAGCCTGAACTCCAACCTTACCTCTAGTCTTGCACAGTTGTGTAGGTTCCTTTCCTGTATTAAAATTGCTTATTCTAATTTTACTACATAATATGAGGTTCTCACTGTGTGCACTAGAAGCTGCAGCAAGTCAGATAGATCCTGCCTCATCTTCTTGTTGCCTCCCAGCCTTACTCGTCCCTGGATCAACATTTTAATTAATTGTTTTTAGGTTCTTTCAGTCACGGAGGCTTAGCATCCCACAGGGCTTCCTATAGTTTTACTGTAATGCAGTCAGGCTGTGCGAACAGTGTGCTCAACCTACAGCACTGTGGCCTATGTCCTCAGTGGTCTGACATCCCCTTGCCCAGTGCTCCAACCAACAGTTCTCATGCTTCCTGAGTAGTGCTGTTGACTGGAGCACAAGGCTTTGCATTAAAATAATATAGGAGGCTTCAGTTGGCCTTAACCCCTTGTTCACATTGAATGTGGTTTTGAAATTGTGCGACTTAATCTGAAATTGCACGACTTTAATGCATGTCAGTGCGACTTTGAAGACATCTGTGCGACTTCATGCACAGATGTCTATGCAAGTAGCACCCGAAATCGCCAAAAGTAGTGCAGGAACTACTTTTTCAAATTGATGTGGCCCTGCAAAATCAGCATCACATCAATTTAAACATGGCCATTGCTGACAATAGGGTGCGCCTTGTCATGCGATTTGAGGCTGGGCTTCTTGCATTGTATGTTAATGAGGACAGACTTGGGACAGGCTCACTCTAACATTGTTCCTAAACCTTGCAATCAGCCATGGCACCTCCTCCTGAGAAACAACTAAAAAGGTAAGAAATATTTTTCCACATTTTTTTTAGGTATGCTGTGTGAATGGGAACACATAACAAACATATAATGAGGTTTTCTCAAATTTGATGGCAAAAGTGGAAATACACTGTAAAGGCCAGATTCAGCCAAATCTGAAAGATATCATCACTAAAATTCCCAGTTTCATACGTGGTTTTCTCAAAGCCACACAAAACGATGTCACACTTATGTAGAATAACAAAATACATTGTTGATTTAACAACAAGAGAGTGACAAGAGAGACGCTCCTAGGAGGGGGCAAAGACAGACTACTGCAGAAAAAAATCCTGTGAGAGTTTCAGCTCACTGGTATCCAGCCTTATGCTTTATTTGACCAACCTACTGCTGCCTGAGTTAATGAAAATCTTTCACTATTCTAAAACTGAAAAACATAATACAATTACTTCAAGCTTACAATAAAAAATAATACTTAACCACTTGCCGACCAGCCGCCGTCATTATACTGCGGCAGGTCAGCACAATCCCGTGAACCGTCATAGCTATACGTCAGTCCCTTTAATCGGGATAGCAGGCATGCGGTCGCGATGACTGTCGGCCACAAGCGATCGCGGGCACGAGAGTCAGAATAGACATGTGTTTGTGTGTAAACACACACATCCCAGTTCTGTGAGGAGAGGAGAGAGAGATTGTGAGTTCCTACGAGCTGGGAACCACGATCTCTCATCTCCTATAGTCAGTCCCATCCCCCACAGTTAGAACACACACATAGGGAACACAGTTAACTCCTTGATCGCCCCTAGTGTTAACCCCTTCCCTGCCAGTGACATTTATACAGTAATCAGTGCATTTTTATAGCACTGATCGCTGTACAATTGTCAATCGACCCAAAAATGTGTCAAAAGTGTCTGATGTGTCCGCCATAATGTCGCAGTCTCAATAAGAATCGCAAATAGGTGCCATTACTAGTAAAAAAAAAATAATACTAAAAATGCCATAAATCTATCGCCTATTTTGTAGACGCTATAACTTTTGCGCAAACCAATCAATATACGCTTTTTGTGATTTTTATTACCAAAAATATGTAGAAGAATACATATCGGCCTAAACTGAGGAAAAAAATCGCTTTTTTAAAAATTAATTGGGGCTATTTATTACTGCAAAAAGTACAAAATATTGTTTTTTCAAAATTGTCGCACTTTTTTTGTTTATGGCGCAAAAAATAAAAACCGCAGAGATGATCAAATACCACCAAAAGAAAGCTCTATTTCTGGAAAAAAAAAGGACATCAATTTTGTTTGGGTACAGCGTAGCACGACCGCGCAATTGTCAGTTAAAGCAACGCAGTGTCGTATCGCAAAAAATGGCTTGGTCACTGAGCAGCCAATTTTTCCAGGGCTGAAGTGGTTACAAAAACAACAAAAATAGGTTATGTCATCCTGTAGAAACAGAACCTGTCGTCCGCCTGCTCAGCTTGGATCAGCGGAGTGATCCCCCGCTGAGCAGGGAGAATCCACAAGACAGAGGTGCCCGTTTGAAAGGGGCCTTAATAGAGTAAAGTCAGAAGGTTTTTTATCTTAATGCATTCTATCCATTAAGATAAAAAACCTTTTGTGTGTAGCAGCCTCCCCAGCATCCCCTAATACTTACCTGAGCCCCATTTCTCTCCAACGATGTCCACGAATGTCTAAGCCGTCCGGGACACTCCTCCTGATTGGCTGAGACACAGCAGTGGCACCAGTGGCTCCCATGGTTGTCAATCAAAGCTAGCCAGCCAATCAGGCAAGAGAGGGGCGAGCCCGGGGCTCAATGGACACACAGAGCTGTGACTAGGCTTGGGTGCCCCCATAGGAAGCTGCTGATTGTGGGAGCATTTGATAGGAGGGAGGGGCTAGAGGGACACGGGAAGAGGAGGATCCAGGCTGCTCTGTGCACAACCGAGGAGGTAGAAAATGTTTGTTAATTTTATTTTTAAAAACGAGACTTTACAATCACTTTAACCTTTCTTTCTTGGGGGGGGGTTGTTTGTTACTCCTGTGCTACTATGCAACACAGATCAGCTGTCTGATTTAGGGCTGATTCACCCCCGTATGGTAGGACTGCATCAGGCGGCTATTGCAGTGCAGACCCACTGCAAGACGAGGCAAAATGCCTCGTCTCCTGACAGGTTCACAACTACTGTATTGCGATGGTGTGTGCTGCATGCACTATTTTTTTTTCAGCACAGCATAGTGTGACGCAATACACTACCTAGCACTATGCTGCGGCTAAAAGAACTTAATGAAATATTAATGTATGACATTTCAATAAAGTTAATAAAAAAAAAGTAAACAGTGCGATGCGCCGTAATTGGCATTTCGGCAGCACTGTAATCCCACCACACACCATCGGCTGCATAGCCACTGGTGTGAGTCAGCCTTAAATAAATACCCCTCTCCTGATTTACAAATCATACCTCGTAAAGGAGAACTCGGAGCGATGCAAACTTATGTCATAACTAACAATGTGAAGAACTTTTTTAACCTGTGTCATGTTTTTAGGGGGAAAAAAGTTTCTATAAAGACCAGTAGGAGGAAATGAGGCGATTTTGCTTTCATGGGATCTGGAATAACTAACCATAACATACAATAAAGTTCCATCTAACAGTGAACTTTCCCTTTTCTTCCATAAAATGCCTTAAGTAGAAAAGGAATTTCAAGTAACCATAGAAAGACATCATGTAAGTTCACTGATGGCACAGATAAAGTTCTTCTGTGGCTCTTTGTAGCCGGAATGAGATCGGGGTTTGAGTGCTTATATTGTATTTCCATATTTCTTTGTGCTTTTTGACCCCTCACAGAATTTGGTTTCCAGAACAATCAAAGAATGTATATGTACTGTGTTTTTGTGGGAGCTTGGTCCTCTGCTGGACCGGAGTGTTTGTCTGTACATTGTAAGTCACATTCACTTCTCAGTCTCCACCTATTTTTCCTTCATATACTTTCTTCAGTTTGTCCTCTAAAGATGCTGGAAAATGTCTTTATGCACTTTGCACGTTGTGCCGCCATGCTTACAGTTGCTGCGGAATACCTTGTTCTTTGTAACCTGCAAAAAGAATGTAGATTTTTTAGAATGTTTGAAAAGTGGATCCTTCAGTATCTTAACAAGTCTGTATGAATATATTCCAGACATGTCATAATAAGCAGCAACAGTGTTATTAAAAAAAAAAAAAAGCTCTATTAACCTCCCTGGTGGTATGATTATTTCAGATTTTTGATGCGGTACAATTATTTTGCATGGAAATTTGGCATTTTATATTGTAGGCCTGTAATTCTTAACAATAACACACTTAAATCTGTCCACCAAGAGTCTAGTAGATATCCCGGGTATCATGAAGTTTGAAACACAAAAACATAAATTATAATATAGTAAATACAAATGAATATAAATGCAGCGCTGATAAGTGATATATGAAGCGAGGTGACAGCATATCACCCCGGAAGTTGTGTAAAGTTGCTAATGGCTTGATGGTGAAATACAAGCAACTATGAACCAAAATAAGTAAAGTGGAAAATCAATCTCCAATAACTAAAAAATAGTGTCCATGGTAAAATAAGTGTTCTTCAATAAATGGAAAAAATATATATTTATCATGGGAAAAAAGGTGAATATGTGTGAATGATGCCTTTCAACCAATAGGTAAAGCGAAAGGCATCATTCACACATATTCACCTTTTTTCCCATGATAAATATATATTTTTTCCATTTATTGAAGAACACTTATTTTACCATGGACACTATTTTTTAGTTATTGCTGTCACCTCGCTTCATATATCACCTATTAGCGCTGCATTTATATTCATTTGTATTTCATTGCACAGTTTTCTACACTGTGGATGCTGGCTGCTATCACTTTTATGTTTTGTTGTTTATAGTAGCACAACTTTACTTTTTTTTTTTTAATAACATAATAAATAAATATAAATAATAAAAAAAATATATATATATAATAATAATAAAATACATTTCCCCACGATTCACTATTGCTCAATTCTGCAAGTGTTCTAATTTACTATCGCTGTTTTCTAGCTGGTCTAAAGCCACTTTTGACATAAAGGGACACTTTTTGGTTGCTATGGACAATCTCAAGTTTCCAGGCAGAAAGAACAGTATATATATAACTTAAAACTGCATGCAGGGCATTGGACAAAGCACTGGGGACAAAAGGGATGTGAAATAATTTCATACAGTACTGTAATCTGTAAGATTACAGTACTGTATGTGTTATGATCTTTACTTTTTTTTTTAATTTGCCGCCAGGCTCCGCCCCCGTGCATCGCGACGCTCGCAGGGAACAGAGCCTGGCACAGAGAGGCTTCGGAGGAGACAGAGCCCGCAGACACAGCGGGGGACATTGCAGGATCTTGGGGACAAGGTAAGTAACACCGCACCAGGATCCTGCAATGTAATCCCAAGTGTGGCTTGGGGTTACCACTAATGGTGCTGAAATTTAACCCCGAGCCACACTTGGGAAAACCGCCAGGGAGGTTAATAAAAAGCTCCAGTCTAGTGACTTTGCCTAGGCTGAGATGATGTCATTGGTCTGCTGCATGTATATGTAATAAGCAGTTATGGCTATTTACGAGTACGATACTACAGTGAAAAGCCATGATAATAATTAATTTCTGCTTTGCAATATTGTTCTTTCACCTCCACCTCATCAAACAATTTGCAGCATAGTACCAAACAATCTGCACCTGTACTTTTTACATTAGTTCACAGGCTAAAGCAGGGGTCTCCAATCCTTGTAAAAAAGAGGCAGTTTACTGTCCTTCAGACTTTAGGTGGGCCAGACTGTGACCAGCGGGAGAAAATGCCCCAGCATCAGTGGGAGTAAACAATCCCCCATCACTTGTATTAGTGGGAGGAATAGCTCCCAGTTGTTGGTGTCAGTGGAAGGAATAGTGCCTCATTGTTGGTGTTAGTGGGAGAAATAGTACCCTATTGTTGGTGTCAGTGGCAGCAATAGTGCCCTATTGTTGGTGTCAGTGGCAGGAATAGTGCCCTATTGTTGGTGTCAGTGGAAGGAATAGTGCCTCATTGTCAGTGGGAGGAATAGTACCCTATTGTTGGCGTTAGTGGGAGGAATAGCTCCCAGTTGTTGGTGTCAGAGGAAGGAATAGTGCCCCATTGTTGGTGTTAGTGGGAGTAATAGTACCCTATTGTTGGTGTCAGTGGCAGGAATAGTGCCCTATTGTTGGTGTCAGTGGCAGGAATAGTACCCTATTGTTGGCGTTAGTGGTAGAAATAGTGACCCCTTGTTGGTACCAGTGGGAGAAATAGCGCCTCATTGTTGGTGCCAGTGGGAGGAATATGGCCCCATTGTTGATGTCAGTGGGGGGAATAGTACCCTATTGTTGCGGTTAGTGGGAGGAATAGTGCCCCATTGTTATTGCCAGTGGGAGGAATAGTGCCCCATTGTTGGTGCCAGTGGGGGGAATAGTGACCTGTTGTTGGTGTCAGTGGGAGGAATAGTGCCCCATTGTTGCTGTTAGTGGGAGGAATAGTGCCCCATTGTTGGTGTCAGTGGGAGGAATAGTGCCCTATTTTTGGTGTTAGTGGGAGGAATAGTGCCCCAATGTTGGTGTCAGTGGGGAGGAAAAGAGCCTTGTATTCGAAGGAGAAAATGCTCCAAGGGTCAGACCAAGGCAAGCAATGAGCTGCATCTGGACCGGGTAATGCAGTTGCACTGAGCTAGATAATCCTATCATTTGCTGCATGACTTTTCATGATGATGAGGCTAAACTTGATATAGACTTGTAAAACCATCATTTTTTATACACTGCACACCCTCGCTCAGTGCAGCTCTCTCTATATCAATGACACAAATCAACAAAGTGCTGTAGAATGATGGTCAACAGGAAATCAGCCCCATCTTTCTGCTGCCCTCCTGAGACTCATTTTGATCTTTTCTGGGACTCAGCTGATGATCTAAGAGTTTTGCTTGATTTTCTTTATAAAATAAAGAATGAAACAACTTCTGTACTTTTCCTCTGTGCAGGAGCTTCCTGTAATAAAGATAAATAATGCTCTCTCTTGTGCAGGGTGAGTGGTCTTGTATATACTGTATACTTTAATGTTAAACATAACAAAAGAGAGAGAGAGGCGGCGGGTGGGTGTGTACACAAGCAACACATCCTTCATTAGAATCTATGCAAGTACTGAAACCAAATGGACTTTAATATTGCTCCATAGAACAAATTATTTGTATAAAAAAAAAAAAAAAAACGTTATTTCATGAAACATGTTAAGAGAATTGTATACAGATTAAAACCTTTCCTCTACATGATATTATTTGATAACAGGGATGAACAGTATATCTCTCAATTCCTCATACAACGGAATCTTCCTAGGAACTCATATATAGATCAATTGGTATTCCAAGTATTCATTTGGTATTAAATTGTATATTGTCAAAAGAGTATTCAATGGGCAAATTCCTGTATATCTTTACGAGTTAAGCGGGTCATAATCGCTTCTTTATCTACTCTTTTCCCTTCCATGGTCTCCCCCTTTAGAATACCCCAGTGCCCTCCCCCCGGAGGACCCAGTGATATTGACCTTCACCTATCCACTGGGTTCTGTTTTTAATGGAAGTACTTACTTTTAATTTGTTAGTGAAATCCATTGTTTTCCATTTGTGTTGCTTTTGATAATTTGTATTTACGATGTATTATTTATTGTGTTATGTTCAATTGTAGATCTATTGTGTCTCCTTCTCTCCTGAAGAAGTGGTTATATTCTGTGAAATGTTTAGAGCTATACAGGAATTTGCCCTTTGGATACCCTTTTGACAATATACAATTTAAGACCAAATGTATACTCAGAATACTAATTGATCAATGTATGGGTTCCTAGGGAGATTCAGTTGTATGAGGGAATGAGAGCTATACTGTATATTTCTGGTATCAAATATTATGATGTAGAGCAGGGGTAGGCAACCTCGGCACTCCAGCTGCGGTGAAAATACAATTCCCTTGAGACATTGCAAAAGACCCTGACAATCACAGGCATGACTCCTAGATGCAGAGGCATAATGGGATTTGTAACCACAGCTGGAGTGCCGAGGTTGCCTACCCCTGATGTAGAGGAAAAGTTTTAATCTGTAAAAAAAACTCTTTTACTATGTTTCAGTATACTCGCTCATCCGTGTATTTATGGACCTTGCTTTGTGCGCTGCTCCAAATCATTTGGTGGAGGGGGCATTATGGTGTGGGGTTGTTTTTCAGGGGTTGGGATGCCTTGGTTTCTTAGTTCCAGTAAAGGGAACTCTTAAGGCATCAGCATACCAAGACATTTTGATCAATTTTATGTTCCCAACTTTGTGGGAACAGATTGGGGATGGCCTCTTCCTGTTCCAACATGACTGCGCACCAGTGCACAAAGCAAGGTCCATAAAGACATGGATGAGTGAGTTTTGGTGGGGGAACTTGACTGGTCTGCCCAGTCCTGACCTCAACCAGATAAAACACCTTTGAGATGAATTAGAGCGCTTCTGGAAGAATGGTCAAACATTCTCATAGACACACTCCTAAACCTTGTGGACAGCCTTTCCAGAAGAGCTGAAGCTGTTATAGCTGCAAATGGGCCAACTCAATATTGAACCCTACAGACTAAGACTTGGATGCCTTTAAAGTTCATGTGCATGTAAAGACAAGCATCCCAATACTTTTGGTAATATAGTGTATTATTATTATTATTCAGGATTTATATAGCGCCAACAGTTTACGCAGCGCTTTACAATATAAAAGGGAGACAATACAGTTATAATACAATAAAATACAAGAGGATTAAGAGGGCCCTGCTCAGAAGAGCTTACAATCTAATAGGGTGGAGCAGGTGGTACAAAAGTTTGTAACTGTGGGGAATGAGCTGGTGGAAGTGGTAGGAGATTAGTTGGAGATATGATAGGCTTTCCTGAAGAGATGAGTTTTCAGGGATCTCCTGAAGGTAGCAAGAGTAGGGGATAGCCGGATAGATGGAGGTAGCGAGTTCCAGAGGATGGGAGAGGCTCTGGAGAAATCCTGGAGACAAGCATGGGAGGAGGAGATGAGAGAGCTTGAAAGCAGGAGGTCTTGAGAAGAGCGGAGAGGTTGATTTGGGTGATATTTGGAGACAAGATTAGTGATGTAGCTCGGGGCAGAGTTGTGAATGGCTTTGTATGTTGTGGTTAGTATTTTGAATTTAATTCGCTGGGTGATTGGGAGCCAGTGTAGGGATTGGAGTAGAGGGTTGGCAGACACTGAGTGGTTGGTAAGGTGGATAAGTCTGGCAGTAGCATTCATGATAGACTGAAGAGGGGATAGCCTATGGAGAGGTAAGCCAATGAGAAGGGAGTTGCAATAGTCAAGGCGAGAGATAACAAGGGAGTGAATGAGGAGCTTGGTGGTTTCATTTGTTAAAAAAGGGGCGAATTTTAGAGATGTTACGGAGGTGAATTCTACAAACTTTTGACAACGATTGGATTTGAGGCTGAAATGACAAGTCAGAGTCTAGGATTACACCTAGTACCCTGTCGTGAGGGGAGGGACAGATGGTTGCATTGTTGATTTTGATGGAAAAGTCATGGAGGGGTGCACGGGCGGGGGGGAATATTAATAGCTCAGTTTTAGAGAGATTTAGTTTAAGGATGTGGTGCGACATCCATGATGATATGTCAGTTAGTAAGTTAGTAATGTGAGAGGAGACTGAAGGAGTGAGGTGAGGAGTAGACAGATAGATTTGGGTGTCATCAGCGTATAAGTGGTATTGGAAGCCGTGGGCAGTTATTAAGTGACCGAGGGAGGAGGTGTAGATAGAGAAGAGAAGGGGTCCAAGAACCGAGCCTTGGGGGACCCCCACAGAAAGGGGCAATGGAGAGGAGGAGACAGAGTTGTAGGTGACACTGAAGGAGCGCTGTGATAAATAGGCAGAGAACCAGGATAGAGCAGAATCTCGGAGGCCAAGGCTATGGTATATACAGTGTCTCACAAAAGTGAGTACGCCCCTCACATTTTTGTAAATATTTTATTATATCTTTTCATGTGACAACACTGAAGAAATTACACTTTGGTACAATGTAAAGTAGTGAGTGTACAGCTTGTATAACAGTGTCAATTTGCTGTCCCCTCAAAATAACTCAACACACCGCAAACCGCTGGCAACAAAAGTGAGTACACCCGTAAGTGAAAATGTCCAAATTGGACACAAGTAGCCATTTTCCCTCCCGGTGTCATGTGACTTGTTAGTGTTACAAGGTCTCAGGTGTGAATGGGGAGCAGGTGTGTTAAATTTGGTGTTATCGCTCTCACTCTCTCATACTGGTCACTGGAAGTTCAACATGGCACCTCATGGCAAAGAACCCTCTCTCTCTCTGAGGATCTGAAAAAAAGAATTGCTGCTCTACATAAGGATGGCCTAGGCTATAAGAAGATTTCCAAGACCCTGAAACTGAGATGCAGCATGGTGGTCAAGACCATACAGCGGTTTAACAGGACAGGTTCCACTCAGAACAGGCCTCGACATGGTCGACCAAAGAAGTTGAGTGCACGTGCGCAGCATCATATCCAGAGGTTGTCTTTGAGAAATAGACATATGAGTGCTGCTAGCATTGCTGCAGAGGTTGAAGGGGTGGGGGATCAGCCTATCAGTGCTCAGACCATACTCCGCACACTGCATCAAATTGGTCTGCATGGCTGTCATCCCAGAAGGAAGCCTCTTCTAAAAGATGATGCACAAGAAAGTCCGCAAACAGTTTGCTGAAGACAAGCAGACTAAGGACATGGATTACTGGAACCATGTCCTGTGATCTGATGAGACCAAGATAAACTTATTTGGTTCAGATGGTGTCAAGCGTGTGTGGTGGCAACCAGGTGAGGAGTACAAAGACAAGTGTGTCTTGCCTACAGTCAAGCATGGTAGTGGAAGTGTCATGGTCTGGGGCTGCATGAGTGCTGCCGGCACTGGGGAGCTACAGTTCATTGAGGGAACATGAATGCCAACATGTACTGTGACATATTGAAGCAGAGCATGATCCCCTCCCTTTGGAGACTGGGCTGCAGGGCAGTATTCCAACATGATAACAACCCCAAACACAGCTCCAAGACAACCACTACCTTACTAAAGAATCTGAGGGTAAAAGTGATGGACTGGCCAAGCATGTCTCCAGACCTAAACCCTATTGAGCATCTGTGGGGCATCCTCAAACGTAAGGTGGAGGAGCGCAAGGTCTCTAACATCAACAAGCTCCATGATGTCATCAAGAAGGAGTGAAAGAGGCCTCCAGTGGCAACCTGTGAAGCTCTGGTGAACTCCATGCCCAAGAGGGTTAAGGCAGTGCTGGAAAATAATGGTGGCCACACAAAATATTGACACTTTGGGCCCAATTTGGACATTTTTACTTAGGGGTGTACTCACTTTTGTTGCCAGTGGTTTAGACATTAATGGTTGTGTGTTGAGTTATTTTGAGGGGACAGCAAATTTAGTTATACAAGCTGTACACTCACTACTTTACATTGTAGAAAAGTGTAATTTCTTTACTATTGGCACTTTCGCCTAGCAGTAAAATGGTTCGCTGGTTCGAATCTCCAACCACGACACTACCTGCCTGAAGTTTGCATGTTCTCCCTGTGCCTGTGCGGGTTTCCTCTGGGCACTCTGGTTTCCTCCCACACTCCAAAGACAGGCTGGAAGGTTAATTGGATCCTGTCTAAATTGGCACTAGTATGTGTCTGTACAACTCCTGGCAAAAATTATGGAATCACCAGTCCCTGAGGATGTTCCTTCAGTTGTTTATTGTTGTAGAAAAAAAGCAGATCACAGACATGGCCAAAAACTAAAGGCATTTCAAATGGCAACTTTCTGGCTTTAAGAAACACTAAAAGAAATCAAGAAAAATAATTGTGGTGGCCAGTAACAGTTATGCCCCATACACACGGTCGGATTTTCCGACGGAAAATGTGTGATAGGACCTTGTTGTCGGAAATTCCGACCATGTGTAGGCTCCATCACACATTTTCCATCGGATTTTCCGACACACAAAGTTTGAGAGCAGGATATAAAATTTTCCGACAACAAAATCCGTTGTCGGAAATTCCGATCGTGTGTACACAAATCCGACGGACAAAGTGCCACGCATGCTCAGAATAAATAAAGAGATAAAAGCTATTGGCCACTGCCCCGTTTATAGTCCCGACGTACGTGTTTTACGTCACCGCGTTTAGAACGATCGGATTTTCCGACAACTTTGTGTGACCGTGTGTATGCAAGACAAGTTTGAGCCAACATCCGTCGGAAAAAATCCTAGGATTTTGTTGTCGGAATGTCCGATCAATGTCCGACCGTGTGTACGGGGCATTAGATTTATAGAACAAGCACAGGGAATAAATTATGGAATCACTCAACTCTGAGGAAAAAATTATGGAATCATGAAAAACAAACAAACAAAATAACACTCCAACACATCACTAGTACTTTGTTGCACCAACCTCTGGCTTTTATAACTGCTTGCAGTCTCTGAGGCATTGACTTAATGAGTGATAAACAGTACTCTTCATCAATCTGGCTCCAGCCTTCTCTGATTGCTGTTGCCAAATCATCTTTGCAGGTTGGAGCCTTGTCATGGACCGTTTTCTTTAAATTCCACCACAGATTTTCAATTGGATTGAGATCCGGACTGTTTGCAGGCCATGAAATTGACCTTATGTGTCTTTCTTCAAGGGATTTTTTCACAGATTTTTCTGTATGGCAAGATGCATTATCATCTTGATAAATGATTTCATCATCCCCAAACATCCTTTCAATAGATGGGATAAGAAAAGTGTCCAAAATTTCAGTGTAAACCTGTGCATTTATTGAAGATTTAATGACAGCCTTCTCCCCAGTGCCTTTACCTGACATGCAGCCCCATATCATAATTGACTGTGGAAATTTTCATGTTTTCTTCAGACAGTCGTCTGCATAAATCTCATTGGAACGGCACCAAACAAAAGTTCCAGCATCATCACCTTGCCCAATGCAGATTGGAGATTCATCACTGAATATGACTTTCATCCAATCATCCACAGTCCACGATTGCCTTTCCTTAGCCCATTGTAACCTTGTTTTTTTGTGTTTAGGTGTTAGAGATGGCTTTCTTTTAGCTTTTCTGTATGTAAATCCCATTTCCTTTAGGCGGTTTTTTACAATTCAGTCACAGATGTTGACTCCAGTTTCCTCCCATTTGTTCCTCATTTGTTTTGTTGTACATTTTCCGTTTTCAAGGCATATTGCTTTAAGTTTTCTGTCTTGACGCTTTGATGTCTTCCTTGGTCTACCAGTATGCTTGCCTTTAACCCCCTTCCCATGTTGTTTGTATTTGGTCCATGTTTTAGACACAGCCGACTGTGAACAACCAACATCTTGTGCAACACTGCGTGATGATTTACCCTCTTTACCTACATACTAACAAGCAGATTTAATCTGATGCAGGTGTTAGTGTTTGTAATGAAAATTTACAGGGTGATTCCATCATTTTTTCCTCAGAATTGAGTGATTCCATAATTTATTCCCTGTGCTTGTTCTATAAATCTAACTGTTACTGGCAACCACAATTATTTTTCTTGATTTCTTTTAGTGTTTCTTAAAGCCAGAAAGTTGCCATTTAAAATGCCTTTAGTTTTTGGCCATGTCTGTGATCTGCTTTTTTTCTACAACAATAAACAACTGAAGGAACATCCTCAGGGACTGGTGATTCCAGAATTTTTGCCAGGGGTTGTATGAATGTGAGTTAGGGACCTTAGATTGTAAGCTCCTCAAGGGACTGATGTGACTGTATAATATATATGAATATATATATGAAAATTGATGGCGCTTTATAAGTACATGAAATAATAATAATTAAAGTTAATATAAATATAAGAAAGTGAACCATAAATAAACACACATATCCTCTTTCCCTCAGCACTCATAGATAACACAAAAAAGGTAAAAGACCCATTAGCTGCTGCTATCAAATAAACGTTATAATTAAGATGTTAGAACCTCCAGGGAAATACCCGCATTAGCAGCACTAAAATTAATTACAGTTCAATAATGTCCTTGGGTATAAACTCTTTGTAACAGCCACAATGTTCTTAGAATCAAAACCAGGAAAGGTGAGTGATAAGTAGTATGGCAAATCATCAAGGAAACCAAGGTTGTATAATGATCCTCCCGTCACCACACCTCGTGCAGCACCGCTCCCTTAGGATATTAAACTCACCAAATTTCAAATGTAAGCAAGCCTTCAGATTAATGAAGATAGCATATCTCCTTCTCCAATCATCAGATCATAGTATGGACTACCCCTTAAGCTCCAAGGTTGAAAACACTGGTGCAGATTCCGCAACTCATCAACGATGATATGGTCAGTTATGCAGTGAGCAGCTTTAACAACATGCTTGCCGCTAACAATGGATCCTCCGCAAACATGTTGTGATTTTCGTCTTATAGATACCATCCAGGGGTAATCATTTTCCTTTGCTGTTAACCCACCAACAATTCTTGAGAGAAGTCTGCAGTTGTTTACTGAAGGCCGCTCTCCGGACCTGGCAGCTAGTTCTTGCACAGGACTAAGTGCTATAGGTGCTGCACGAGGTGTGGTGAGGGGAGGATCATTATACAACCTTGGCTTCCTGGATGACTTGCCATACTATTTATCACTCACCTTTCCTGGTTTTGATTCTAAGAACATTATGGCTGTTACAAAGAGTTTATACCAAAGGACATTATTGAACTGTATTTAATTTTAGTGCTGCTAACGCGGGTATTTCCTTTGGAGGTTCTAGAATCTTTATAATAATAAGTCCATTTGCTTTCATTATTTGCTTAGACTGGTCTTGTATCCACCCCTTCTGTAGTTTTCTACAGCCGGCTGTTGAGGGTGGACTTACTGGGTCCTTCCCACAGCTCTGCTCTTTGCACAGTCTATTAGAAGCCAAGTGCTGGTGTCACTACTACATTTACAAGGTAATATCTGGGATTAGACAGACATTTAGTGCACACTAAGCAGATTTATGATTGTTGCTATTGAGGAACAAATAAATAAGTTAAAGTTTTGTGCCTGGAGTTGTGCTTTTGAATTTCAGCAAATGGACAGCTTTAAACCACAGTTCTTTAAAATGGTATAATATCCAAACACCTACCTTGTGATACTGTGCATTCAGGTTATCAGAGAGAGGCATGCAAAAGAGAGGAAAAAGAATGATGAGTTAACATAGGTGATGCAAACAATTTCTTATTCCTATGCTTTGTTAGAAGGGTTGGTTCGCCTTAACAAATTTTAAAAAAACTGCCTATGCAGAATATGGACATCTGTAGAAAAAAACAAACTGTGCAGCTTTGACTAAAGTTAAATAATTCCCTTGCTGTAGGTGCAGGCTATTTACATACCTCATGAAGCCTGACTGGAAAACTTCTAGGACATTATAAGGACCTTGCTATAGAATGCTTGTGTTACAGTTCACCTTTACCATCACAGGTGCAAACTCTTTCTTTCTCTCTTTGGCTGGCAGCCAAGCCTGTGTGTGTGTGTGGTTTTTTTTTTTGGGTCAGGGTTTGAGTGACTCAGGGAGGGCTGGGTGACTCACAGGGAGCATCACTAAGACCTTTCACTTATTTCCAGAACGTGCTGGAACCTTCTGGAAGGATAGAAGAAGAGGTGAAGTGGAGCTGCCTGGAGTATTCTGACGGCCCTGACCAATCCACTTGGACTGGTAGGGGGCAGGCCTCCTCAAATACTCAGGGTCAGCCCAGCTGGGGAGCAATTGTTTGAGTGGAAGCTGGAGATGGAGTGTTAGACTGTCCTGGTTTTTGAGGGAGCTTCCCAGTCTGGGGGGGTGACCTTGGGCCCTGGGCATGTGTGTGGACGGGGCCTTCCTAAAACCACAGAGGTGTCCTGGCCAGGAGGCACAGGAGCAAAGAGGACAGCGAGAGAACACTGCCAGGCAAGTTTCCAGGAGGAACAGGAACAGTCAGGAGGGCTGGTGAGTGGCACAGTGTCAGGAGGCCTGGGAGGCACGCCTGAGAGAACTGGGTGCAAACAGTGGAGAGGACTATGGTGGCATAGGCAGTGGAAAGAGGCAGCTGCAGCCAAGAGGGCTGGCAGGGCCTGAAGAGGTGGTACTGGGATCAGTAACCATGTTAGACTGATAGCACTAAGACTACCAATTTTGCTACACCATAGGAGCCCGTGGTCCCTGTCTGCAAATGGCATTTGCTTTGGGCCTGGCTGAGTCAGTGTCAGGCCTCAACTTCAGTGCTAGCTGGTCCTGGGAGCGATACTCTGCTATTAAGTGCATGTGCTGGAGGAAGAGAAGAAGTTGTATATACCGGAGGTGTATATAGTTCTCAGTCCCTATATTGCTTTTACAATCTACTAGGCATCCCATATCTACCCTATCCAAGTTACAATCCCCTCAATAAAACAAAAAACAAAGTACAAGGACTGCTTATTGACTACTGAAAGTCTGAAGATTAGTGTGCCTGGCAGGGTGAGAGGCGGACCACAATTACCAGCAGCCCCTTACGGGGGTACCGCTACACCTATTACAAGACAAACCACACAAGCACTGAGAAGACAGAAAGATGTGCACTGAAAAGCAAAGCACAATAGTTTTGTCTTGACATAACAGAAACCGGTAACAAATGATGTGTGCTGCATTACTAAGTTGGAACTAAATACTGCCTATGTTATTAGCAATTATGATAATAATAATTAATAATATTTTAATAATTAATTAATAATAAATATAAACTACAGTATATAAAGAATAAAGTCTTCAAAACATGTACACATTGTAAAAAAAATATTTTCATTAACTAAAAAACCCCAGGACACATAATCATTTTCTTAATTATATTTCAAACTAAATAAAATTGTTATTATTTGTTTTTTAATCAAGTAGATTCTTTATTATAGATATGGATTTAGTTAAAAAAAAGTAAAAACTTTGAGAAGATATATCAATAAAACAAGTTTTAATGCATTCTGAGATAATAACTCAGAGTTCTGAGATAATGTCAGAAATTTTAGATAAAGTAATACCTGAGTTATCTCAGAATTCTGACAATTTATCTCAGAAAATTGGAAAGTATTTTTTTTTACATGATCTCAATGTTCTTCTGTTAACATTAAATATTGTTAAATGCAAGAATATTTTTTTTTTTTTTTTTAACAGATAATGGAATATTTCATCTTTAGGCTTGGTTCACACTTTTGCGATGCGGGAAACCCTGCAAATCCAGTGCGGGTTCCTGAATCGCTGGCGGTTCTCACCGCCCTCTGCGAACCACTGCGGGTGTCAATACAGTTAATGACACTTCCAGATCGGCTCGCATATCTGTGAATACGGACAGGAATCAGAACACATGGGTTGTGAACACCCATGCAATCTAATTCCAGTGCGGACCAAAAAGGGTCCTGCACCATTTTGGTCCGAATACAATGCAAATTCAGCCATACAATCTGTATGGCTGAATTCGCATCGCACACACATCGCATGTGATTTGCACAGCAGTGAGGTGCAAATCACATGTGATGTCTGACATCGCTATAGTGTGAATCGAGGCTTAGAGTCCCCAGCCAGGAAGTTTACGCTTTGTGAGGGCTCTTGTTTATAGCAGTTGTGCTAAAAATAGCTTAACCACTTCAGCCCCGGAAGGTTTTACCCCCTTCCTGACCAGAGCACTTTTTACAATTTGGCACTGCGTTGCTTTAACTGGTCATGCAATGCTGTACCCAAACAAAATTTGCGTCCTTTTTTTCCCCCCCACAAATAGAGCTTTCTTTTGGTGCTATTTGATGACCTCTGTGGTTTTTATTTTTTGCGCTATAAACAAAAAAAGAGGGACAAATTTGAAAAAAAAAAACATTTTTTACTTTTTGTTATAATAAATATCCCCAAAAATATTTTTAAAAAACAAATTTCTTCATCAACTTAGGCCAATATATATTCTTCTACATATTTTTGGTAAAAAATTGCAATAAGCATATATTGATTGGTTTGCGCAAAAGTTATAACGTCTACAAAACTATGGGAAAGATTTATGGCATTTTTATTTATTTTTTGATGGCAGCAATGCGTCTTAAAAAGTTGGGACAGGGCCATGTTTACAGCAGTGTATCATCCGCTCTTCTTTTAACAACACTCTACAAACGTCTGGGAACTGAGGAGACCAGTTGTTAGAGTTTTGGAAGAGGAATGTTGTCCCATTCTTGCCTGATATAGGATTCTAACTGCTCAACAGTCATGGGTGTTGAAATATTTTCAATTGGTGAAAGGTCTGGACTGCAGGAAGGCCAGTTAAGCACCCAGACTCATCTACTACAAAGCCATGCCATAAATGCACTATGCAGTTTAGCATTGTCCTGCTGAAATATGCAAAGCCTTCCTGAAAAAGGCATCTGGGTGGGAGCATACACGGTTCTAAAACATGGATATACCTTTTACCATTGATGGTGCCTTTTCAGATGTGCAGACTGCCCATTCTATACGCACGAATGCCCCCCCCCCCCCCCCCCATACCATCAGAGATGCTGATAACAAGCCAGAAGGTCCCTCTCTTCTTTTGTCCGGAGGACGCGGCCCCCATGGTTGCCAAAAATTTGTCAAATTTCGATTCGTCTGACCACAGAACAGTTTTTCACTTTGCAACAGACTATTTTAAATGAGCTTTGGACCAGAGAAGATGGCGGTATTTCTGGATCATGTTCAGATATGGCTATTTCTTTACCTTGCATTTTTGGATGGCACAGTGAACTGTGTTCACTGACAGTGATTTTTGGAAGTATTCCTGACCCCATGCAGTGATATCCATCACAGAAGTGTGCCTGTTTTTAATGCAGTGCTGTCTGAGGACCCAAAGATCACGGGCATCCAATATTGTGATCAGCCTTGTCCCTTGTGCACTGATTTCTCCAGATTCTCAGAATCTTTTGATGATGTTATGTACTGTAGATGATGATATAAAGTATTTTGAGGAACATTATTCTGAAATTGTTCGACAATTGTTAAATACAGCTTTTCACAGATAGGTGAGTTGCTGCCCATCTTTACTTCTGAGACACTCTGGCTCTAAGATTCTTCTTTTATAACCAATAATGTTACTGACTTGTTGCCAATTAACCTAATGAGTTGAAAAATGTTCATCCAGCTCTTCCTTGTTAGTACCACTTACTATATCAGCTTTTTCCCTGTCCTAACTTTTTTGAGACATGTTGCTGCCATCAAATTCAAGATTGCCTTATTTTTTTCTTAAAATTATACACTTTTTCAGTTTAAACATTTAATACGTTTTCTATTGTGAATAAAATATGAAATTTGCAAATTGATGCATTCAGTTTTTATATAGCTTTTACACAGTCACAAATTAATACTCTTAAAGCGGACCTTTCAAAATTTATATGTAAGTCTTATTTTTATTCATTCCCTCCCTCACCCCCTTACATAATTACTTGCTTTTTTTTTTTTTAGTCCCATCTCCACCCGCAGCATCCTGGAAAACATTGGCACATCCCAGAAGGCTGCAGGACTGCAAGTACTGTAATCTTGCGATATTTCACACCTACATAGAGGACACCATGGCAACATGTAAACAAATCAGAGGCAACTAGTTCTCATTCTGCACATGAGTGAGATTTAGGCAGGCTAATGGATGGAGCAAATTAGCTGGATTCTCCCATCAACACAGACAGTGTTGACAGGGGAATCGCTCCCGCAAACCATTGTGTATTAGCCATTAGCGATAATAACTATCAATTGATCAACTTGGGTACATTCAGCCTGACTATACATGGTTCAAATATCAACAGGAACCAGCCAAAACCGTCTATGGCCGGTCTCCAAGTTCCTGGCTGTGAACACCAGGAAGTGCCAGCCAACTCCCAAATCCAAGATAGCGGTCTGGAATCGAAATAATGCTGACAAAACTGCGGCAGTGAAGAAGACTTGTAAGGATGGAAATTTTTGTAATGTTAATATTTATGGCTGTGTCTGATTTGAATATTTCAGTAAAGGTGGAATGTCCTCTTTAAATAAAAAAAAAAAACAAACAAAATTAAAAACAATTAAATTAAATGGAACAAAAAGCATTTAAAGCATTTTAAAGTGGATGTGAAGCCACTGAGTGGTTTTTCTACCATCCCCTCTGTTATAGTAAATGAGGTGCCCAGTGTATGTGGTTTTTAAAAAATAAGCCACAATATACCTTATTCTATAGCACTGCTCAAAGCTCACGTGACTGGCCGCCTCTCTCCTCTCTCATTCTGACAGCAAAGCGGGAGGGGCCGAGAATCCTCAACTGAAGTCAGCCAGGAGGAGAAGAGGAGGAAAGAGGCGACCAGTCAGGTGAGCGCTGAGCAGCACTATGAAAAAGGTATATAGTGGCTTATTTTTTTTTTAAACATATACACTGGGCACATTATTTACTATAACAGAGGGGATGATAGAGAGAACACTGAGTTATGATATCAGCAGGAGGGGAGGGCTGGGAAGCGGACGGAGCTGACAGGCAGGGAGGGAGGGAGGAAGAGGACAGAGGAGAGCTGCGGATGACGGAGGCACACAAACTGACCACGGTGTCGGGGGTCAGCAGCCATGATAAACTGTGGTCAGTTTACAGGGGTGAGGGCAGAACCAGGTAGGATCAGCCAGGTTTTTTTTTTTTTTGAAAGACCATGGCGTGTGAAACACACTCAAAGACTTCAAAGATTTGCCAAAAAAATGTGCACACACATAAAGAGTGAAACACAAAAAAGTGCAACGGGTACACAAGCCCTCCAAAATCAGAGGGCCTTGCCCTGAATCCCCCGGGTTGTTAGGCTCCTGACTGGGACAAGGGTACTTACACTTGGTCCATCTGGCCGAAACCAGACAGACACCTTTCTCTGGAGGGACTGCTGAAACAGACCCCCCCAGTACTCAGTGGGGCTCCCCCAAAGGGAGACCCCATGAGAGAGGGTGAAATAAGCCAGAAGGCCATGTCCATCCCCTCCCAAGACTTTCAGGGCAGGCCCGAGGACCTGCAACCCTATCAGTCACACAGTGCAAAACCGTGTACAAACAAAAAAATACAAAAACGTGACACACAAAGGAAATTAATAAAAAGAAAGTGGGGGAGAAGGAAGTAGAGGCGAGTGAAAAGGTGGCCATTGTGCAATACAATGGCCAGGAATAAAAAATTCCTCCGGTCCCAGCCCAGGAGGCAGGTGCAAAAAAAAAAAGCGTGTAATGGTGCAGTGACCGTGGTGCCTTAAATCAAAGTGACCCTCACTCACAGTGATCTTCAGGCACCCCTGGACTGCCACTCTAGGGGCACATACACCATAGGCTTTTGTGACCAACTCTGACCAACGATCCAGACCACAGCAGCCCCCACCCCAGTCAGGAAGGCCTGAAGTTCTGGAAGCTTGGGGAGAGCCCGGACCTCAACAAGCTCAACCCTCGCTCCCATCACTCCTACCTAATTACATTCGGGAAGTACTAACCACTCCGCCCCTGTGCTATAGGCGAGCAAGCGTTCTCTCCCGAAAAACTGTCCGGAGCTAGAACTACCCCAATCTAGGCCAGAAGGCCAGGGACCCAACCCTCTGGATCAGACCCATATGCAGCACCCATCCTCACCAGGAGCACCCTTCCGGACGGCTCAGACTCGACCATGCTAACGCCGGCAAAGGACGCCAAGACCCTGGCCACTACCAAACTGCCCTTCCAGGTGCAATGACACCATTGGATTTGCATCTGCCTTCCCCACACTCGGGAGTGACGTCAGTGCCTCCTCTGGCAACTGATAAGAACAGATACCACACTTGATCTTAGCCAAAAGGCCGAGAAGCAACTTAAGTTATCTTGGTAAAAAAACAAATACAAAAAAGCATCATGTAGGTGCCTGATCATTTCCAGTCTGGTCAGTCATTGTCTGCTCGTAAATACACAAAATAAAAGGAAAATAGTGTCTGCCTGCGGTTGGACTTAAAGTGATTAGCAATAATCCCATCATTAGCAGCATTAAGCAAAGTGCTACAATGCTGTGATATCAATATATTTTAATTGGCTTTCAGACTGGCAGAAAGCACTCGCTGACGCTGTACTAACCAAACTTGCTGCAGTATACAAAAGCTCTCACAATATTGATAGTGAAAATCCTTGTACGAGTGTAGTGGGGTTCTACCACTGTAAGTGCGACTATGTACCCCAAGGTCACAGGGCAATGTACAACTGAGAACCCTGCCACACTTTCTGTCCTATGGCACATGTTCACCATACTGTATCTATAATGGAGCAACGTGGTCACCATAGGCTGCCCACATGATTTGGATTGTAAACAAATCCTCTTCTCTTCATCCCCATTTGTAGTATACAGAAGATAGCTTGTAAGAAATATAGGTTCACAGGATGTGATAAGGACACCGCATTTATGGCAGGATCAAAGGTATATACTTTAAAATAAAAATTCTTTAACCACTAGCAAATTGTACTGGATTGGGTGCAACAATTACGGGTCAGAGCCATCCACTGATGACAATATAATTCAATATAATTTATAATGGAAACTTAAAATGTAATTGAAGTCTAAACATTTATTATTATTATTATTATTATTATGTGTTTTATTACTAATTTATTGCAATAAATTTAGACAGTGCGGTTACAATACAATTCTTAACAAGAGGGTTTGTTTTTCTTGGAATGTGGAATAATGTTTTTGCCATGTCATTGCTGGGGAGATTAATTCTCTGTTAGTTCTGCTTAGCATTATCACAGCCAGACAAAGTGATGGGAAATCCAAAACAGTTTAGTCATCAACGGAACAGGAGGTAAAAGGAAACAGCAACAGTGACAGCTGTTAAGAGGTGACTTTCTCTCTGACTGAAGAGATTTCCTTGTACTTCCTCTTGTGTCTACAGGACAGGAAGTAAAGGGAGATCTGCTCAATGGGACACACAGAGCAAAAATAAATATATAAAAACTGGAAAAAATTCAGTTTTCAGCCAGAGTTGGGTTTAGAGATGGGCTTGCCCCTGTGCTTTGCCCATGCATGGCAAAATAATAGGTTTCTTTTAAATGCCCCCTCCTACCACTGGCAGAAGTTTAAGCCTAGTACACACGGGCTGAATGTCGGCCGGCATCAGCCGGTTCAACAGAAACCGGCTGACATTCGGCCTGTGTGTATGGCAGCCGGTCTGACTGGATGAGTAATTGTGTGAATGATCAGGCATTGGGTAACTGTAACTTGAAGTTTACTAAATAGGTGCAGAGTGAGATATACAATGCAAACAGGGTCAGAACGAGAATGGGGGTGTGTATGTGTAAACACACAAATCCCGGTTCTCTCAGGGGAGAGGATAGAGAGCGGTATTCATACTACGTATGAACACCGCTCTCTCTCCTCCCCTAGTCAGTCCCATCGCCCCTACAGTTAGAACATACCTAGGGAACACAGTTAACCCCTTGATCGCCCCCTAGTGTTAACCCCTTCCCTGCCAGTGTCATTTATACAGTAATCAGTGCATTTTTATAGCTAGTGCTAGTGTATCCAAAATGTCTTGGCATGCTGACGCCTTAAAGGGGTTGTAAAGTCAGAAGGTTTTTTATCTTAATGCATTCTATACATTAAAATAAAAAGCCTTCTGTGTGCCGCAGCCCCCCTAATATTTACCCGAGTCCCATCTCTGTCCAGCAATGCCCACGAGTGTCTCAGCCATCCAGGACTTTGTCAATCAAAGTCAGTTAGCCAATTGGGAGAGAGAGGGGGCAGGGCCGAACCACAGCTCTGTACCCGAATGGATACACAGGGCTTGAAGCTTAGCTCGGGTGCCCCCATAGCAAGCTGCTTGCTGTGGAGGCACTCAACAGGAGGGAGGGGCCAGGAGCTCCAGCCAGGGACCCGAGAAAAGGAGGATCCGGGCTGCTCTGTGCAAATCCACTGCGACAGAGCAGATAAGTATAACATGTTTGTTATTTTTATTAAAAAATTAAAATGAAGACTTTACAATCACTTTAAGAGTTTCCTTCCCTGGAACTAAGGGGCCAAGCCCAATCCCTGAAAAACAACCTCATACCATAATCCCCCCTCCACCACATGATTTGGACCAGTGCACAATGCAAGGTCCATAAAGACATAAGCGAGTATGAGGTGGAGGAACTTGACTGACCTACACAGAGTCCTGACCTCAACCCGATGGGCCAACTCAATATTGTACCCTATAATATAGTGTGTGTGTCACTGCTCCCAAAAATGTGTCAAAAGTGTCCGATTTGCCTGCCGCAATATCGCAGTCCCGATAAAAATCGATGATCGCCGCTATTACTAGTAAAAAAAATACCATAAAATGCCATAAATCTATCCCCTATTTTGTAGACGCTATAACTTTTGCGCAAACGAATCAATATACGCTTATTGCGATTTTTTTTACCAAAAATATGTAGAAGAATACATATCGGCCTAAACTGAGGGAAAATGTTGTTTTTGTTTTTTATTTGGTTTGGGATATTTATTATAGCAAAAAGTAAAAGATATTGTGTTTTTTTCAAAATTGTCACTCTTTTTTTGTTTATAGCACAAAAAATAAAAACCACAGAGGTGATCAAATACCACCAAAAGAAAGCTCTATTTGTGAAAAAAAAGGACGTAAATTTTGTTTGGGAACAGCGTCGCACAACCATGCAATTGTCAGTTAAAGTAACGCAGTGCCGTATTGCAAAAAATGGCCTGGTCATTGAGCAGTCAAATCTTCCGTGGCTGAAGTGGTTAAGCAAGTAAGGGGGCCCACAAAGTAATGTCTGCGGCTCAATGATGTGGCAGTAAAACACATTCTCTATAGGACTCTCTTGTAACAGAGACTAGAGAAACATCAATACATCAATAAACATCAATAAACATCAATAAACAATACAGTACATAAACAGCTGCTTGCTGGAGAGATCTCAGGGTTGGGAACACAGTTGGGGGAGGAGGATATTCGATACTCTCTTACCACGGCAGACTGGCAGGTGACTAAATCATCTTCCCCTAACATTATAGCATTGGAGGCAATTATAAAGTACTGACCCGATGGTACCTTGTTCCACCAGAGTGGCTAAATATGTTCCTATCTTTGTTTTCGTGGCTGTTCGGAGTTGAGTGATCATTTACATATTTGGTGGACTTGTCCAAAAGTTCGGATCTTCTGGGAGGAAATCTTTGATTTAGCCTCCAAAATGTTTGAGATAAAAATACCTCCTGACCTAACTATTGCTTTACTCAATTTGAAGCCAGATTGCTTGACACACACTCAATTCAAACTTTTCGTTCAGCTCCTTACGGCTGCGAAGCAAACGATTGCAAAAGCATGGAAATCTCCTTCTTTGGTGGTAGCCGAGACAAAAAATAGGATGCATAACTCAATGATTCATGCTAAAATGTCAGCTATAGAAAGGGACCTGATCCCCAAGTTCGAAAAATTATGGCACCCATGGGTACAATTCCATTTACCATCAAATTTCGATGATAAGGTTCTCCTGCCTTGGTAGATGATGTATGAATGGACTTGTTATGCTTTGTGATGGCGTTTGGATTCCCCTGATGGACTCCCCTCCCCTTCCTTCTCTTCTCTTTTCTGCTCCTTTCTTCTCTTCTTTTATGGATTTCTATCCTCCCATCTCTTCTTATTATTATATTGAAGCTCCAGATCCCTTAAACTAAGACTTTCTTCCTCAGCTTATTTATTCTATTTTCAGCTGACTTGAATAACTATTTTAGTATTAGCCTAGATTCTTATACAACTTTTACCAACGTTCATATTACATTTTTGGTTACATATTATATGTTTAGAAAGTCTATTAACCTAATAGTGATGAGCTTTATTTCTGTTTGTCGATCATTATGTTTTCTGAAAATATCTGTAATGTCCTTAATGAACCAAATAAAAACCATTTGACAAGGGAACACAGTTGGGTAGCTCAAGGAGTTTCAGGGCCACTACCGAAGGCAAGTGGCTGGAGATGCACGGCCACCCCACTTGAAGTGTAGTACTTTGGTAGCAATTGGAGAAGTGCTCTCTACAGTGGCTGGGTCTTCTGTAGAAGCTTCATGCTATTGAGCTCCTAGTATAAATTATTCAGTGCTCAGGTAAATGTATACAATTCCCTATGAATACCTCAGCAGCTGGAGATCTTTGCACCCCTGGACAAGTATCATAAATATGAGTATATATACACAAGAGCTTATATATCAGTGTCCATAAAAGTATTCCTATACATACTGTATGTGCAATGTGCAATACCATAAAGTACATAATAAAAAAAAGTCCAAAACAAAAATACTTCTGTGCAATACTTTTTCTGTTTCTTCCTCCTTTATAAAAAATTATAAACTCTCACCAGATATTTTGACCCTTTGTGAATTCATGGGTCATATAGAGCTTGAGGAAATCACCAGAATCTCAGAATCAGTGCTCCTCAGCTCTGCATTCCCAAAAAATAAAAATGATATAGTGTAGTGCGTCAAAAGATCAGAAACCTTATGTATAAAAATAATTGTACTCACATAAAATAGTGACACTAGGTGAAAATATAAAGATCCCCCCCCCCATGTGCCATACACCGCATGCAGATATACTCTTACCAAAACATACAGAAAGAAGAAACAACCCCCTTGGAAATGGGATTTTGAAAGTGACTGGAAACAGTACTCTACTTTACTCTACTGTTTCCAGTCACTTTCAAAATCCCATTTCCAAGGGGGTTGTTTCTTCTTTCTATATAACCTGGGATGTGGTGACTGCTAACAGCTGTTTTCTGTGAATATTGGGTTTCTTTTCTTACCAAAACGTACTGCCCTTCCTTCCCCGGGCCAGATAAAAATGCTCCTTCACACTCCTCCTCAAGGCTGGGTAATCTCCAAAAGATGGCTTGCAATACCCCTTTAATAAACAACCTGCAAAACACGTAATCCCAATTTGAATTTGCGCCGGAGCTTTGCCAAGGCAAATCCAAAACCTTTACTAAAATAACAATAAAGTACTTGTGAGCTGCTAAGTCAATAAAGATTAATTGAGTGAATTGTCCACACATAACACACTCTCAATTAAATGTGTACAAAATTAATGTGAATCAATTGGTGCCACGTTCCACACTCTAATATTTACACAATATACAATGTGAATCAACCTGTGTTTTCACACCTTACCTATAAGAAATAGTGATGCTATTACTTTAAAATAACTACAAGTACAGCAATAGTGATGTAGTGTAACGGTCACAGCCAAATAATCAGACCAGTGGTGATGTGCAATCTCTACTTTACTTAACAGTGAACTTCAACATAAATTGTACCGGAAATCATACAAAACTGGGTATACAGTACAGAACATTAATATGAACCATAAAGAAAGAGGATATAACAATTATACTGCCGTTCAATTAATGTCCACAAGGTGGCAGCAGCGTGTTCTGAGTCCAATCTACAGATAGAAATGAAAGCTTAAGAATCTTACGTGTCCAAAATAGTAATCGTTTGTTCCACAGACTGTGAGCTGAGTGGACCTCCTGCTGACACAAACTTCACGCTGGCACTGCTTTCTACTTGCTTCGGTCAGGGGGTTCTGGTGGCTGGAGATAGGGCCAACTCACTTCATGGACAGCTTCCACCAATGGACTGTAACAGAGTACTCTCCAGTGACTGGGGCTTGGAAAGATGCTGCGTTTTCTTGTGCTCACTGCTGGTGGCCGGCACACCAGACTTGAAAGGGGAGGACCCAGCACCGGGGAACAGCTCACTTGCCCAGCCACTGCTGTCCCATCAGGCAGGATCTCTCTCAGCACAAGAAGCTGGGTGGAGCTGACTTTTATATCCCCCGGGTGTGTCCAGGAGCTCAGAGGATTGTGGGGTGTTGAGTTAAAGGCACCTGCACCAGAATCTGGACAAAGGGGCATCCCACTACAGTGACATCCACTATCAAATGTAAAAAACGAACAATAGTGCTGTAAAGTCTACAGTAATATGAAGTGCCAAGATAATCCTCTTCTTATTTTTCACCACAATGTGCAACTTGCTTCAGGCAATGTGAATTTTCCTTCACCAGATGTGCCCTCACCTGGGATAAATGACCAGCAATATGGTCTGGCTGCACTTTCATCCCACCAAAGGGATCCACACTGATGTTCCAGATATATGGCTAACACAGAAGTTACCACCCCCTCCTTGGTCTCTCTTTCCTCTTTCACTCAGCCAGGTTAACATAAGAAAAACACCCTACATTGTGCTTTATTTTTAAAACAACTGGTCTTTATTACTACAAACGTATGTTAAAACACTCACATTTTAATGGCGCTTGCAGTGCACCAAACGATAATAGCATAAAATAATATTTGAAATCCTCCAGCAGTATATGATACTCCTTAGGTGTTTAGTTACCGCAATTCCTCGTCTCTCCTCACGCCGTGACATCAGCAAGCCCCTCCCCTATGCATTACGCCACAGGGTCACGTGGCTTCCTCAGGGATATGTCCCTGGTGTGAGGAATTGCGGTAACTAAACACCTCGGGAGTATCGTACACTGCTCACATACTATTTTATGCTGTTAATGTCTGGTTCACTGCAAGCACCATTAAAATACTGGAGTAGAAAAGCATGTTCCCTGTGAGCATGCTACAAAGAAGCACTCCTGCCCAAGCATCAGAACTAACACTGGAAAACCATACATTTAGCTGAAGAGCACATGCCCAGCCAACTCTGCATCATTGGTTGCAGTCTCTTTGCATCTTTGTCAGATGCAAAGAGTTGGCAAATGTATATCACCTGGGAATGTCAAGGAATCCAGGCGATTGTGGGAACCCAGGGCATTGTGGGGAGAGGAGTTAAAGAGGCCCTGTGTCTGCCTCTGAGCCTGCACACACCGTATACCTGGAAGTATTAGGTAATCCTTCAGCTGCGGGAACTGACTAGATTAAAGCAGAACTCCGGGATCGGCAAAAAATCCCCCCATTAGTACACCCCCCCACACAAAACACTAAACAGTTCTTACATTTGTGAAATTCCTTACCAATCAAGAAAAACGTTGAATTGAATTTTCAGGAAGTCAGCTCTGCGGTTCAAAAAGTGCTGCCTGTTTTCTAGCAAGGAGGAGGTGGTTTATCAGGGATTGCATCATATCCTCTCCCCTCTCTTTACACTGTCATTAAACTACATTTCCCATCATGCTTTGCATATTGCACTGAATGTGGGAGGTACACTAGGCCTGTGTACACAAAATGTGAACAAGCCCACTTCAACATAAATCACAACTAGGTTTGGCACCTGTCCGGGATTCACCCAGACAGTACGGGTTTGGAATCATGCGTCTGAGACCCGGACACATTATTCAGACTGGACTATGGCTTCCCAGCAAGGTTGGTGGCTGCAGTTGTCTAAGCTGAGAATGTCTGTTACACTCTCTTTTATGCTGCCCAAAGCAAGCACTAACAATCCCCCCCATACACACACAGACGGGAGAGGAGAGAGGGCTCGATCTGCACCTCTTCCCCCCACCCCTACCCCTCTGTGTCTGCCCACACTCCAATCCCCGGCACTGTGCCTCAGAAAAGGAAAGTGTGGGCTGTAAATTTGAAGTCCAGCAGCCTCAGATACATCTAGATGAGAGGTGCTGACTGCCAAGGGGTGAGTGAGCTCACCATCCATCCCTGTCTGTGACTGAAGTCTCCCCCTTCTCTCTCTTGCCTCTGAGTGAGTACACTAAGGTAAATCAGGGTTCTCAGAGCACCCCTTATATCAGAGTTCCCCTCTACACCAGAAGCCACAGTGTTTCCCCTTACATCAGAGTCTTCTCCGTACATCAGAGTTCTCAGTGTTCCCCCTTAAATTAGGGTTCCCAGAGCATCACTTATGTTAGAGTCCCCAGAGTTCTCCCTTACATCAGAGTCTGTCCCCCCTTACAGTGAATGGGAACTCTGCAAGTTCAGATGTAAAAGGGGAACTCTGTAGACTCAGATGTAAAGAGTGACTCTAGTCATTAACCTCATATGATTAGAAATGTTATTTAATAGCAAAATATATGTATAGTTTATACAACAAAAAAAATTGCTGTGCGCCGCTAAAGTGTTCAGGTTTGACTTGAAGAAAAGGTGGCAACCCTAATCATACCCCTCATTCTGCAGCCATACTGCTGAGCACAACACAGACAGTGAGGGGAAATTCTTGTAACTGTAAAGCATGTCTGTTCTCTCCCCTCCAGCCACAGCAGGAGATAAACATATTGCCCTTACATGCTTTATGTAATCACTACTGAACTGTATACAAATCCCATAATTTTATATTATACACACTGTACTCTGCTGTAATTCACTATTAGAAATATTCCTCCTCATGCAGCTTTAACATCTTTCTAAAAGTAATCAGTGCTTGTATAGTGTATGTGAACACATCCCTAGCTGCACCACAGAAAGAGCCGGGCCATGCCGCTTTACATCAGCGCGTGACACAAGTAAATTTCGGCATGAGAAAAAAACAAAAAAAGTGCAGCGCTAACTTACTTATCAATATCACAATAATGGCAGAACCCTCTAATGTATGGCAATCTCAGTAAGCTTCGATATCACCACAATACCAGTCTCTGTGATATGTAACGTCACATATAATACACATCACACTGAAAATGAGATATAAAAAATGACTGCAAACTTTGCAGGGATGGTGGAAACCTCTCCTACAGATATTTGGCAGTGGATGGTGTCCACTGCTTATCAGTGCAGCCTCATCAGTGCCTATATGTGTAGCCTCATCAGTGCAGCATATCAGTGCTGCCTCATCAGTGCCGCCTCATCAGTGCCGCCTCAGTGCAGCTTATCAGTGCCCATCAGTGCAGCTTATCAGTGCCCATCAGTGTGGTCTCATCAGTGCCCACCAGTGCAGCTTGTCAGTGCTTATCAGTGCAGTGTCACCAGTGCAGCATTTCAGTGCTCATCAGTGCGGTGTCACCAGTGCAGCTTAGCAGTGCCCATTAGTGCCGGTGTCACCAGTGCAGCTTTTCAGTGCCCATCAGTGCCGGTGTCACCAGTGCAGTTTAGCAGTGCCCATCAGTGCGGTGTCACCAGTGGAGCTTAGCAGTGCCCATCAGTGCAGAGCAGGGATAGTTACAGATCCTCCGTATGACAGAGTGCATCTCGGGGTGACAGGTCTGTATGTGAAAGAACCGCTCGTCGTACAGCCCCGCCTTCCTGCACCGGAATTGTGATCGACAGCACAGAGCGCACTGTTGCAATGTACAGGGAGGTGGGGCTGTACAACAAGTGGTGTTTTCACATACGGACCTGTCAGCCCGAGACCCGCTCTGTCATCCTGAGGATCTGTAATGCCGCGTACACACGAGCGGACTTTCCGGCATACTTGGTCCGGCGGACCAGAGTCCGCCGCACAATCCGATCGTGTGTAGGCTCCGGCGGACTTTTTTTTCCCAAAAGTCCGCCGTACCTAGATTTGAAGCATGTTTCAAATCTTGGTCCGCCGGACTCAGTTCCTGACGGAAAGCCCGTTCATCTCGGTCGTCTGTATACTGGTCCGACTGACCAGATACGACGCAAGGGCAGGGTATTGCGTCTCGCACTCGCTGCAATAGGAAAAACACATTTTCCTATTGCGGTGAGCGCGGGGCATACCAGACCCTTAAGTCTGGTATGGATTTTAAAGGGGACCCCCTGCGCCAAAAAAAACAGCGTGGGGTCCCCCCCTAGAATCCATACCAGACCCCGATCCGAGCATGCAGCCTGGCCGGTCAGGAAAGGGGGTGGGGAAGAGCGAGCGCCCCCCCCCCTCCTGAACTGTATCAGGCCGCATGCCCTCAACATGGGGGGTGGGTGCTTTGGGGGAGGGGGCGCCCTGTGGGGCCCCCCACCACCACAAAGCACCTTGTCTCCATGTTGATGAGGACAAGGGCCTCTTCCCGACAACCCTGGCCGTTGGTTGTCGGGGTCTGCGGGCAGGGGGCTTATTGGAATCCGGGAGCCCCCTTTAATAAGAGGTCCCCCAGATCCCGGCCCCGACCCTATGTGAATGAGTATGGGGAAAAAGTGTCAATAATAAAAACACACTACACATTTTTTTAAGTAATTTATTAGACAGCTCCGGGGGGGGGTCTTCTTCCGGCTTCGGGGGTCTTCTTCCGACTTCGGGGGTCCCTCCGGTTCCTCTTCTCCCACCATCCGGTTGGTTCTTCTCCGCTCTCTCTGGCCTCTTCTCCCGGTGTTCCAGTTCTTCTGCCGGCTCCTCCGCTACCCTGTTTCCCCGAAAATAAAACCTAGCGTGATTGTCGGTGATGGCTGCAATATAAGCCCTACCCCCCAAAAAAGCCCTAGTTAAAGTCCTTGTAGGTCTTCTTTTCAGGGTAGGGCTTATTTTCGGGGAAACAGGGTAGGGCTTATTTGGGGGGTAGGGCTTGTATTGCAGCCATCACCGACAACCACGCTAGGTCTTATTTTCGGGGAAACAGGGTATCTTCATGCTGCTCTTTTGCCAGCGGAGGCCCGGACTTCTGGGCTTCTGGGCTTCTTCTCTTCTTCTCTTCTTCCCATGTTGACACGACGTTCTCTCAGGCTGGAATGCTCTCTGAGCACTCCGATGTGACTTATATAGGCGGAGACCCCGTCCCCTTATGCCGTCACAGTGACTGGGCATGCTGGGACTGTGACGTTTTAGGGGGGCGTGGTCACCGGGTGATGTTGACCACGCCCCCCTAAAACGTCACAGTCCCAGCATGCCCAGGGACTGTGACGGCATAAGGGGGCAGGGTCTCCGCCTATATAAGTCACATCGGAGCTCCCAGAGAGCATTCCAGCCGGAGAGACCGTCGTGTCAACATGGGAAGAAGAGAAGAAGCCCAGAAGCCCAAAAGCCCAAAAGCCCAGAAGTCCGGGCCTCCACTGGCAAAAGAGCAGCATGAAGATAGCGGAGGAGCCGGCAGAAGAACTGGAACACCGGGAGAAGAGGCCAGAGAGAGCGGAGAAGAACCAACCGGACGCCGGAAGAAGAGGAACTGGAGGGACCCCCAAAGTCAGAAGAAGACCCCTGAAGCCGGAAGAAGACCCCCTCCCAGGGCTGTCTAATAAATTACTTCAAAAACTTGTGTAGTGTGTTTTTATTATTGACACTTTTTTCCTAGGTAAATGGGTAGGGGTACCATGTACCCCATACTGATTCACATGGGGTGGGGGGCCGGGATCTGGGGGGCCTCTTATTAAAGGGGGCTCCCGGATTATGATAAGCCCCCCGCCCGCAGAGCCCGACAACCAACGGCCAGGGTTGTCGGGAAGAGGCCCTTGTCCTCATCAACATGGGGACAAGGTGCTTTGTGGTGGGGAGGCCTGCAGGGCGCCCCTTTCCCCAAAGCACCCACCCCCCATGTTGAGGGCATGCGGCCTGGTATGGTTCAGGAGGGGGGGGGGGCGCTCGTCCCCACCCCCTTTCCTGACCGGCCGGGCTGCGTGCTCGGATCGGGGTCTGGTATGGATTCTAGGGGGGACTCCACGCTGTTTTTTCGGCATAGGGGGTTCCCTTTTAAATCCATACCAGACTTAAGGGCCTGGTATGCCCCGCGACGGGGCTCGCAAGGTGTCAATATCACCGACAAAAGCGGCGAGATTCACTTCCTTTTCTAGTCCCGTCGTACCCGAGTCACGTTCAAAATGAACGGACTTGTCCATGTGTGAGCAAGTCCGTTCATTCTGAAAGTCCGCCGTAACTCCAGCGAAAGTCCGTCATAAAGACGGGGGGACCTAGCCTGCCGGAAAGTTTGGTCATGTGTAGGAAAGTCCGTCCGTTCAGGTAGTCCGCCGGAAAGGCCGGTGGAAAGACCGTCGGACCAAGTCTGCTAGAAAGTCCGATCATGTGTACGCGGCATAACTCCCCGCTCTGCACTGAGAGAGATGGTGGGCGGGCGGTGGCGGCGAGGGGGGGGGGTGTGTTGCTAGCAGGGAGAAGAAGGAGAACACCACCTCTATGGGCGGCACAGACTGGGGGGCTGTGATACTCCCTCTGCCCACTACAGCGAGCAGGGCGGAATTAGAACTCCTTGCTCACTTTCAGAGGACTACAAGGGGGTGTGTCAGACCGCTGGCTGAGGATACGGGAGAAATAGCAACCAGCGGTCAAACAGGGAGTCACCAGGCAATAATGTTTTTTTCAGCAAGTTCAGCAGGCTATTGAAGAGGAACTACAGAGCTCAGAAGAACATGGCTGACATCGTTGATGAAGGTAGCATATCAGCAACAAGAACATGGAAAAAAGTTTTTGCCCAGAGTTATGCTTTAACAGTAAAAACAAATGGCCACTGCTCTCACCTATAACTTGCCTTTGCAGCAAGGAGCACATGGAAGGGCAACGCATGCAAAACCAAACTAAAGATATTCCCAGCTCAACTTACCAACCAGCCTGCTAACCAACTGAATTGTCCTTTCAAAGAGTATCTGTTAAAAACAAGGGTTTAGTTTGCACACATTTTCAAATACATAAGGCACCCCTATTTTGGGACTGACTAGAGCAGCAGGTAGAGAGCAAAGTAAAAGTGAGTATATACTGCTAGGGTGGGGGGGATAAAGCAAAGGCATACACAACATTGCCTCTAATCACTAATTCTAACAAAAGACCTTCTTGCAAACATCTACAGTACATTTAAAATAATAAAGTACATTTGCCCAATGAGAGGAGGCAGACAGAGGAAGTGGGGAATAGGGGGAGTTTGATGGAAGTGGTGACAAACATGAACGTAAATGGCCACATTGAACAGATTGATTCCTTATAGGTCTCCATACATCTTTAATTGCCACCCAAGAAGAATTTAAAAGTTACTTTTTAGCTTAAACAAAGGTAAGCCAATGATGTATCGTTGCACAGATGAGTTATCATGCACCCATCAGAGTAAAACTAAATAAATGTAAATGTAATGCCAAATGTTTGCCTAATTCATTCTGGCTTAGGACCCTAACAAAAATAATTCACAGTTCATTGATGGATGAGACAGGTTTCCGCAGAGCTGCGAAGCACAAGAATATCGCACAGCGTCTACCAGCCTCTTCAATTTATATGCCAGACAATGACCTTTTTATTTTTCACAACACAAAAAGGAATCTGTTCCCATTCTGTATGATAATTTCCTGACACACAAAGCTAAAAAAAGACCCGAGTTTATACAGTAAAATGTAACTGGATGTCTTCTGTTATTAAAATGTAGGTAATGTCTCCCCTCCCCCCTTCTTCTCATCCCAGAAGGGGGTAAATGAGAATATGCTAGTATAAGGGGACACCAGAGGCTCATTAAAAAAAAAAGAAATCTTTACTAAGACAGCCCCTGGCAAAAGACGCTGAAGCTCTGGGGAGGAGATTTAGCCATCTGCCTAAAGGCTGCACATCAAGCAGGGCACTGTCTGTCTCCTGTGGCTGGATGATGTTTGTGGATGGGAGATCACAAGGGAAATGGAGAAAAGTGGGTCAAAAAAAGCTGGTGCCTCCGTAGTCATAGTCAGCAAAAAAAAACTGTCAACTGCACAGACTCCAGAAATTGTCAAAGAATACAAGTGAAAAAAAAAAAAATCAAGGAGATTTTTGTTTACAACATACTTTTTTTAACGACCAGTCCTCGACTATGGGCCTCAAGATCATAAATAGCTGCATTAACCTATAGGCTGAGACTCCAATGTTCAGATCCTGCAATTATTTATCTAGAGTCACCACGTACATTTTATAACTCTACCTGACATGGTTCCTGAGAAACTTGTCTAGCTGTATAAAATAACCCAGCGGTACACCCTCCAGGAACACTCTCCTTCCTATTATTGCTTTGCGCACTTTTTGTCAGTTCATCATGTTAATGTGTATGTACACAGCCCAGGCTGCAGTGGCGTCGCTAGGGGGTGGCTTTTGGGGCTATAGCCTCGAATCTGGGGCCCATAGCCCTGAGTCTCTGCAGGGGTCCCCAAGGGGAGGGGAGGCTCTCTGGGGACCCTAATGTAAGTGGAGGGCTCTCTGGGGACCCTCATGCAAGGGGGAAGCTCTCTGGTGACCCTGATTTTAAGAGGGGCTCTCTGGGGACCCTGATTTTAAGGGGGGGCTCTCTGGGGACCCTGATGCAAGGGGGAGGCTCTCTGGGGACCCTGATGCAAGGGGGAGGCTCTCTGGGGACCCTGATGCAAGGGGGAGGCTCTCTGGGGACCCTGATGCAAGGGGGAGGCTCTCTGGGGACCCTGATGTAAGGGGGGCTCTCTGGGGACCCTGATGTCAGTGGGGGGCTCTCTGGGGATATACACACACACACACACATATATTACTGTATATACATGTGTATGCCCGCCCAAGCGTATGACTTTCTTTACTATGCTGCTATGGGCTCTAGCCCCAGATCTTTTGTAGACCTAGCAGCGCCCCTGCCAGGCTGCATAAGAAAGCAGGGGAAGTTGTATGGCTCATCTTGGCTCAAGTCAGATTGGTGAGCACTAAAAATTTCAGGCGTGAATAAGAGTTCAAGGTCAAGCAATACTTTTTTCCCCCATGCAAATACACTATATGACCAAAAGTTTTGGACATCTGACCATCACACAAAAGCTTGTTGACCATCACACAAAAGCTTGTTGACCATCACACATATCCTCCTCCTAAATGACCTATATAGACCTTGGCTATGATCTGTTAATGTATTGCTGTTCATTGCTATATTATTCTTTAGGAAGCAATCTATTTTATGGTATTGTAGGTGGAATTGCAGAGCATGTGAGCTCTCAAGCTATCTTGAGGGTTAGGCCCCTTTCACACTGAGGCGCTTCTAAACTGCCAGTAAAACACTGAGCGCTTTTGAAGAGCTTTCCATTCATTTCAATAGAGAGAGGTGTCTTTTCACCGCCCTGCCAGTGCACTACCCCAGTGTGAAAGCATTCATTGATTTGAATGAAAATATGTTTTTCGTGAGCTTTTCAGGTGCTTTTTTTTAGCGTGAAAGCGCCTGAAAAGCACCTTCATTGGTCATCTGCACCCCAACCCCCCCATACACACAGTTTTTGGGCCCTTTTCCCACTATTTATTTCAATAAATTTTATTTAACCACTTGCTTACTGGGCACTTAAACCCCCCTCCTATCCAGACCAATTTTCAGCTTTCAGCGCTGACGCACTTTGAATGGCAATTGCGCGGTCATACAACACTGTACCCAAATTAAATTTTTATCATTTTTTCACCACAAATAGAGCTTTCTTTTGGTGGTATTTGATCACCTCTGCATTTTTTACTTTTTGTTAAAAAAATTTAAAAAACTGAATTAAAAAAAAATAAAAAATATTTTTTTATATTTTGTTATAAAAAATTTAAAACAGGTAATTTTTCTCCTTCATTGATGTACGCTGATGAGGCAGCAGTGATGGGCAATGATAGGCGGCAGTGATGGGCACTGATGGGTGGCAGTGATGGGCACTGATGGGTGGCAGTGATGGGCAGCACTGCTAGGTGGCACTGATTGGCACTACAGGTGGGCATTGATAGGTGGCACTTGTGGGCATTGATAGGTGGCACTTGTGGGCACTGTTAGGTGGCACTGTGGGCACTGTTATGCGGCACTATTAGGTGGCACTGATGAGGCAGATGTGCCTCTTCCACTTCGGGACCGATGTCCCTCACATTCAAGCCGGTGATCGGCTTTTTTTCTACTCACACTGTCAGCGTGAGTAGAAAAAAAAAACGATTACCGATCTTTTGTTTACATCATGTGATCAGCTGTCATTGGCTGACAGCTGATCACATGACAAGGGGCCGGGACCGGCCCCTTACTTAGATCAGTGATCACCTGAGTCTCAGTGACTCGGTGATCACAGCGCGCTCGGCGCGCCCTGTAGGGCGCGTGCACAGGGGAGGCCATCATATGACGGCCTACCGGGAATGCAGGTCCGCGCCGTGGCTGTCATTCGGCCATAGCACGGATGTGAAGTGGTTAAATTTATTATCACCCTGGTATACATACACTGCATATTGTGTAATTAATTTGTTTTTGTTTTTTCACTCTATTATATTATGTTCATGTGTATAATTATTCATATTAGATAAAGAAAATTGTATATTTCCTTACATGCGTAACAGGCACAGATCCTGAGGAAGCGAGACCTTTGTGAAATGCGTCTATTGCTTTACATCTATTGCTATACAACTATATATGTTTTCTATGTACCTATAAGAAACGAAGTCCCAATTGATTTTATTGTGTTTATAACTTTGTTTAAAACGAACACTGTGATTTTTACCTTTAAAGTGTTACTAAACCCACAACAGTAAAATAAGTCTGGATATGCAGTAAAGCATGCTTGTTATACTCACTGTGGAACCTAAAGGGTTATTCGTCTGTGTTGTGCAAAAAGGCTGTTAGATCCTGTCTCCTGATCCTCCACTTCTTCCAGAGTCCCCAAACCAGAGGCTAGGGGAGGCTAGGGGACAAGCTGCACATGCCCTGTTTGGTGTGTATTGTTAGAGATTTTATTTTTTCTTGGGAGAGTGCATATGATCAGCACAGGGCCAATTAGCACTGTCCAGACAGAGGGTCAGGGGTCTTGCATCCTCATAGGACAATAATGGAAGAATGAAAACTCCTACAAGCTTTAACCAAACACAGATAGAAGTCACAAGACTGCTATATACTGCTGATGAGAAAAGGTATTTAGCAGTTTATATTTACTAAAACTATTGCATTTCCATGTTCTATGTGCTGTGGGAGACCAGATATAGTGAATACAGGGTCCTGGATTTAGTAACACTTTAAGTGTATGTACTCTCTTGAGGCACATTTAAAGTCCCTTTTTTCTGTTCCCCCTTCATTGAGGTGATTAGGGAATATTACTATATTCAATATTTATGTTAGGGATGGTGCCACCAAGAGATAATTATATGTGCAGTGCCTTAAAAAAGTATCCATACCCCTTAAAATTTTCCACATTTTGTCATGTTACAACCAAAAACGTAAATGTATTTTATTAAGATTTTATGTGATGGACCAACACAAAGTGGCATATAATTGTGAAGTGTAAGGAAAATGATAAATGGTTTTCAACATTTTTTATGTGAAAAGCGTGGTGTGCATTTGTATTCTTCCCCCTTTACTCTAAAACCTCTAACTAAATCTAGTGGAACCAAGTCACCTAATTAGTAAATACTGTGTGTAATTTAATCTCAGTATAAATACAGCTGTTCTGTGAAGCCCTCTGAGGTTTGTTAGAGAACCTTAGAGAACAAACAGGATCATAAAGGCCAAAGAATACACCAGACAGGTCAGGGATACAGTTGAGAAGAAATTTAAAGCAGGGTTAGGTTATAAAAAAATATCCCAAGCTTTGAACATCTCACAGAGCACTGTTCAATCCATCATCCCAAAATGGAAAGAGTATGACACAACTGCAAACCTAACAAGACATGGCCGCCCACCTAAACTGACAGGCCGGGCAAGGAGAGCATTAAACAGGGAAGCAGCCAAGAGGTCCATGGTAACTCTGAAGGATTTGCAGGGATCCACACAGCTCAGGTGGAAGAATCTGTACACAGGACAACTATTAGTCGTGCACTCCACAAATCTGGCCTTTATTGAAGAGTAGCAAGAAGAAACCCCTTGTTGAAAGAAAGCCATAAGAATTCCCATTTTTAGTTGGCAAGAAGTCATGGGGGGACACAGCAAACATGTGGAAGAAGGTGCTCTGGTGAGATGAGACCAAAATTTAACTTTTTGGCCTAAAAAAAAACTCTATGTGTGGCGGAAAACTAACATTGCACATCACCCTGAACACACTGTCTCCTCCATGAAACATGGCGGTGGCAGCATCATGTTGTGGGGATGCTTTTCTTCAGCAGAGACAGGGAAGCTGGTCAGAGTTAATGGGAAGATGGATGGAGCCAAATACAGGACAATCTTAGAAGAAAACCTGTTAGGCCCCTTTCACACTGGGGCGGTTTGCAGGCGTTATTGCGCTAAAAATACCGCCTGCAAACCGCCCCTAAACAGCCTCCCCTGTTTGTTCAGTGTGAAAGCCCGAGGGCTTTCACACTGAAGCGGTGCGCTTGCAGGAGAAGAAAAAATCTCCTGTCAGCCGCATCTTTGGAGCGGTGAAGGAGCGGTGTATTCACCGCTCCTAAACCGCTCCTGCCCATTGAAATCAATGGGACAGCGCGGCTATACCGCGGCAATACCGCGGCTATAGCCGCGCTATACGAGTGGATTTAACCCTTTTTCGGCCGCCAGCGGGGGGTTAAAACCGCACCTCTAGCGGGCGGATACCGCGGTAAAACAGCGCTAAAAATAGCGCTGTTTTACCGCCGACGCCCCCTACCGCCCCAGTGTGAAAAGGGCCTTAGAGTCTGCAAAAGACTTGAGACTGGGGTGGAGGTTCACCTTCCAGCAGGACCCTAAACATACAACCTGAGCTACAATGGAACGTTTTAGATCAAAGCATATTCATGTGTTAAAATCGTCCAGTCAAAGTCCAGACCTAAATCCATTTAAGAATATGTGACAAGACTTGAAAATTACTGTTCACAGATGCTCTCCATCCAATCTGACAGAGCTTAAGCTATGTTGCAAGGAAGAATGGGCAAAAATGTCACTCTGTAGATGTGCAAAGCTGGTAGAGACATCCCCAAAAAGACTTGCAGCTGTAATTGCAGCAAAAGGTGGTTCTACAAAGTATTGTTTGTAAAAAAATGTTGAAAACCATTTTATCATTTTCCTTCTACTTCACAATTATGTGCCACTTTGTGTTGGTCTATCACATAATATCCTAATGAAATATAGTTACGTTTTTGTTTGTAACATGACAAAATTTGGAAAATTTCAAGGGGTATGAATACTTTTTCAAGGCACTGTATGTTACTTGGGGGAACTCCACCATTTCTATTTATTTCAACCATCACACATGAGTTTGTTTGACATCCGATTCCAAAACCATGAACATTAATATGGAGTTATAACACGGTCTGCTCTTCAATGAAGGCTTTCCACAAGATTTTGGAGGGTGGGATTTTGTGGAATTTTAGTGAAAATAGCATTTGTAAGGTCAGGTACAGAATTTGGATAAGGATACCTGACTTGCAATCAGTGTTCCAATTCAACCCAAAGGTGTTCAATAAAATTGAGGTCAGCTCTGTGCAGACCACTTAAGTTCCTCCTCACCAAGCTCATCACACCATGTCTTTTTGGAGCTTTGTGCACAGGGTACAGTCAAGATGGAACAGAACAAGGCCTTCCCAAAACTGTTCACAGGTACACAATCTTTTAATATGTGTTTGAATGTTGTAGTGTTAACAGTCAGTACCCTTCAATGGGATGTCCACACAATTTGGCCATATAGTAGGTGTGATGGTCAGGAGTCTACAAACTTTTAACCACATTGTGTATTTGGACTTTTTGCCTTAGTTAATCAGTCTAAATATGTAGAGAACCATATATCATGTATCTCATGACAAGAAATATACATACAAGAGTATATTCGTTTTATCTGTTAGAAGACTTCTGTACTTTATACACTATCATCCTTGTTGGAGGATTGTTGAAATTATACTTGAGCAATTAAGATATTGGAGATATTGTGGTGCAAGACATCTTTACCTTTTATGGACTCATTGCGGAGTGTGCCTATTACTAGTGTGTTTGGATTAATGATAATACTGATCCTCATTTGCAAAGAGAATAGCAAGATTATAGATCTATATTATCCCACTCTTAGCACAATTTTACCACATCCACAATTTACCACAGCATGTTTGGTGCTCTGCCTCATTACTGTCCTCTGAGTGTTTAAGGGGACCCTGTCAGTAAGGCTGTGCAGGACCCCATGATTACTAATGGCAACCCTGCATGTGCACAATAAAAAAGGACATTGGTGGGGATGATTTTGAAGGAATGTAGCCCTGGGTAAGGCTGAACAGTAAAGAAATAGAAAACCTCTTCTCACTCTAAACAGAATTATTTTTCTTTTTAAAAAAGAACTTTGGACAGAGTTTAAAAGGCATGAAAGAGGAACCTCAGAGACTGGAAAATCTAGGCAAGTAGCTAATGTGGGGAATACATTCCTGACCTGCTTAGGTCTATCCACATTTGGCTGAAGCAGAAATCAATTAAGCCAGTGTGTCTTTATGGGCAGCCTACTGTCTAAAGCTGGACAACCCTCTAGGCAGGAGAAGACCACCAGGAGAATCCACAGGGACCAATTGACAGCGATGGGCCAAAAAGCTGCAGATACCCTATAGACCGATGCTCTGCAACACCCCATCCCCTAACTTTGAACTGAAAATGTAAACTGATCCAAAACACTTTTAGGGTGCTTAGCAGGGTTGAGAACAACTTGGTGAGCACCCTAAAGATGTCCATGCAAGGCCATGGTGTGTATAAACCATGAACGTAGAATGAAGGAAAGAAATTGTGGAAGGAAAGCAAAAAAAAAACAAAACAGAGAGAACATATGTTTATGGAGTGTTCCTGTTACTGAACTCAGAACCTCCAATCTTGAGGCATAAATACTGTTACAATGGCAACCTATCCAGCATGGACATGTATACCATTATGACACTTCTGTCCCATACAGTGATATGAATCAGCGCTATGGTTTCCAGACAGAAAAACAGAATTCCTCCACGCACTGCATACATTCCACTACAATACATATATTGTGTCTTGTATAAATACTACTGACTGCATCAGCTTCTGTTATGTTTAAAGGATAGAACCGCGGTGATCCTAAATGCTTACATTATTCCTTTGCTAACGATGACAGTTCACATAATTATTACAGTACATTTATACTGTCCTCGTTATGGAGACTGAGTAACATCAGGAGGCCAGATAAGAAAAGGACGGCTCAATTAGTGTGCTAGGTTCCATCCTCAATGCCAGGAAAAACGCATTATAGAAATATAACCCTCTCTGTGTCCTGTTTGCAGTGACATTGGATCGATTAGGAGAATAAGGTTGCATGTTATCCAAGACCACATAAAAAAGGAACAACCGGACTACTCCGCCTTTTGTCCACTATGTTCCACTTTCAGTGTGAGGACCTATATGATCCTTATTTTATCAGTGTGTGTTAAAATTCCTCTCTGGCCATAGACCCCTCTGCCCATTATCCTCCCTACCCTAATGAATTCCCCAATAGTATTTTAAAGAAGAATAACCTAAATGCCAGAAATATTCATGTGACATGCCAGGTTCAGAGTCATCTCTCCCTCGCTGTAGAGTGAGAAAGTTCTTCTTCAGGTGTCCACATCTCTAGTGACACAGGAACTTCCCATTGACTGTATATCAGTGAGGTCCTCAGTGTCCTGAAGACTCCAAAGGCAACATGATGATGTCACAGCATCACCAGCTACTACACTGCTACAGAAGGACCAGGCATCAAACATATATGGAGGACTAGGCTTCCGACAAACACCAGAAAGAAAAAGAGCAAAGAATGGAGACACTGCACACAAGACAGGTAAGTATAAGTAATCTTCGTTTGCAGGCTGCTTCTTTTTGAGTCTGAATTCCCTAGCGTAACTTTAAGGATATACAGTATAAGGCTTTTATTTGGCCACTCATATTTTTATTATAAATATACAAATGAAAAAAATAGAAAAATAAAATTATTGTATTAAATATATTTGTATTACTGAAATTGTGTTTACATTGCAATACCACAGAGAAAGAATTACTATTATTGACTATCTTTGATCTATGTGCGCTGATAGCAGAGACATAACTAGAACCGTCAGGGCCCCGGTGTAAGAAACCATAAAGCCTCCAACAGTAGCGGAAAGCCAGGGCACGGTCACAAGCGAGACCTTTGCGAACCTGGTAATTCCGCCACTGGTGTCAGGATTTTTTTTTGTTATTTTGTTTATTATTTTTTATCATTTTATTTTATATTTTTTACAATTTTATTTGTTTACATTTTTTAGAAGCCCCATTGGGGAGCTTTGGTGAAATATTAGGGGTCCAAACAGACACTGTTTCACCTTTGAGACAGAGAAAAGAGATTAAGGACACAACTCTCAATCTCCTTCTCTGTAGCCTGAGCAGCACAGAATGAATGGTCAGGAATAGCTCTGTCCCATTCATTCATAAACTGAAGTATATTACACACAGTTTACTATGCCTCAGTTATGAATGAGTAAGTAATTTGTACGGAGTCAGTTAGTTCCCTGTCTGACTTTACTTCTTTGGACTTTTTATGTAAAATATGAGACACTCACTTGCCAGGATGACCATGTCCATTCCCCAGAATATGCTCATGATCCAGCCAACCATGACAATAGCTGTGAGGATCTGGATGAGGGCAGCAGCTATATTCAGCCAAAAGACGCAGCATATGTGTCGGTCGGGGAGGTCTGTCCTGGCTCCGCACAGCACAGTGAATGCTGATACAAACGTCCCTGAAAACAGAGAGAAAAAGAGACAGGTCAGATATGGTGACCCTGGGGGAAAGCAACTGGCAACAAAAATGATACAGTCTAATGGAACAGACTGAGAAATCATACAGGAAATCATCAATAATTCAGGCTGTTTGGGTTATATTTATACCAGATTAAACATTAGCCGTCACTAATGGATTTTCTTTTTTATTTTATATGAAAATTTCCAGGTGAGGGCTAAATGTTTCCGATTTTTTTTAATGTTTGAAATGAGGCTAACTTCAAAACAATTTTTATTTCTTAAAGCGTAGTTGCACCCAAAATTGGAAGCTTCGCTTATCTGCCTCTCTCCCCCCCCCCCTCCGGTGCCAAAATTCAGGGGGGAGGGGAGAGCGGGTACCTATTTTTGACAGGTACCCATCCCCACTTTTGAGAGATCTCACGGCGAGATCACTCGGAAGTTCGCCCCCCTCCTTCCCCCACCACCAGGCCATATAGAAAGCGTAGCGCACTTCGCGCATCCACAGTAGGGAAACGGCTGTGAACTTGAAAGGCTTCACTGCCGGTTTCCCCTACCACGAATGGTGGTGGTAGCACCTGAGAGCCCATAGAACCATCGGCTGGGGTGCCCACATCGCTGGATTCCAGGACAGGTAAGTGTCCTAATATTAAAAATCAGCAGTTACAGTATGTGTAGCTGCTGATTTTACATTTTTTGCTAGGGGGGGGCAGAACTCCACTTTAAAAGATCACTTCAAAAAACCAATAGTTCCAAGAGATGTCACCTACCTGTCCATGCCTGTTGCTTTTCATATTGGACGTGCTTTAAGGACAATTGTATTGTCAGTACAGTCATCCGTTATATGACCCCCTCCTCCCCGAACACGGCCGCTAAACTATTACAGTGTCCTGAAAAAGTATTCATACCCCTGGAAATTTTTCAAATTTTGTCATGTTAAAACCAAAAATGTAAATGTATTTTAATTGGGATTTTATGTGATAGACCAACACAAAGTGGCACATAATTGTGAAGTGGAAGGAAAATGATAAATGGTTTTGAAAATTTTTTACAAATAAATCTGTGAAAAGTGTGGCGTGCAATTGTATTTGTAGAACCACCTTTCGCTGCAATTACAGCTGCAAGTCTTTTTGGGGACGTCTCTACCAGCTTTACACATCTAGAGTGACATTTTTGCCCATTTGTCTTTGCAAAATATCTCAAGCTCTGTCGGATTGGATGGAGAGCGTCTGTGAAGAGCAATTCTCAATTGGATTTAGGTCTGGACTTTGACCGGGCCATTCTAACACATGAATATGCTTTGATCTAAACCATTTCATTTTCAGCTCTGGCTGTATGTTTAGGCCTCATGTACACTGCTGCTGGTAAACAGACAATTAGGAGCAGTTGGGCATTTTTTTCAGCTTCCCCTGAACTCTCCTTTATGTTATCTTATCAGTACATGTACACAGGGTCCTTTATAGTCTTAGCCAAAAAATGGGTTCAGACAGATGTTCAGAGGCATTTGAAACGCAAATTGCCTGTAACAGCCTGAAACGCTGCTAAACATGGTAACTCGCATTTAGCAGCGTTTCTTTTCCAGACGTGTTTCATTTTAACAAAAAAAATAAAACGTGGCTAAACGCGACTAAACACGGCATGTAAACGCGGCTACTAGGACGTTTTTAGATACCGGTTTCTAGCTGTCAAGTTAAATCGTTCAGGAGAGGTTGAACAACATCCCATGTACATGCAGCCTTAGGGTCGTTGTCCTGTTGGAAGGGGAACCTCCATCCCAGTCTCAAGTCTTTTGCAGACTCTAACATGTTTTCTTCTAAGATTGCCCTGTATTTGGCCAGCTGCACTATCCCTGCTGAAGAAAAGCATCCCCACAATATGATGCTGCCACCTCCATGTTTCAAGGTGGGGATGGTGTGTTCAGGATGATGTGCAGTGTTAGTTTTCCGCCACTCATAGTGTTTTTCTTTTAGGCCAAAAAGTAAAATTCTGGTCTCATCTGACCAGAGCACCTTCTTCCACATGTTTGCTGTGTCCCCCACATGACTTCTCGCCAACTGCAAAAGAGAATTCTTATGGCTTTCTTTCTACAATGGCTTTCTATTTGCTACTCTACCATAAAGGCCAGATTTGTGAAGTGTACGACTAATAGTTGTCCTGTGGACAGATTCTCCCACCTGAGCTGTGGATCTCTGCAGCTCCTCCAGAGTTACCATTGGCCTCTTGGCTGCATCTCTGATTAATGCTCTCCTTGCCCGGCCTGTCAGTTTAGGTGGACGGCCATGTTTTGGTAGGTTTGCAGTTGTGCCATACACTTTCTATTTTTGGATAATGGCTTGAACAGTGCTCAGTGAGATATTCAAAGCTTGGGATATTTATTTATAACCTAACCCTGCTTCAAACTTCTCCACAACTTTATCCCTGACCTGTTTGGCGTGTTCCTAGGGCTTTGTGATGCTGTTTGTTCACAAAGGTTCTCTAACAAACCTCTGAGCGCTTCACAGAACAGCTGTATTTATACTGAGATTAAATTACACACAGGTGGACTCTATTTACTAATTAGGTGACTTCTGAAGACAATTGGTTCCACTAGATTTTAGTTAGGGGTATCAGAGTAAAGGGGGCTGAATACAAATGCACCCCAAACTTTTCACATATTTATTTGTAAAAAATGTTAAAAACCATTTATCGTTCTCATTCCACTTCACAATAATGTGTCACTTTGTGTTGGTCTATCACATAAAATCCCAATAAAAATACATTTACGTTTTTGGTAGTAACATGACAAAATGTGGAAAATTTTAAGGGGTATGAATACTTTTTCAAGGCACTGTATACAGTACCTACCTGTACTGACTCTTACGAGAGTTAAAGTGATACTTAGTCACACCGGTGCGACTTGTCATGCGATTTGATAGTTTCAAATCACATAGACAAGTTAGACCCTATTGTCTGCAATGGAAGTGGACAAATCGGTGCAACTCCGATGGATTCGGAGTCGCACCAATTTTGAAAGTAGTTCTTGCACTACTTTTTGCAAGTTCAGGTACAACTTGCATAGACATCTGTGCATGAAGTCACACAGATGTCTTCCAAGTAGCACCTGTAGTAGTAGTACTTTGAAATTGTGCTACATCATTTGATGTCGGGATCGGTGTGACCAGGGTGTAAAGGCTACAGATTTTTTTTTTTTTTTTATGAAAAAGAGATAATACCTACTCTGTAGGATATTGCACAGAACGTTTGCTTTTCTCTACTTCTGGCAGTCCCCCACTGGTGCTTTCAGCTTCTCCCTCCTCTGGGAATCTCCTGTAGCAAGCTAGGTGCTAAGGTGACACCTATGCATGTGAGCTCCTGAGCTGGGCTGTGTGCGTCCATAGGCACTCACAGCGCAGTAAGCCATGCCCCTGCTCCCTTCTCACAGGAGTTTGACTGACAGAAGCAGGAACCTATGGTTCTTGCTGCCCCCAGTTTTTCCTGTGAAAGCAAGAAGTGAATGGAGTGGTGCTGGAGCCAGAGACAGAGCTGGAATGGTGACATGGGTCCATGTTTTTTCTTTTTTGGGACAAGAGAGGTATGACTGGTAGAGGAGTGGTTTATTTTTCTATAATGAAGAGAATGCATGAAGGTAAAAAATGTTTGGACTTTAGGACCACTTTAACCCCTTTGCGCCGGCACTTCCCGGCCCTTTAAGAGGTTTCAGATGCCGGAGGGGGGGGGCAGGGTTTATGATCATGTGACTGCTGTGATTGGCTGTCACGGCGATCACATGATCGGAAAACTCCCCTAGGCGCTGACAGTATAATATGCGGCCTCTCGGCAGGGGGGCCTTGGCCCCGAGCGGCTACATATTTACGTACCAATTAGCCAACACAGCTGTCCTGAGAGTGTGCCCCCCCACACTCCCGACAGTTACCGGCGGCTAAGAAGTGATTGGGAGCTTTCCGATCATGTGATCGACGTGACTTCCTGGCATCTGAAACCTCTTACAGGGCCAGGAGGCAGGGCAGGGTTTATGATCATCTGACTGTCGTTATTGGCTGTCACAGCAATCACATGATCATAAAGCTTAAGAAGCGATTGGGAGCTTTCCCGTTAGCCGCCAGTAACTGTTCCGGGAGCGTGCAGGGTGCACGCTCTTGGCACAGCTGTGTCTGCTAATTGGTATGCAAATATGTGGCCGATCAGCACCAAGGCGCACCCGCCAAGAGGCCGCATATAAAAAAGAAAAATAATGCAAATAATAAACAGCAGAATGCAGTATGTAATTATTTTATTTTTGCCCTTAGTTACTCTTTAATTGAATCACATAAATGTGAATCTGACCTTTTTTTTCACCATGTCCCAAAGTGCCTTTTACAAGTAACGTGACATTTCTCATATTACACATGAGGAGGATTCTACAGAAGAGAATGTTATCTCTATTAATAATATATGATATGTAGACATGATGTTTGGAGACAGCGTACTGCCATGAGATGCATTATATCCTCATTCTGAGAAATGTCAAGGACATCTTAAGATGTTTATAGCAAATACTGTATCTCTTTCTGGGTATAGTAATAAGATAAGGCAGTAAGAAAATCTTTTGCATATTGTCATACTATAACACAACGTTAAATTGGATAGCTCTGCTCTTCGGAAATGCATTGTGGGTAAACGTTTTAGGTATGATTTCCAGAGGCGCAATGCACCTCTCCATGAAAGAATCACTATGAATGGGGATTATTATTGGTTGTCATTCACTTCACTCGCTTAATTCTCTTGATAGTCCAACTTTTCCCAAGCTCCATCATTGCCCATGCATCAATGCAAAAATTACAGGTTACTCCTACAATAAACCCAGTTATCTGATATATTCCTTTGTTTTCTGCCTGTGCATGTCCATAACTCAAGCAAATCAACCCTTAGGCTAGGTTTCCACTATTACGACCCCAAAATTGCGCGATTTACAGTGCGACTTTGCAATTTTTGCTGCGATATCATGCGACCGGTGAGAACCGTGTGAGAACAAGTCGCACTGAAGTTGGAACAAAGTAATGCAAAAAACTTTTTTGGAGTCGCTGCGACTTGAGTCGCACCAATTAGATCGGGGACCATTGAAATACATGGGTTTTGACTTGTCATGTGACTTCACATGTGTCAAGTCGCACAACAACTCGCAGTAGTGGAAACAGAGCCTTATGCCGCATACACAGGATCAGAATTTCGGCCCGCAAAAGACAGATGAGAGTTTTTTGTCGGAAAATGCAACCGTGTGTATGCTCCATTGGACTTTTGCTGGCCGAATTCCAGCCAGCAAAAGATTAAGAGCATGTTCTTAATTTTTTGGTCAGGAAAAATTCCAACACGCAAAATTCCTTCGCATGCTCATAAACAATTCGAAGCATCCTCGATAGCACTGAACTTCATTTTCTCGGCTCGTCGTAGTGTTGTACGTCACTGCGTTCTTGATGGTCGTAAGTTCAGCGAACTTTTGTGTAACCGTGTGTAGGCAAGGCAAACTTGAGCGGAATCCCGTGGGAAAAGCCGTCATATCTTTTTCCGACGAGAAGTCCGATCGTGTGTACGCGGCATTACAGTATTTTCCAAGTGTGTAAGATCAGACTCTACTCCAAAGGGAACGTATAATCAATTATTTTAGATCCACGTATAAAACAGACCAGCTTGATGTAGTTATTATTGTGTGTTAAAGCAAAAGTAAACCACGTAGGGTTGGGGCCCCCAGGATTTTTTTTATGTGGCACTACCCCCGATGGGGTTGCAGATGACTGGTCATAGGCCATAGGTCATAAATCCACAAAGCTCCTGATTCACTCCCTAGTTATCTCTCACCTCGACTACTGCAACTCCCTCCTCATTGGCTTACCTTTAAATAGACTATCCCCCCTTCAGTCTATCATGAATGCTGCTGCCAGACTCATCCACAAACCGCTCAGTGTCTGCTACCCCTCTCTGCCAATCCCTCCATTGGCTGCCACTCGCCCAACAAATTAAATTCAAAATACTAACAATAAGTTACAAAGCCATCCACAACTCTGCCCCCAGGTGCATCACTAGCCTAGTCTCAAAATACCAACCTCATGGCCCTCTTCGTTCCTCCCAAGACCTCCTGCTCTCTAGCTCCCTCATCACTTCCTCCCATATCTGCCTCCAGGACTTCTTCCGAGCCTCGCCCATCCTCTGGAATTCCCTACCCCAAATCTGTCAGACTGTCTCCAAATTTATCCACTTTTAGGCGATCCCTAAAAATTTCCTCTTCAGGGAAGCCTATCCTGCCACCATCTAACAACTGCACTATTTTCTCCATTAGCTCATCCCCCACAGCTATTACCCTTTTTGTATAACTTGACCCTCCCTCCTAGATTGTAAGCTCTATTGAGCAGGGCCCTCTGATTCCTCCTGTAATGAATTGTATTGTAATTGTACTGTCTGCCCTAATGTTGTAAAGCGCTGCGTAAACTGTTGACGCTATATAAATCCTGTATAACAATAATAATAATAATAATAATGACTGCTGCACAGCCAGGCACACAACCTCAGCTAGCATCCAATGCAATGGCCAGTCCTTGAGCTTTGTTCTTATGTTTTATTAGAGGGGGTAATAACTTTGAAAGGGATAGGAATTATGGGATGCCCAACTTGACAACAACAAAATCAGGGACAACTTCCTCTCTATATACACCGCTCCACTTTATTCTTCTGCTATATCTTGTACAACTCCAATTGATTCCGCCTCTTTGAATTGTACAACTCTGACTGATTGATCTAACAGTCTTTGTTAAATCAGCAACAGCCCCCTACAGGCTAGGAACTCTCGGTTTGGAAAGTAGCACAATGTGGTGTGAACTGCATCCTAGAGTTCCTCCACTACCCTGTAGAGAGTGATCTCAGCTCTACCACTGCAGGAAATGCTAGCTCACCTGACTGCCTCTTCACCAGCCCACCTGGCTGCTTCTATTCACCAGCCTCCCCGACTGACTCTTCACCATTCTCCCCGACTGGTGATCTCCCAGGACAAGGTAGGGAACACTTAAGCACACCACTATCTTCCAGAGAGACCTGCTACATGTGGTAGTCTCTCCCTTTGCAAGTCTCTGCACCATGCTGTAGTACTCACACTGTCCTCTCCTTGCTCCTGCTGTCTCTCAGGGAAGCCTCCTTCCAACTTCTCCTGTGGTAAGATCCTTCCAGGCCAGCCACCTGATCCCTCGAGGGCCACCAACAGTTTTCTCAGCACTACATTTCCATCTTCTACCCGACTCCCCTTCCAGCATGACTCATCCAGAATTAAGGGCTCACTTAGTTCCCTGCCAGGCCCACTGCCTGGGGATTGGCTATCTTCCGCCAAATATGCAGAACAACCCCCTTAGCCTCCACCCTCTAGTCTCTAGAATGTTCTCCAACTTTCTAGATCCAGGGGGAGGCACCAGAGAGCTGTCTGTATGAGTCATGCTGCCCTGAACTCTAATAACCCTGACCCAATTATAGTCTCACTGGTTAAGTATGGGTCAGGATATGGTTTACCTACTCTCACACTAGTAGCACACTAGAGGGTGCTACATTTATATAATGTGTAAGTATGCTGAGCACATATGCACATTATAATAATAATATTATGCACTTATCTTATAAATGCCCTTCTTCAACACCGGACCAAAGCTTTTTAGCATAGTGTCAATAAGAGTCAACAATAGCCTGACCTTTCGATATGTTTGACCTATAGTAGTTATGGTACTATGCTGCCATCCGGAGTTTGTAGTCAGAATTGCTTCTCTCGTGGGAAACTGAGCTACTTCCAGGAGCCATAGGTGTGCTGCAAGGAAAGAAGAATGCAGATAAAAGGAAAGAGCAGAGTGGCAGAGTGATGAGCTCATCAGTGTACTGCTTCTCTGTTCATTGCCTAGTCACAGGGAGGGAGATAGGGAGGTGACCTGTAAGTAAAAGTGAAACTCCATGAAACTCCAGAATAGAATGATTAGGTCCCCTCCCCTGCTAGACAGGGCTGAGCTGTGTGTCAGAGCTGTGTAAATCTCATGACTGGATGGTCATAAATATGACTCCTTTGACAGGTAAAACAGCCCACATATATGCATTTCATCTGTGCTTTTAGCTGTTTGACTGGAGTTCATCTTTAAAGTTGGCTTCACACATACTGTACACACTGTGATAACATTTTAAAATTTTAATATGAACTAAAGTAACGCAAGGCAATGCACCATCTGTGGTGTGATACCATTCATTTTGAAGTACACTTTAAGTATAGTTGTTATTTAAAGCGGTAGTAAAGAGCCAAAAAAATAAAATAAATTGTGTCCCCCTCCTGTGTATCCCATAATGTACTAGTATGCACCACATACTAGCACATTATGACACACTTACTGTACCTGCATACGGAGCTCTCCAGAGCAGTGCTGTCACAGCACTTCTATCTTCGCCAGGTCTTCCTTCCAGGCTCTGGCTGTTTGAATGGCCAGGGCTGCAATGGCGTCACTGCGCATGTGTAGGTGATGTCATCGGCAATTGCCGATGTCAATATCTTCTAATTGGGGCATGACTAGGAGATATTCATTGTACCTGCAGGGAAGCCTGTAGCATAAGTTTGGCTAGGGGACTTTACTACCACTTTAACTGTTAATTGATTTTAGTTACTTACAGGATATTGTTAACATATTGCTAACATAGTAACATATTATTGTTTCAAAAATAGAGTTTCTAAGGTTAAGGCTCAGTTCACACTAGAACGACTTGTCAGGCGACCTAGGTCGCCTGACAAGTAGCGCCCCGTTCAGTACAATGGAACCGTTCTAATCGGAGCGACGCAAGTCGCTCCGACTTAGAAAAAGGTTCCTGTACGACTTTGGGGGCGACTTGGGGCGACTTGCATAGACTTCTATACAGAAGTCATTTTGCAAGTCGCCCAGGCAGTCGTGTGCAGGTCGCCTCGGTGAGGCGACCTGCAAGTCGTGCCGCCTCTGGTGTGAACCGAGGCTTAAAGTATACATATACACTCTCTCTCTCTCTCTCTCTCTCTCTCTCTCTGTTTAAATGCCTGACTTTCAAATCATCAGCTTTTCCAAAACAACAGAAATAATTAACTTTAATTAGTTCAATAAATTAACTTTATGATAGACGATTTCCGTGAAAAAAAAACACACAGTTTGGTGGCTGAGCCTCGCTGACAGATGTACAAGATCATTAAGTCATCTCATTTATGCATACTGCCTTGTAAACAAGCTACAGAAAGAGAAATTGAATATTCCAGGACAGAGATCTATTTATGAGACTCATAGCTTCAATTTGTTCCCCGCAGATTTACATTAAAAGATGTGCGTGTTAAATATATATTTTTTTTCCCTAACATATTAATTTCTCATCTGCAAATGCTTGATCTGTCGAATCCCTAAGAAGGCAATAATATTTCACTCCTCATTAGTTTCAAACAGCCTTTCTCAACATTACCACATAGGAACCCTTGAAATAACATTTAAGTCTCAGGGAAGCCCTGCTAAATAATCTGTCTATAGCTCCTTCTACATTAGCATGGGCAGGTCTAATAAAAAAAAAAAAAATTATATATATATATACACAAACACACACATATACATATATACTGTGGGGACGGAAAGTATTCAGACCCCCTTACATTTTTCACTCTTTGTTATATTGCAGCCATTTGCTAAAATCATTTAAGTTCATTTTTTTCCTCATTAATGTACACACAGCACCCCATATTGATAGGAAAACACAGAATTGTTGACATTTTTGCAGATTTATTAAAAAAGAAAAACTGAAATATCACATGGTCCTAAGTATTCAGACCCTTTGCTCAGTATTTAGTAGAAGCACCCTTTTGATCTAATACAGCCATGAGTCTTTTTGGGAAAGATGCAACAAGTTTTTCACACCTGGATTTGGGGATCCTCTGCCATTCCTCCTTGCAGATCCTCTCCAGTTCTGTCAGGTTGGATGGTAAACATTGGTGGACAGCCATTTTTAGGTCTCTCCAGAAATGCTCAATTGGGTTTAAGTCAGGGCTCTGGCTGGGCCATTCAAGAACAGTCACGGAGTTGTTGTGAAGCCACTCCTTCATTATTTTAGCTGTGTGCTTAGGGTCATTGTCTTGTTGGAAGGTAAACCTTCGACCCAATAAAAAAGGGGGTTATTCCTGCGCTACCAGATGGGGAAAAAAGATACCGGATGGGGAAAAAAAATAGTAAAGCAATCAAGCGAGATGTGGACTAGGTTTTTTTAGAACTGTATATACCATATATTGCCGGGCAGCTGCATGCACCGAACAAAGGGCTCAGACATAAGCCCAAAAAATGTAAAACGAGAAGGGGGGTGGGGTGGTGCTGCGCTATCCGAAGGGTCTCTGTGGTATATAAATAATCCTTACTGATCAGTATGGTTGAAGTCAATATAAAATAATTATAAACAATACATGTGAATAAATCAAAAATGATAAAATAAAACCAATTCAATGTCTGTTGAAATTATTCAATCCAATAATACAATAAATATAAAGTGCTCGTGCTCTTGTGCCTTATATAAATCTTGAAATATTCCAAGCTAATACATATACTAAAGTGCAAAAGAGACAATATTATCACACAAAATTAGAAGTGTCAGATGTATTCAACAAACAAAACCGCATGGTCGCCTAATCTTAGTGTTGCGACCAGTGCAACAGTGCAAAACGCAGTATAAAGTGATCACGTGAATAAATTAATAATTAATCCAAAGGTTGTTGGTGTCCTAATAAATAAATTGATAAATAATCTGATATCCAAAAAACAAGTCCGTGCAGTCTAAACTCAAAATTGATCAATGGTGCACAAAAAAACAGTGTTCAAACACAGCAGGATAAATGACAGTAAGGTGATGATGTGTAAATGAACCACTCTGTGTCCTCTTCATGCAGCATGCACTAGTGTGGGTAATGGCCCCTTACCTAGCGGTGCTAGGTTAACCGCATATAGGATATAGGATCTCGAGGTCCAGGGTTTCTCCTTTGTCTCTCTATCCAAGTTGGCTGGCTCTGCAGGGTCCTATTGGGGGCTGCATGTATCTGGTTGTGGTCCTAATTGGGGTCCCGGGGCACTGCGACTCCTAGCTCCTCCTCCAAATCACATCTCCAGTGTATGTAAAATAGGACAAAGTACCCAAATAGTGTAGTAGGTTTTTTTCTAAGGGTTACTTTATTCTTATATGCATCATACAAAGGTACTCACATTACTCACATTAAGCAGTTTTTTTCAATAGCGTTGTATCCTACGAGTCACGAACTCGCAAAGGCATTCAGCAGAGAAGGGGAAATAGAAAACAAGCCTATTCCGTCCCTACGCGTGACGTCACGCGTAGGGACGGAATAGGCTTGTTTTCTATTTCCCCTTCTCTGCTGAATGCCTTTGCGAGTTCGTGACTCGTAGGATACAACGCTATTGAAAAAAACTGCTTAATGTGAGTAATGTGAGTACCTTTGTATGATGCATATAAGAATAAAGTAACCCTTAGAAAAAAACCTACTACACTATTTGGGTACTTTGTCCTATTTTACATACACTGGAGATGTGATTTGGAGGAGGAGCTAGGAGTCGCAGTGCCCCGGGACCCCAATTAGGACCACAACCAGATACATGCAGCCCCCAATAGGACCCTGCAGAGCCAGCCAACTTGGATAGAGAGACAAAGGAGAAACCCTGGACCTCGAGATCCTATATCCTATATGCGGTTAACCTAGCACCGCTAGGTAAGGGGCCATTACCCACACTAGTGCATGCTGCATGAAGAGGACACAGAGTGGTTCATTTACACATCATCACCTTACTGTCATTTATCCTGCTGTGTTTGAACACTGTTTTTTTGTGCACCATTGATCAATTTTGAGTTTAGACTGCACGGACTTGTTTTTTGGATATCAGATTATTTATCAATTTATTTATTAGGACACCAACAACCTTTGGATTAATTATTAATTTATTCACGTGATCACTTTATACTGCGTTTTGCACTGTTGCACTGGTCGCAACACTAAGATTAGGCGACCATGCGGTTTTGTTTGTTGAATACATCTGACACTTCTAATTTTGTGTGATAATATTGTCTCTTTTGCACTTTAGTATATGTATTAGCTTGGAATATTTCAAGATTTATATAAGGCACAAGAGCACGAGCACTTTATATTTATTGTATTATTGGATTGAATAATTTCAACAGACATTGAATTGGTTTTATTTTATCACTTTTGATTTATTCACATGTATTGTTTATAATTATTTTATATTGACTTAAACCTTCGACCCAGTCTGAGGTCCTGAGCACTCTGGAGAAGGTTTTTGTCCAGGATATCCCTGTACTTGGCCGCAATCATCTTTCCCTCGATTCATGTGTCTTGCACTGAGGAGAGGCTTCCGTCAGGCCACTCTGCCATAAAGCCCCGACTGGTGGAGGGCTGCAGTGATGGTTGACTTTCTACAACTTTCTCCCATCTCCCGACTGCATCTCTGGAGCTCAGCCACAGTGATCTTTTGGTTCTTCTTTACCTCTCTCACCAAGGCTCTTCTCCCCCGATAGCTCAGTTTGGCCGGACAGCCAGCTCTAGAAAGGGTTCTGGTCGTCCCAAACGTCTTCCATTTAAGGATTATGGAGTCCACTGTGCTCTTAGGAACCTTACGTGCAGCAAAAATTTTTTGTAAACTTGGCCAGCTCTGTGCCTTGCCACAATTCTGTCTCTGAGCGCTTCAGGCAGTTCCTTATATAGACAGTTGTGTGGCTTTCCTAACCAAGTCCAATCAGTATAATCAAACACAGCTGGACTCAAATGAAGGTGTAGAACCATCTAAAGGATGATCAGAAGAAATGGACAGCACCTGAGTTAATTATTTGAGTGTCACAGCAAAGGGTCTGAATACTTAGGACCATGTGATATTTCAGTTTTTCTTTTTTAATAAATCTGCAAAAATGTCAACAATTTTGTGTTTTTCTGTTAATATGGGCTGCTGCGTGTATATTAAAGTGGATCTAAACCCGAATTATTTATTTATTTATTTATTTTTTCTAATATACTGTAGAGTATAAGATTTCCCATCATTTGAGCCCAGTCTTGCCACACAGAGTTAATCCATCTCTGAGCAATCCCATTTTATTGTTCAGTGAGACAGTTCTTGACAAACTGAGAAAAACTTTGTCAAATCCTCCCCCTTGCTGTGAGTGACAGGTGATTTACATATCTTGTGCATTAGCCTAAGAGACATGCAGTATTTTTAACCCCCCCCCCCCCCACTCCTTTCTTCAGCAGCTCTGCAAGGATTGGCTGTTCCACACCTCAGCATGATTTGGCATGCTGAAGTCATGTGGTTACTTTCCTGTCTTTTCACTGGATGTTAGAGGTCATAGCAGAAGTTCAGCAGAAGTTCAGTGTTAGAAATAAACAGAGAGAATGCATATTGACAAGGGGAGTGTAGAGGTGGGCGGGGAGTCTACTGACATCATGACCCCACCCACCAAGCTCCAGACAACAGACCCGCCCACAGAATCTGCAGTTTTTCGGGTCTCATAACAGATAGAGGGGAGACATTTGACAGGTAAAGATACATGCAGGAGGCATGTATATCCTTATAGATAACCCCTATGGCAGTAGTTTAGAAAGGATGACATTGGGTTTACATCCACTTTAATGAGGAAAAAAAATGAACTTAAATGGTTTTAGCAAATGGCTGCAAAATAAGAAAGAGAGAAAAATTTAAGGGGGTCTGAATACTTTCCGTCCCCACTGTATATACACACACACACAGTATATATAATTGAAAGAAAGAGCTGATAATTTCTGGGTAACACTTAGATTTATGAAAAACTGATTTTCAGTAATAACCATAAAGTAAACTAATAATAATAACAACATTTGTGGTCAATAGATAAGTGCCCTCTCTTACATTGGTGGTCAGTGGATACGTGCCCCCTTACATTGGTAGTTAGTAGTTACATGCCACCTTAGATTGGTGGTCAGTGGAGCAGAGCTCACTTACATAAGTTTCCAGGCCCCTTATACTGGTCAAGGGAGAGGTGCTACTTTGCTACTTTAGATTTGTGGTTGTTGGAAGAAAGAATTCCTTAAGCCCCATACACATGATCAGAAAATCATACGAAAATACCGCTTTCGAATCGATTGTACGATAATCGGATCATTAGCTTTCGATATTATCCGATCATTAGCTTTCGATATTATCCGATTAGATATGCACCAAATTTTTTTTCGGATGATGTCACATCGTATGATTTTTCTTTAATCAGTACAGTTTTCATTCAAAAATGCAATACAAATACATTACAACCCATTACATCACTTACAAATTTTTTATTCTGTTGTACGAGAATTTTGGTGACTCTAGTAAACTCTTCAGGTTTGATCTGAGACTAGCATACAAAAAAAAAAAAAACGGACGATCAATCGTCCGATAATCTCATCGTGTGTACCAGGCTTAACACTGGGCGTCAGTGGAACAAATGGTCTGCTACATTAGTGTTCATTGCCTTAGAACTAAAAATTAAATGTCAATAATAGGACGCCTACCTGTCCAGGAATCCTGTGATGTCAGCACCCCAGCCAATGTTTTCATCGGCTCTCGAGTGCTGCCGCTGCCATTCGTAGTAAGGGTACCTGGCAGTGAAGCCTTGCGGCTTCACAGCTGGTTCCCTACTGCGCATGCATGAAGCGCACTGCACTTTCTGAATGGCCCGGCGGCGGGGTAGAAGGAGGGGGGGCGATCTTCCAAATGATCGCGCTGCGGCGTGATCTCCCGGAAGTGGAGACAAGTACCTGTCAAAAACAGGTACCCACTCCCCCCTGAAAGGTGCCAAATGTGGCACCGGAGGGGGGAGGGGGGAAGAGTCAGATAAGCGGAGCCTATACTTTTGGGTGGAACTTCGCTTTAAGTGTGGCTCTTGACACTCTGAGAGCGTAGCACAATAGCATCTAATTTTCATGCATTCAAAATGAATGGGCTGTAATGCACCTCAATGCCCGAAAAGTTTTGTACTGCTGCATTTTTTAGCATTGTGTCAGTGGATGCAGTAATAACTCCAGTATTGGTATCAGTGGGCACAAAAATAACTCCCAGTATTAGCGCCAGTGGAAGCAATATTAACCCCCAGCATTGGTGTCAGTGGCTGAACCCCCCCCCACCCAACACTGGTGTAAGTGGCTGCAATAATTACCCCCAGCACTGATGTTAGTGGCTGCAAAAATAACCCTTGTCATTACTGTGAGTGGCCGAAATAACCCCCAACATTGACATCAGTGGCAGCAATAATAACCCCCAGCATTAATGTCAGTGGCCTCAATTATAACCTCCACCATTGATTTCAGTGGCTGCAATTATAACCCCCAGCATTGATGTCAGTGGCTGCAATTATAACCCCCAGCATTGATGTCAGTGGCAGCAGCATTCACCTCCAACATTGGTTTCAGTGGCTGCAATATTTACCCCCAACATTGGTCTTACTGGCATTACTATTTACCTACATGGCCTGGGCAGTGCTGGTAACCCCTCCTGCACTAATGGCCATTTGCAGTGCTTTTTGACATCTCCACTTCTCCCCCACCCCGTTGGTTATTGCCTACCTCATAACAGGCTCCTGCCTACCTCATAACAGGATCCTGCCTACCTCATAACAGGCTCCTGCCTACCTCATAACAGGATCCTGCCTACTTCATAACAGGCTCCTGCCAACTTCATAACAGGCTCCTGCCTACCTCATAACAGGCTCCTGCCTACTTCATAACAGGCTCCTGCCAACTTCATAACAGGCTCCTGCCTACCTCATAACAGGCTCCTGCCTACTTCATAACAGGCTCCTGCCTACCTCAGAACAGGATCCTGCCTACTTCATAACAGGCTCCTGCCTACCTCATAACAGGAACCTATCTACTTCATAACAGGCTCCTGCCTACCTCAGAACAGGATCCTGCCTACCTCATAACAGGCTCCTGCCTACCTCAGAACAGGATCCTGCCTACCTCATAACAGGCTCCTGCCTACCTCATAACAGGATCCTGTCTACTTCATAACAGGCTCCTGCCTACCTCATAACAGGATCCTGCCTACCTCATAACAGGATCCTGCCTACTTCAAAACAGGCTCCTGCCTACCTCATAACAGGATCCTGTCTACTTCATAACAGGATCCTGCCTACCTCATAACAGGATCCTGTCTACTTCATAACAGGATCCTACCTACCTCATAACAGGATCCTGCCTACCTCATAACAGGATCCTGCCTACCTCATAACAGGCTCCTGCCTACCTCATAACAGGCTCCTGCACTGCTCTCTCTTTCCAAAAAGCCAGGACTTTAGTTGTACTGTGGCCAAGGATCATTCTACCTACAGTAGAATCTTTCTTTCAGTGCTGGGTGCTGGAAAGAAAAGAGCTACCACTCTGCTGCCTTCTGGTACCCAATTAGTGGTGGGTCTGGGGTTGTACTAATTAGTGGCATAAAGCAATATAAACAGGTATAGTTGAGAATTCCTGACCTGTAACATTCCTTTAAACCAGTAACTGATGTTCCCAAGAAAGCAGATGAGGCCATTAATTTTCCTTCTCCATTTACTGAGTCAATGACCAGGAACAAGCATGCCACCAGTGAAAGGTTTGGACAATTTATATGCCTTCATGTGCCTGTGTCCAAATATATATGGACCTAACTGTATGTAAAGAAGGGGAGAAATGAACTCATTCCACTAAATACTTACATGTCATTTAAGTCTAAATCATGTGAACGTGAAACCTGGAGGCTGCTAAAAAAATGTTACTCTAATGCCGCGTACACACGATGGATGGTTTTTCCGACGGAATTCCGCTCAAGCTTGCCTTGCATACACACGGTCACACAAAAGTTCTCTGAACTTTCGACCGTCAAGAACACGGTGACGTACAACACTACAACGAGCGAAGAAAATGAAATTCAATTCTTCCGAGCATGCGTCAAATTGTTTCCGAGCATGCGTGGTTTTTTGGGCGTCCGAATTGCATACAGACGAACGCATTTTCGGATAGGAACTCTTCCCGACCGAAAAATAGAGAACATGCTCCCAATCTTTTGCTGGCTGGAATTCCGCTGGTAAAAGACCGATGGAGCATACACACGGTCGCACTTTCCGAAAAAAAGCTCTTATCAGAGTTTTGCTGGCGGCATTTCTGATCGTGTGTACGCGGCATAAGTTGCTATGATTGTTTTCATGAATATCTGGTTAATAATATGTGATTGATATGCTTGTTTACCATGCATGTACTCATTTTGCTATGTCATGTTTTTTAATGTATTGTATAAAACATGTCTTCTTACATTGACTCATCTTTTAGCCATGCTAGACCTACCTCATTTAAAGTCCCAAACCCTCTATTTCTTCTAATACTATTACTAAACTGAAATCTACTGTTTGTATCAAGCCCGGACTTCAATATAGCTTGTCCTGAAGAATACCTATGTCCTCAGTTGTACCTATAAGAAAATGATTCTGGACAGCTGCACTTCCAAAAATCCTTTTATTGAAGCTTCATATGACAAGTGGTTGACAGATGGAGCAGGGCACAAAAAGGTAGATGCGTTTCACACAAATGTTAGCGCTTAGTCATTACAGGTAATGACTAAGCGCTAACATTTGCACAATACGTGTCTACCTTTTTGTCCCCTGCTCCATCTGTCAACCACTTGTCATATGAAGCTTCGATAAAAGGATTTTTGGAAGTGCAGCCGTCCGGAATAATTTTCTCATGTTACACTGCATGCGAGCCGTGCTAGCACCTGACTAGTGTGTATGGGGATTAACCAGAGACTCACTCACCTGGAGTTCAAACATAGTTCTTGTTTTTGGCGTATCCTACCTACTTCCCTCAACACTATCCAAGTTCTCCAAAAATAAAAACAATAACAACACCTAGACTGGTGATTGTGATGAGCCTGTGTGTCTGGCTGCGGGGCAAAGCCTGTGGGGAAGACCTTGAGGCTCCGTTCACATCTGAGCCATCCGAATTGTGGGCGGAATCGCAAGGATTCTGCTTGTGATTCGAAATAGCGGCAAAACATGGTACGCCCGTGCGATCCCTGTCACTTCCAATGGCACCCTGATCGAGACATGATTTTGCCGCGATTGTCGTCCGAACAATTGCGGTAAAATCAGGCAAACAGAATCATGGGACGCTTTTCGCTCAAAAGAAGTACAAGAACTTCTATTTGTGTGAAAAAAAATAAAATAAAATTTGGGAACAGTGTTGAATTTCATTTGTGTACAGTGTTGCATGACTGCGCAATTGCCAGTTAAACAGAGTGATGAATAGCAAAAAATGCTCATAAAACCTTCCGGAGGTCAAGTAGTTAATTTGTTAAATAATATTTCACAAACAACAAAAACAAGTTATGACTCTATAACTGTGGGTATAGGATTGTGTATAGGGGATTGTAGGGTTTCTTCCCTTTAAGGCTAGTTTCACACTGGGGCGGGGGCGTTAGCGGTAAAGTGGCGCTAATTTTAGCAGCACTTTACCACTGTAATAGCGGTGATTTCGGCCGATAGCAGGTCGCTTTTAACCTCCGCTAGCAGCCAAATAAAGGGTTAGTAGTGCCCGCAAAGCACCGCTGCTGAAGCGCTTCGGCAGCAGTGTCCATTGATTCCAATGGCAGGGGCAGTAAAGGAGCGGTGTATCCACCACTCCCACACCGCCCGAAAGATGCTGCTTGCAGGACTTTTTCTAACGTCCTGCAAGCGCGCCGCTCCAGTGTGAAAGCACTCAGGCTCTCACACTGGGGCTGCAGGGGAGGCATTTTTCAGGCGCTTTACAGGCGCTATTTTAGCCCTTTAGTGCCTGAAAAACGCCTCAGTATGAAAGGGGTCTTATTGGTTGAACTGGATGGACTTTTTTAAACCAGACTAACTATGTAACTATGTTTATTGGATTGGATTGAAAAGACTTTTGTGGTATATGGGTATTGCATTTTTGTTTTCCCCTGTCAATGTAACTAACTGACACAATCTTGTCCATATAACCTAGTATTCCTGGTGGTATACTTGAAAATAGACATGTGCGATTAGTTTCGTACGAATTTTCGTAAATTCATACATTTGTACGAATCCGAAATACGAATTTTTATGCAAACTAATTCTGTACAAAATACGAAATTTCGTATACGAACTTCGGATCCAAATTCCCTTACAACAGAATCGAATAGAATGTTCGTTAACTAGGAATATTCGTAATGATGAAGTTAAAAACCCCAGGAAGTCAGCACAGCATAGGGATGGTGGGAGCCCCTCATAATGATAAATTCATCATAACGAAAATTCGTAATTGTTATGAAAAGTTAACGAACCTACAAGTTAAAAACCCAGGAAGTCAGCACAGCACTGGGATGGTGGGAGCACCTCATAGTGATAAATTCATCATAACGAACATTCGTAATTGTTACGAAAAGTTTACGAATCTAACGAAAATTCGTATTTCGTACAAATCCGAATTGAATTTCGGACACAAATTACGAAATACGAATTAATTTTAATATGAAACGGAACGAAATGAAACAAATTTATTGACGGCGCACATGTCTACTTGAAAATAAAGAATTACAAAAGAAGTCTAATTCACAAAAGTAGGGTACATTACGGTTTGAGGATGCAGTTTTGTGGCCAAAACACTGACTAATTCAATTAGTCAGAAAGCGCTTTGCATTACAAATCCACTCTTATAAATTAATTACTACAAATGAATTGGCAGGCTAAATGCTGAAAGAGAGAAAATCCGCCAGGCTGCGCAGTAAATCATGTAAAACGCTCCCAGCCACAGGGACGTATAAAAAGAAAACGTATGGAAGTAATATTTCACATAACACGCAAGGCGTTCTCGTACACGATACTAACGATGTACAATCAGGTCAGAATCATAGCTACAGCAGAAGTTGTTTGCATTGGAAAAGCTGTTCTAAAACACCTGCTGACAAGAGATGAGTGAGATCGAGAGTTTTACCAAATGTTTGCAAAAAATTAGGAGATTTTGGTAAAATATCTGCATTTTTGAGAGATGCATTGGAGTCATTAGGGAAGTGAAATTAAACATATGTAAACCCAAACCTTTTTTGTATAGAGTAGGGTCTATAGAGTAGGGTCTCAGAGAATAGGTGCAGGTACTCCCCGCTTTATCCTTGTCTTTGTCCCCTACCCAACTCAGAGCACAATCCTCTGCAATCAGGAACAATAGATCCCCCCCCCCCACAACAACAGATTCCCACCAGCAACAATCGATCCCCCAGTAACAATAGATCCCTGAAGCAACAATAGACCCCCCTCCCCTCAGAAACAATAGATCCCCCAGAAACAATAGATTATACCCCCAGCAACAATAGACCCTTAGCAACAAAATTCTACCCCAACAACAATAACCCCCCCCCCCCCCGGAACAATAGACCCCAATGTAATAATACAGTAGATCCCCTAGCAGCCAGCAACAACAGATCCTCCTTCAACAGTAGATTCCTACCAGCAACAAGTGACCCCCCAGCAACTTAAGATCCCCCCAGTGAAATAGATCCCCCAGCAGCAGGGATCAATAAACCTTACAGCACACCCCAGCACCCTATGCAGTGCTTGAGGTGCCGGAGCTGCGTTCCCCAACGTCCCCCCTGAAAAAAAAGCACTGGTTAAAACTCAAGTTACTTTTTTTGCTGCCTCTGTCCTGCTTGGGGGGTTTCTCTTTACTTCCTGTTCTGGAAATATAGCAGGAAATAAGAGGAAATCTATCCCAAAGGGAATTCAATTCTCATCTTAGAGAGTTGCCATGGGAACCCATTGGAGGATATTAATAACCTTTTAATATAATGACAGCTAAAAATGTGTGGATTTGCTCTCACTTCCTGTCTCTATGACAATGGTCAGTAAAAGAGTTTGGGGTGAATCTTCCCTGGGGAGACACAGACAGTAATAACAATTTGACAAAGTATCTAACCTATTCCCAGTTTATGAAATCAAGTCACAAAAGGTACTTCAGGTACTTGCATTAAAAACACATTTAATAAAGTAATAAAGAGCTTCACTAATTTGTGAAGGGGAAGGGTCCTGTCTGACCAGTTCTGTTGCTCAGTGCCGATTACAGAGTCTTTTCTGGTGCATGTTAGGCCGACCATAAATGGTCCAAATTTCGGCCAGTTCAGCAGGCGCCGGCCGAGATTTGATCCATGTATGGGCAGGCTGGTTGTACAAAAGTTGATCAATTCCCTCTCTACTCTATCCAAAACTAAAAAAAACCTTTTGCCTTTAGTTGTACTTTAAAGCGGAGTTCCACCCATAAAATTTACTTTACAGAAATAAACATCATAATCCTTCAGCAACATTAATTGGACATTTTTTTTTCTTTACTCACCCCTTCTTCACTGTTGCTATGGGGTCTCTTGTATTCTGCCTCTTCAGCCCCTCAGCGATTTTCGTCATTTCCCTAGGCGCCTGTGATCACTAGGGCTCCTGGGAGACGTGTGTCATTCTTTCCCAGGAGTCAGTGGGCAGCGCCGAGGGCTCTCATCGATGCGATGTGTGCCTACTGCGCATGCGCGAGAACAATATTCAGCAGCACCGTAAACCTGGAAGTTTATCCTTTTTGGGCTTTGCCTGCCCACAAGCAAGATGGGAATGCCCAAGCAGGAGGAATATAAGGTTAGTTTTTTAATAAAATAGCAACAAAAGCATTGCAATTTACCAGCCTAATGAATGCAGAATTAGCATACTATGATTGTAACAGATGGATTTAAGAAACAAAACTGATATATGTGGATGGAACTCCGCTTTAAGTGCTAGCTAGACCCTTCCCTCTTCTTCTATGTTCCCTTAGTAAAGGTCATAGGTGCTCAACCTGTGGCTCTCCAGCTGTTGCAGAACTACAAGTCCCATGAGGCATTGCAATTCTGACAAGTATAAGTCCCATGAGGCATTGCAATCCTGACAGGTATAAGTCCCATGAGGCATTGCAAGGCGAACAGGTCCCAAAGGCAGAGGCATGATGGGACTTGTAGTTTCGAAACATCTGGAGGGCCACAAGTTGAGCACCTACAGTGCCTTGCAAAAGTATTGGCATTTTTCCTGTTTTGTTGCCTCACAACCTGGAATTAACATGGATTGTTTGAGGAGTTGCATCATTTAAATTACAGAACATGCCCAAAACTTTGAATTTTTTTTTTTTTTATTGTGAAGCAAACATCAAATAGGACAAAATAACAGAAAAAGTCAGCGTGCATAACTATTCACCCCCCTAAAGTCAATACTTTGTAGAGCCACTTTTTGTGGCTATCACAGCTCCAAGTCGCTTTGGATAGCCTAACCCTGACTTGTGCTTCTCAACAACATTTCCCCGTACATGTTTGGAGAGTTCCTTGGTCTTCATGGCAGTGTTTGGTTAGTGGTGCCTCTTGCTTAGGTGTTGCAGCCTCTGGGGCCTTTCAAAAAGGTGTGTATATGTAATAACAGATCATGTGACACTTAGATTGCACACAGGTGGACATCATTTCACTAATTATGTGACTTCTGAAAATAATTGGTTGCACCAGAGCTTTTTATGGGCTTCATAACAAAGGGGGTGAATACATACGCACATGCCAATTATCAGTTTTTCCATTTCTGAAATATAGTTTTATGTATATATTTTTCTAATTTTACTTCACCAACTTAGACTATTGTGTTCTGATCCTTCACGTATAATTCAGATTAAAAAACATTGAACTAAAGGCTGTATTGTAACAAAATAAGTGAAAAGCCAAGGGGGGTGAATACTTTTGCAAGGCACTGTATACATTATTCAGTGTTAGTTATTCACAGAGACAGGGCTCTACAGAGACATTGTATTCTTACACTTCAAAGGATTGAAAAAACATCCTCTGTACTGCAAATAGCTGAAGCAAAATGCCATTGGATTCAACCTCTTTGGCTTATTGAAGAGTTAGGTGGCATGTCAATACACAGAACAGCATTTGAAATGGAACAACAGGTTTACTTTAAAGCAAGAGAATAGTGCCTATACCAGCAGGCCATTTACAACAATGAAAAAGGGGAAAGGTGTTACAGATCATTTCTCCTGAAAATGTGTTAACGACACATCAATATGACTTTCACTCCAATAATAACATTAATGGTGTTATGTGACAGGTCCACTTCACCAATCTCTGCACAGGGAAACGTTTTCCTGTTAATATTTCTTTCCAAATGGTCTTCTGAGGACGCAGAGTCTTATTTCCTCTAAGAATTAGCCTTCTAATGACTGCAATTACCCATAATGACTGGCCAGACACAGATTAGAGAGCTGATGATTCGGGCTTGTAAAAGGAAATGGACCTCTCTGTGTTTACACATCGGGGAAATATACGGCCTAATTACTAGAGCGGAAAGGAAGCCGATTGTTTCTAAAGGTTGTTAAATGGTTAGAAACCTGCACACAAATTGGGCCTCTGATAGAGGGCATGGGACTGCTTCCTAGGGGTGGAAGGACCACTAAAAGATTGTACTGGATGTCTGCACCCGTCCCACCCTCTGCAAATTAAAAAACAGACCTCACCCACATTGGGGTCTATTTATAAAGGAATTTCCATGTGATAAATGAATGTTTGCATTTTTTTGTCTTTTTGTGTTTTACTAATTTTTAAAACAATTTGCCCATTAGCATACATATAATATAGTAATCAAGAGTTCACTGAAGGACCCTTTTCCTTTATAATATATAATAGCTATAATCAATACTGCAGCAGTAAAATCTTTAAAGCTGAGTTCCACCCATATAAAAGTCAGCAGCTACAAAAAGTGTAGCTGACTTTTATTTATCAGACACTCACCTGTCCCACGGTCCATCGATGCGGGCGAACAAAGCCCCACTCCTCTCCCCCTCCTCTCTGCAGCGCCAGCATTGTCACTGTGGGTGCCCGTCGATGCGGGCGAACAAAGCCCGCTCCTCTCCCCCTCCTCTCTGCAGCGCCAACATTGTCACTGTGGGCGCCCGTCGATGCGGGCGAACAAAGCCCGCTCCTCTCCCCCTCCTCTCTGCAGCGCCAGCATTGTCACTGTGGGCGCCCGTCGATGCGGGCGAACAAAGCCCGCTCCTCTCCCCCTCCTCTCTGCAGCGCCAACATTGTCACTGTGGGCGCCCGTCGATGCGGGCGAACAAAGCCCCACTCCTCTCCCCCTCCTCTCTGCAGCGCCAGCATTGTCACTGTGGGCGCCCGGCTGCCACGCTGCGCGCTGTGACTGGCTGCGCAACCATCTGGGATCTGTAACGTGTCCCAGATGATTGCCGAGAGGGAGGGGGGAGAGGTGAACTTCCTTCCGGCGCCACGGAGCCCGGGAGGAAGTGGGAGCTGGAACCCTCTAAAAAGAGGGTATCCGCTCCAACCCCAAAAAAATGACATGCCAAACGTGGCATGTCAGGGGGTCACCTTCACTTAAAGCGGAAGTTCCATTTTTGGGTGGAACGCCGCTTTAAGTGATATTAGAGACTTTTATTTTTATTTTTTATAAAAAAACAGGTTATACTTACCTGCTCTGTTGAACAAGATTGCACAAAAGGTCCCTTTCCTCCTCTTCTGGCAGTCCCTGCTGGTGCTGTCCGCCTCTCCCTCCTTCAGGTGCCTCCTGCAGCAAGCCGGGTGTTAAGGAATCACCCGTGTGTGTGTGTTCTCCTGAGTCGGGCTGTGTGCGTCTATAGACACACACAGCACTGGTAAGCCACGCCCCTCCCACTCTCTCCTTACAGGAGTTTGACTGACAGCTGCAGTAACCTAGGGCTCCCACTGCTCTCAATTTACCCTGTGAAAGCAGGCAGTGAAGGGAGTGGTGGTGCTGCCACCGGTAGAGCACTGGAGTGCTGACATGGAGCCAGGTTAGTGTTTAGGGACAGGTGGAGTAAGACAGGTAGTTGAAGCATTTTTTTACCCTAATGCATAAAATGCATTGAAGTGGTTGTGAAGGTAGAACATTTTTTTTACTTTAACGCATTCCCTGCATTAGGGTAAAAAAAATGTTCGAGTAGTGTATTGCTCTCTCACCCCTCTTATACTTATCTGAGCCCTCTCTCAATCCAGTGCTGTGCCTGTCTGCAGTGACGCTGGTCTCTCTTCTCATAGGACACAGAGGCAGTAGTGGGAATCATTGGCTCCTGCTGTTGCCAATCAAATCCTGTGAGGAGGGGATGGGGACAGGGCAAGCTGTACTGTGTGTGTCTATGGACACACACACGGGCTCGGAAGCAAGCCTGCACCCCTATAGCATTGGGCTTGCTATGGAGACACATGTAGAAGAGGAGGAGCCAAGAGTGGTGGCTAGGGCCCCCAGCGGAGGAGGTTCAGGGACACTCTGTGCAAGTGCACAGAGCAGGTAAGTATAAACCTGCATGTTACTTTACAAAAAAAGAAAAAGCAAAAAATTAAAAAAAAAACAAGCCTTTACTTCTTTAAACGGATATTAAAGGCTCATGTTTTTTTTTCTCTAAATAACAAACATGTAATGCAAAACCACTGCACAGAGCATCCCCGATCCCTCACTTCTCGGGTCCCTTCCTGGCGCTCCTGGCCCCTCCCCCTTGCCAAGTGCTCCCATAGCAAGCCGCTAGCTATGAGATGGCCCCGTCCCCCACTCACTCTTTACAGCCTGTGATTGAAACAGTGGGAGCCAATGGGATGGAGAGAGAATGGAGAGATCAGGGAGAGCCGCTGCTCTCGTGCACAATGCTGGATCGAGACGAGGCTCAGGAAAGTATTGGGGGGGGGGGGGGGTGCTGCACACAGAAGGTTTTTTACCTTCATGCATGCATTAGAACTACTTTAAAGCCCCTTTACATCCCGGAGATCCACTTTAAATCTATAATAAACATGAATTAGCCCCTGTGATGCTCTGCTGCAAATGAGACATGCTGGGAAACTGAATTCATACATCTGCTGAGAGATCAATGTTATCCTCTTCCTGGGGGTCTGTGGGAAACAAGTGATGCAAAACTAGTGTGATTTTTCTCCCAGTGAGAGGCCCAACAGTACGGGCTCATGCACATGGCCATACATTTGGATGTGCTGCCGTACAGAGTATAATACACTTGTTGTTGTATTGCCTGGGAGCCACAGCTGCATCATAATTGTGCCCATTCACATACAATACAGAAAACTCTGCACTGTTATACGTACAGTGCCTTGAAAACGTATTCATACCCCTTGAAATGTTCCACATTTTGTCATGTTATAACCAAAAACTTAAATTTATTTTATTGGGATTTTATGTGATAGACCAACACAAAGTGGCGCATAAATGTGAAGTGGAAGGAAAATGATAAATGGTTTTCAACATTTTTCACAAATAAATACCTGAAAAGAGTGGTGTGCATTTGTTTTCAGTCCCCTTTACTCTGATACCCCTAACTAAAATCTAGTGAAACCAATTGCCTTCAGAAGTCACCTAATTAGTAAATAGAGTCCACCTGTGTGTAATTTAATCTCAGTATAAATACAGCTGTTCTGTGAAGCCCTCAGAGGTTTGTTAGAGAACCTTAGTGCACAAACAGCATCATGAAGGCCAAGGAACACACCAGACAGGTCAAAGATAAAGTTGTGGAGAAGTTTAAAGCAGGGTTAGGTTATAAAAAAAATATCCCAAGCTTTGAACATCTCACAGAGCATTGTTCAATCCAACATCTGAAAATGGAAAGAGTATGGCACAACTGCAAACCTACCAAGACATGGCCGTCCATCTAAACTGACAGGCCGGGCAAGGAGAGAATTAATCAGAGACGCAGCCAAGAGGTTCATGCAGAGATCCACAGCTCAGGAAGGAGAATCTGTCCACAGGACAACTATTAGTTGTGCACTCCACAAATCTGGCCTTTATGGAAGAGTGGCAAGAAGAAAGCCATTGTTGAACGAAAGCCATAAGAAGTCCCATTTGCTGTTTGAGAGAAGTCATGTGAGGGACACAGCAAACATGTGGAAGAAGGTGCTCTGGTTAGATGAGACCAAATTTGAACTTTTTGGTCTTAAAGCAAAACACTGTGTGGCGGAAAACTAACACCGTACATCAACCTGAACACACCATCTCCACCGTGAAACATGGTGGTGGCAGCATCATGTTATGGGGATGCTTTTCTTCAATGGGGAAGCTGGTCAGAGTTGGTGGGAACATGGGTGGAGCCAAATACAGGGCAATCTTAGAAGAAAACCTGGTAGGGTCTGCAAAAGACTTGAGACTGGGGCGGAAATTCCTCTTTTGGCAAGACAACAACCCTAAACATACAGCCAGAGCTACAATGGAATAATTTAGATAGTATATTCATGTGTTAGAAAGGCCCAGTCAAAGTCCAGACCTAAATCCAGTTGAGAATCTGTGACAAAACTTGAAAATTGCTGTTCGCAGACGCTCTCTATCCAATCTGGCAGAGCTTGAGCTCCTTTGCAAAGAAGAATGGGAAAAAATTTCACTCTGTTAGAATTTGCAAAGCTGGTAGAAACATCCCCAAAAAGACTTGCAGCTACAATTGCAGTGAAAGGAGGTTCTACAAAGTATTGACTCAGGGGGGCCGAATACAAATGCACACCACACTTTTCACATATTTATTTGTAAAAAAATTTGAAAACCATTTAGCATTTTCCTTCCACTTTACAATTATGTGCCACTTTGTGTTGGTCTGTCACATAAAATCCCAATAAAATCCATTTACGTTTTTTCGTTGTAACATGACAAAATGTGGAAAATGTCAAGGGGTATAAATACTTTTTCAAGGCACTGTATGTAACCTCCTGCACTTGCGTATTTTTTAAAATGTTAATCTTTATGTGTGACTTGGCATCATCAGAGTATATAATGAGTTTGGAAATTCTAGAGAAATGCTTAAATAATGCATTACAATTTAACTAAACCCATTCGATTTTAGTCGACTAAAATGCGGCTAAAACTAAAACAATTTAGATGACTACAATACGACTAAAACAAAAATGGCATTCTAGTCAAAAGACTAAGTCCCGGTTCACATTGGTGCTATGCGGGAAACCCTGCGATTCAGTGCCGGTTCTCTCATCACACCTGAATCGCACACAGGTTCACACTGACATCTGTGAACCAGTGGTGGTGTCAAAGTAAAGGTAACGATTTCAGTGCGGACCAAAAAAGGATCCTGCACCATTTTGATGCAAAAGTGATCCGATTTCAGCTATACAGTTTGCATGGCTGAATTTGCATCACATAGACATTGCATGTTATCTGCACAGCAATGCGGTGCGAATTACATCCGATGTCTATGATCACACAAGTGTGCACCCAGCCTCAAACTAAATTGAAATTTGACGCCAAAATTAATACTGCTGACCTCCTGTATTAGAGTGTCCCCACACTGGATGAAGGAGCGCAGGGGGCACTTCTGGACAGCAGCACATTGTCAATCTAGTGGAGGGGAGTGTTAGATTCACTAGTAGATTTGAAGCTGAACTCCAGTTTATGAGCAGTTACAGAAAACTTTTTTTTTCTTTTGGGATAAAGGTTTTATACAAATAAATAATCATTGTAAGCACCGCTGTCAGTGGTAAATAGTTAGTCTCAACCCTCTAACTCCTACATCTGCAGAAGAGCTTGTTCTGTTAAAAAACAGACTTGCTGATCAGATTACCGGGTGAAAATAAAGCCTTAAAAATATGAATTCCCTAAAGTTCCAAAGCGTATGTCTCCTATTCCGGTTTTCGCTCAGATCCTTTCCACATTGAACGCGGCACACGCCAAGGCTGTCCCCTTTCCCCACTCCTTTTCGCTCTGGCTATTGAACCTCTTGCCATTTTAATCCGCTCTAATCCGGATATCCAAGGCCTGGACCTAGACGGACACCAACATAAACTCTGCTTATTCGCCGATGAGGTTCTTATCTTCCTTACCTCTAATTTAATTTTCTCTCCAAACCTACTTGCCATACTCTCTCGCTTTGGACATTTTTCAGATCTCCACGTCAACCCACAAAAATCGACAGCCCTAAACATTTCCCTTCCCCCAACCCTACAGTCTCACCTTAGCACAATTCTTCCATTTCCTTGGGCCACCTCACATATCAAGTATTTAGGCGTCAAACTTACAGCTAACCCCTCTGATCTCTTTTAGGCCAACTAGCCACCCATACTATCGCACCTTTGCTCTCTTAGGTCCAAATGGTCATCCCTACCTCTAGCCTGGATGGGCAGAATAACAGTGCTAAAAATGTCAGTTCTCCCGAAAATCCTCTATCTCTTCCATGTACTACCAATACAAGTCCCATCCTACTACTTGCGTATACTAAACAAGCCTTACACTTCATATGGGGGAAGATTAGACCTCACCTACCTCAACTTACTCTCTACACTGGAATACAAGGAGGCCTTAGTGTACCTAACTTCACAAAATATTATCATGCAGCACAGCTGGCACAGCTTCCCAAATACCACGCCACTAAGGAAACTCCCCTATGGGTAGCACTCGAATCAGTAGATTGTGACATCCTCTCTACAGCTAACCTTCTTTGGTTAACACCCTCGCAATGACGTACCATCACCAACCCTATCACAAAACACAGCCTATCCATATGGGACAGACTCTAACAGCGCTTTAATCTGCAATCTCCACACAACCCCCTGCTATCCTTTATTCGCTATCCCTCCTTCTATCCAATTTGGACGCCCCCATCCTTCTTCTCGGCCCGGTCACAGGCAAGCCTACTGTGGGCTTATCGCTTATACAAATTGGTCACCCACACTCTTTCCAGCACTATGTGAACTTCATGGCCTTCCCCAGGCAGAAATATTCAGATTCTTACAAATCAAGCACTTCTTTTCCTCTTACGTTTCTCCTGACTCTTCTGCCCCCCACTTTACCACCTTTGAGCAGGCTTGCAAGAAGGATACCCACAGACGTGGTCTCATCTCGGACCTCTTCTAACACACTCAACTGCTTCCCCACCAGCATACATGAGCAAGTGGGAAAGCGACCTCAGCCTAACTCTTGATTCAGCCTCTTGGGCACATATATGGCAGGCGACCAAAATGGCCTCACCCACTATTGTAGCTTTGGAGACTAACTCTAAAGTGCTCGCCAGATGATATCTGGTCCCCGTCAGGATTGCCAAATTCTCCCCCTAATATTCCCCACATTGTTTTCGAGGCTGTAGCACACCCGGCACACATGTGCACATTTGGTGGGAATGCCCCACAGTGCAAACATTCTAGACAGAAGTATTCAAGATCCTCTCTACCCTATTTGAGACACCATTATCGCCTGACACCACAATAGCTCTCCTGAACATAAAACCCTTGGCAATAACCCACCACCAATTTAAACTAACCCAAGGGTTGGATCCTCTCTCTCCTCCCACCCCCCACCCACTTTTTTTTCCTTCTATCTCCACAGCCTAGTTTTTTCACTCAACTATCAGTTGTTTGCCCTCTTTGCCAACTGCACAGCATGGCACTACTTGACTGGAACTAGTTGTCACCTTTTGGTCTTAGACCAGGTTGTGTTCAGCTGTACAGATGGCTGGTTATCTAAGTTTTCCTAGTGTGACTCTTTTCTTTGCTGTGTATACAGCAATGTATGTTGAACTATGTTTAAAGAAACATTTGCACAAGAAAGGTTGTCTTCCTCTCATGGCACAGTTTGTTCCCAGATGGGGTGTCTGGAGGTGCTAGACAATACCACCTTACATTGTATGCACTTCCAGGTGCACAATGTTCACTCATGTCTGTTATTATTGATCCGACATTTGTACCCTTTCACGCGACACTATTTACTAGCTCCTATTGTATAGCAGATCATTTTCATCCTTTATGTTTTCTCTGATGAACCTCAATAAAATATTGAACAAAAAAAAAAAACCGAATGCAGCAACCACATCTAAGAATTGGTAAGCTGCAATATTACAAATGTTTGCTTTTGGGTTTAATACTGCAAACCCATCATGACAGAAACAGCTGATATTTTGATTTCATTTTTTATCTAATGAAATACTTGTTTTCACCTTTTTTCATTCTTTATTGTATCTCGGTGTTGTACATCAATGCTCTGAACCAGCTTTCTCATAGTGATAACAGTGGACCTTGCCTGCGCAATGTGTGTTAGTATGGCCATTGTAGTTCACCAACAGGGGCACATGTGACCGGGTGACAATGCAGGGTGACAACGTAGGAGGACATGGACAAAATTGTATCAACCTAACACAGGAAATATTTGAACAGTGGCCTTCATGGCAGCATCACCAAGTAGTATTTTAACACAAGCTGCCAATTTAAAGTACAGTAATACCTTGGATTACGATCATAATTTGTTCCAGAAGCATGCAAATGCTTGTAATCCAAAGCACTCGTATATCAAAGCGAGTTTCCCCATAGGAAATAATGGAAACTCAGATAATCCATTCCACAGCCACTGCTGGTCTATGCAGTACTATATGTGGCCATAGGTGTGGGGGCACCGGTGTATGCAGTACCACATGTGGCCAGAGGTGCGGGGGTGCCGGAGACGCTCAGAGACACTCCGTAACTGAGTGTCTCCGAGCATCACTGGCGCCCCCGCACCTCTGGCCAAATGCAGTATTGCACACCCCAGTGGCTTGAATCCTGCTCGTCTTGCGAGACAACACTGACAAACCGAGTCAGGATTTTTTTTTAAATAAATAGCTCGGTTTTCGAAGCGCTAGTAAACTGCATTACTCGCAATCTGAGGTTCCACTGTATCTGTAGATAATAGTAAGAGGATTTGTACTGGACTTTATAGGCACTAAGATACACAACAATTATACAGTAAAACCTTGGTTTGAGAGTAACTTGGTTTGAGAGCGTTTTGCAAGACAAGCAAAATGTTTTAATAAATTTTAACTTGATATACAAGCGATGTCTTGATATAAGAGTAGCGTCTTGTCACAACTGGAGTATAAAAAAGAAGAGAGGTGCCTCTAAGTGTAGCAATATGGTTACATTTAATAAAGGTATAACAATTAGCAACTTATTGCTACACTTAGAGGTGCTTCTCTTCTCTTTTATACCCTGTAAACAAAATGCTTTGATACACAAGTGCTTTGGATTACAAGCATGTTTCTGGAACAAATTATGCTCGCAAACCAAGGTTTTACTGTAAATACAATTATTTTACTAACAAATTGATTAAAACAAGCACAACTAATCAAAGACTGTATTAAAAAACTTTGCAAAGCAAACATCATCTAAATGCTTTTGCAACACATAACCCAAGTACCAAGAGGTATACTCCTGAATAGGGGCGGACTGACAACTCATGGGGCCCCATGATTATGGGAGATTATGGGGCCCCCTGGCAATAGAAGATTATGGGGCCCCCGGGCAATAGGAGATTATGGGGCCCCCGGGCAATAGGAGATTATGGGGCCCTCGGGCAATAGATTATGGGGCCACACAGTATACACACACACACACACATACAGTATACACACACAGACACACAATATACACACACAGTATACACATACACACACTAAAAAAACACAAATTTTTAAATACTGTCCCTGGTTTTATTGAGGCTGGCAACCCTGATGGGGCCCCTTAGTGTCATGGGGCCCTCGGGCAGTGCCCAAGTGCCCGAATGGTCAGTCCGCCCCTGTGTCTGAATGATTAAGACAATGTCCTTGTTGAAACAATTAGTGTTCTATCAGGCTTGTTGTGAGTTTACATGTGTAACATGTAGAGCCGAGCTACTGTACACTATGATCAACTCACACCAAGCCTGATAGAACACTATTTGTTGTTTTAACAAGGACATCATCTTAATCATTCAGGAGTATACCTCTGGGTGCTTGGGTTGTACGTAGAAAAAGCATTTAAGCGTTCTTTACTTTACAAAGTTTCTTTTAAATAGTCTTTGTCTGGTTGTGCTTGTTTTAATCAATTTGTTAATAAAATAATTTTATTTATAATTGTTGTGTATCTCAGTGCCTATAAAGTCCAGTACCAATCCTCTTACTATTATCTTCAATGAATGGGGCGTGGCACGTTTCTATACTATTTTGGTATCCACAGCACCACCCTGTGGTGATACCTTATATTCATCAATTTAAAGTATATGTAAACCCCCACCTTGTAAAACAACCCATTCCGTTTAAAATAGAAATGATGGGTAAAACATTAGTGTATAGATATAAAAAAACATTAAAAATCCTTTTTTCCCCTTTTTTTTTTATAAGTGATCACAAGTCTGATCATTGAATTAACTCCCAGCCTCCCAACACAGCCAAAAAACTGAGAGATGTGCTCATTATTATTATTATCATTTAAGGTACTTATATAGCGCAGTCAATTTACGCAGCGCTTTACATATACGCTGTACATTCACATCGGTCCCTACCCTCAAGGAGCTTACACTCTAAGGTCCCTAACTCACATTCATATACTAGGACCAATTTAGACAGAAGCCAATTAACCAACCAGCATGTCTTTTTGTAGTGTGGGAGGAAACCAGAGTACCCGGAGGAAACCCACGCAGGCACAGGGAGAACATGCAAACTTCAGGCAGGTAGTGTCGTGGTTGGCCTAGTGTGGTCAGTTTTTATTAGGAAAGAGGGATTGGCAGGAACATGAGGGATTTCAAGCAAAGGAAGCAATACAAAGAGAACAGGATACTTTTTCATACAAGTACAAAGTACAGCAGCCACATATCAGGAATATGAATTGTTGGGTGTACATACTCTTTAAAACAATTTTTGAAATCATATTAAAATATTTTTAAAATTGTCATGAGATTTTATTGATTTCTTTTAGATCTACTTTAAAGCTGAAGGATCAGAATGGCAGCCAGGAACCTAGCATTTTTAGGAGCTTCTTATTGGCTCCCTGGTCTCCCTCATGAGTCATGATGACAGCAAAATAAAAGTGATAAAATGAGCAGCGCCTGCAGTCAGTTTAAATCAAATTCTCCAATTTCTAGTTTTGCGAACAGAAATTGCCATCCCATCTGTGCCCAGGTCCTGAGCCAATAAACAGACCATCCAAGGCGGATGAAAGGAGCTGCGAGAAGCCGCGTGCCCGTCACGTGACGTGCGCCCATCCAGGAATAGCCAATATCCTCATCCAGTTTATATGTGACAGATTGCAGTGCAGGATGCCAAGCCAACGTTCCAGCTAACAGACATCTACCCACGGACTAACTGCCCATTTCCAGCCTGTGCCCAGCCAGGGTTGGCACATCCCAGCATCCTCCACACACCGCGATGGACTTGTTAGATTGAAATGTTCATTACAAATAGCAAATCCTGGTGACCAGCTTGGACAAATGATTTGTAACATGTGTAAGAGAAATGAGGAGAGGGATGGAGACTGGGGTCAGAGAGGACCTGTCACCGGACCTAATGAAGCCTTTATTTGAAGGGGAACAAGGCTGTATCCAATTACACCGCTCACCAGGGCTCCTCGGAGAACCGACACGGTGACACACGGGGCTTGTTAGCCAGGAACAGGGGGGGGGGACACAGTCATGCCATATGGCGGAGGAGCACTACAATTCATACAGTGCTAATTAAAGGGGAAGTGTCACTTGTCAGAGCGGCATTTGTTGTGTCTTCTGCGTGTGCTATTTTTGCTTATGGTAGCTGAGTGCATTGGAGGACAGCTAGGGCACAGCAGTTACAAGTCTGAAATCCCAATGCAATCAGCTAACAGAAGCCGAAGAATACAGCCCATGTATGGGGAAGGGTGTTTGTAGGGAAATAGACTGATGATTGGTCCAACATATGACATAAAAGTTAATCTCTCTGTAGATCATCAATGCATGTGATGCTTGGACGTAATACCATTGCTTTCTAGAGTATGTAAACCTTACCAATAAACTTCTCTTATTCGATCTCGTTTGCTCTTCAAATATACTATAGAAAGTGTTTTGTTAATGTAGCAAGGTCCCGGGCCTCCAGAGGCCTAATGGTGACCCCAAGAGTTAGGGAGAGCTGACATCCTTCCTTGTAGAGTGGGTTAACAGACATGGTGGGTGTAATGCAAGATGAAATGATGGGCGTGGGCTCCAGTCACTTTTTGAATGGGAGCAAGAGATTTATTGTCTCCTAACAAGAACTGTGGGAGAGCGGGTTAGGGCCAGGACACCCTTGAGAAGATGCAATGCTAATTGACAGACTCCGAGACTCTATAGGTAGACAGCTATACAGGGAAAGGCCTCCAGTCGGATGCCACATCTGTATAGGTAGGACCGCCGTTTCCTATGGCAACTGAACTTGTAACAGTCACTAAAGGTATTTGCACATAACTCTTGGTAACACAGAATGGTTCTTCTCTTATCTCACAGTATGCCACTGTAGAGCTTCACTCACTGAGCTCCCAGTCTCTCACTAGACTCACTAGACTTCCAGATCCAATCGTCACTGAATCTCCTGAGCTTATCCATAGCTATCCCGCTGTATACTCCTCAAGTGTCACCCCCGCTAACCTGCTGGGTCCCTAGCCTGGCACTTGCTGAAGCTTTCCCACTTCTTCACCATCCCCGGCTGGTGAGAAGACTGCTCTGGTACTTGCTCAAGCTTACTCACTGTGGTCTCCGGTAACAAGGTGGATATTAGACAAAATAGAAAAATAGCCGGAAACACCAATCCATAAGAATAATTTATTGGCACATGTAGGAAAACAAAAAAGCAGACGCTTTACTGCTGGAGAGCCTTGGTCACTGCATAAAAATGACAGAGAAACACATTCTATATATAATATATGGGGATCTCCACCAACTCAATCAGCATCACGCTAATCAATTGAAAAATTGTGAGAATACTGCTCTTGTACTTGCTCAAGCTTACTCACAGTGGTCTTTGGTAACAAGGTGGATGGTTCCTTAATGGCGACTGCTTCCCTTTTACCTCCGACCACAACTGGTTCCCCGTCTGGCTGAACCTTTGCAACTCGGTTGGACTCCAATCCTGCAGTCCCAACCCTACACTGCTTCTTCTTCTCCTGGATAGGCCTCAGGCAGCCTAGCAGCCTAGCAGCCAGGTGTCCCCGGGATAGGCTTCACGCTTCTGGCCTTGCAGCCCAGGGCGAAATAACACACGTCCACCCAGACAGCCGTCCAGGTGGCACAGAACCCAGATCACCTGACTCCACCCAAATAAATAGGCTCTCCCAGAAGGCCAAGGAACTAAAGAAACCCTTGGCAAATGGCTGAGATGCCCATCCATTTATAATCTGACCTTGCGGAGCCCTTGTCAATCTAATATCACCAGCCACAGTGCCAGTGGTGAGAAAATTAGAAGGTGTAGGATGGAATTTTTTTCTTAAATGGACAGATTTCTTCATTCAGGAGATTACATTAATTCCAAAATTGACCATTAGAAGCAAACCAAATTTTGAAGTACCGTCGAACAGCATTCATCAAGTCATAAAATGTACTGAGTATATTCATATAAACGTTAGTTTGAAATTCTAATAGTGTATGGCCAGCATTAGAAGCTGAATGCAGGAAAATAACGCAACCCCTCAACCAAGGGTAAGCAGCAATCTATTACATTTGTGTTCCTTTTTTGATACTCTTTAGTCTCAGCATGTCCATTCACAGTAGGTAAATTTTGTAAGATAAAAAAGCTCATTGATGCTGATGGTGTTTTTAGAAGCCAGGTAGATATAGAAGACCTTGGTACCCTATGATGAACAAGCAAGGCCATAGACGTAGTAGTCATTCAGATCTGAACAAACTGACCATGTGTGGGCTGCACAGTTTTATTGGATGATGTGCAATGCCCCCTTATATTGGCCCCCATAGCAGGTGCACATAGTTCTCCCTGTTATACAGGGGGCAGGTTGTCTCCATTGAATGAAAAAGCACAATTTCCATCAACACACAAAGGTTTTCATGCCTACATTAAAGTGGAAGAAAAGCCTAACTACATCTATTCTTAAAAAATGTTTCCTCCCCCCTCCTCCTATCTTGCCTGATCTGTATAATAAAGATCTGTATACTTATGTTTAATCTGCACAGGTCTGGTCACATGATCCTCTTTGTAAGGGAACACTCACCAACAGCAGTGAAATCTGGGAGCCATAACATCACCCATAGACTTCAATAGCCCAGCCGTTATCAGCACTCCCTCCTCTCCCCTGCAGCAGTTGCTCACTGACCCAGGATTTCTGGAGCTGCAGGATCACATGACAGGACTGGAGCAGATTGAAAATAGGTAAGTACACATTTCATTTTATACAGGATTGACAGGATAGGTTGGAGGAGAAGGGAGGGACATTTTTTAAGAATAGTTATAGTTCTGCTTTTCTTCCACTTTAACCACTTCAATACCAGGCACTTAGACACCTTCCTGCCCAGGCCAATTTTCAGCTTTCGGCGCTGTTGCAATTTGAATGACAATTGCGCGGTTATACAACGCTGCACCCAAACAAATTTTTTATCATTTTGTTCCCACAAATAGAGCTTTCTTTTGGTGGTATTTGATCACCTCTGTGGTTTTTATTTTTTGCGCAACAAATAAAAAAAGACTGAAAATTTTGAAAAAGTTTTTCTTTGTTTCTGTTACATTTTTTTGTAACTACAGTAAGTACGTTTTCTTCTTCCATGACGGGCACTGATATGGCTGCGCTGACGGGCACTGATAAGGCGGCACTGATGTGCACTGATGAGGTGGCACCATTGAGGTGGCACTGATGGGCACTGATAGGTGGCACTGGTATGTGGCACCGATGGGCACTCGTAGGCGGTACTGATGGGCACTTGTAGGCAGCACTGATGGGCACTCATAGGCGGCACTGATGGGTACTTATGGGTGGCACTGATGGGTACTTTTGGGTGGCACTGATAGGTGGCATGGATGGGCACTGATGGGCACGGATGGGCACTATTAGGTGGCACTGATGGACACTGATGGGTGGTGCTGATGACACTGATGGGTGGCATTGCTGGGCATCCCTGTTTTGTAACTTGGCACAGAGGTGCCAGTCAGTGCCCATTTGTGGGCACTGATTGGCATATTTTGGGCATATTTTTTATATGTGGATGGCCATGGGGGATGTACCTGGCCATCCACATGCTGGGGGGTTCCCTGGTGGTCCTGGGGGCTTCCCTGGTGGTCTAGTGTGGGCATCTGAGGGGGGGCTGCGCTAATGAACAATCAGAGCAGCCCCCCCTGTCAGGAGAGCCGCCAATCGGCTCTCCTCTACTCACGTCTGTCAAACGCGAGTGAGGAAAAGCCGATCAATGGCTCTTCCTGTCAACATCATGATCAGCCATGATTGGACACGCCTGATCACGTGAGACTGACACACCACACCACCGATCGCCGCGATGCACACCCCCACGGGCGCGCGGCGGCTGTTATCCTGCAGGGCGTCATATGATGCCCAGTCAGGCTAACTGAACCACCGCCCAGCCGTCATTCTGCTATAGGCCGGGCTGAAAATGGTTAAAGAGGAGGTCCAGCTTGGGTGAAAAAAATGAAAAGTCAGCAGCTACAAATACTGTAGCTGCTGACTTTTAATATTAGGGCACTTACCTGTCCAGGGAGCCCACGATATTGGCACCCCAGCTGATCTTCGGATCGACTGCCGCCGCCATTCCTGGTAAGGGAACCTGGCAGTGAAGCCTTTCGGTTTCACAGCTGGTTCCCTACTTTGTATGCGTGAAGCGCACTGCACTTTCTAATTGTCCCGGTGGCGGGGGAAGGAGGGTGGCTGAACTTCCGGAAGATCGAGCTGTGACCTGTCTCTGGAAGTGGAGAAGGGCACCTGTCAAAACAGGTCCCCGTTCCCCTCTCCCCCCTGAAAGGTGCCAAATGTGGCACTGGAGGTGGGGGCAGAAAGCGTATAAGCAGAAATTACACTTTTGGCTGCTTTAACCGGTTCCCGACCAGCGCACGCCAATGTACATCGGCAGAATGGCACGGCTGGGCAAATGGGTGTACCTGTACGTCTATTTGAATTCCCTGCCGTGCCATTGCACGCACGCCGGCCGGGGGCTCTGTGAGTCGGGTCGTGGGTCCCGCGGACTCGATCACCGCTGGGATACCCGCGATCGCCTCACGGAGAGGACAAACGGGGAGATGCCGTTGTAAACAGCATCTCCCTGTTCTGCCTAGTGACAAGTGTCACTCGATCTCTGCTCCTTGTCATCGGATCAGAGATCAGTGACGTCACACACAGAGCCCATCCCCCTACAGTTAGTAATCACTCCCCTAGGACATACTTAATCCCTCCCCGCCCCCTAGTGGTTAACCCCTTCACTGCCAGTGTCATTTACACAGTAATCAGTGCATTTTTAATCGCACTGATCGCTGTATAAATGACAATGGTCCCAAAAATGTGTCAAAAATGTCTGACATGTCCGCCATAACGTTGCAGTCACAATAAAAATCGCTGATTGCTGCCATTACTAATAAAAAAAAAAATATTAATAAAAATGCCATAAAACTATCCCCTATTTAGTAAATGCTATAACATTTGTGCAAACCAATTAATAAATGCTTATTGCGATTTTTTTTTTACCAAAAATATGTAGAAGAATACGATCGGCCTAAACTGAGGAAAAAAAATTTTTTCATATATTTTTGGGGGATATTTATTATAGCAAAATGTAAAAAATAATGCGTTTTTTTCAAAATTGTCGCTCTTATTTTGTTTATAGCGCAAAAAATAAAAATCGCAGAGGCGATCAAATACCACCAAAAGAAAGCTCTATTTGTGGGAAAAAAAGGACGTCAATTTTGTTTGGGAGCCACGTCGCACGACCGCGCAATTGTCAGTTAAAACGACGCAGTGCCAAATCGCAAAAAACGCTCTGGTCAGGAAGGGGGTAAAATCTTCCGGGGCTGAAGTGGTTAAGGAGAAAATTTTAAGATGACAATTTCAGTTTAGCTTTCTGGGCTAAACTCCGCGACTCACGGAGCTCCTGGCCGGCGCGCGCGCCGCCGGCAGCGCACACGCAATGGCACGGCGGCAAATACAAAGGGACGTACGGGTATGCCCATTTGCTCAGCCGTGCCATTCTGCTGACATACATCGGCGTGCAGCGGTCGGGCACTGGTTAAGTTCTTTTTGGATTTTTAGAGAATTCTATCAGAATGCCGAACCATTGACTTAAAACCAGGGTGCATAAAAAAATCAATGATTTTTAAAAATAAAATCTGATCTTTTATTGTAATTGCATTTTTTTTATGTTTATCAAATTTATGTTAATAAAATGCTTTTGAAGTAAAAATGTATCTAAAAATCTATCTAAAGATAGTTTTCTATTTAAGATACATTAATAATTTAGCTTATTCAGCATGAAATGGAGCTTAGTTGTGTAGCATGAGGCTGTATATTCTGCAATATTTACATTTTTGGTAAACTCATTCAATGAATCCAAGCCCAGCAAGCTGAGATAACATGCACTGCATTGATGCATTCACACAATTTCACAGTAACCATGAGATAAAAGTTCAGGAATATTCCTTTATCCTATTGTTTTACAAATCTATGTACACTACAAACTGTATGATTGAATCAGTTCTGATATCGCTGTTTTACTAACCTAACAGTTTATTATTCTAAATACTCAACCTTCATTTTGTTTGCAAATATTAAAGATTCTAAATACCAGCAAGAATGAGTCCTTACATTTAAAGAGCACCTGTCATTTCAGATCCATCATGGCAGTGCCTGTTAGCTGCCTTCACGTCCCTCACCTTGTTGTGTCACCTCCATCACAAGCCATCCCATTAAAGTGAATGGGACTGTTGGTGAGTCAACAGCAGGTCAGAGGAGGAGCCGCTGCGGGACAGAGATGACAGTTCCTCTTTCAAAATTATGATTTAAAGAGAGTTGATTTAAATCAAGACTTTTTACTAGTGATTTCAATCATGATTTAAATCGTGATTTAAATCGACTTGATTTAAGTCAAATCCACCCTACTTAAAACAAAAACCTATTGACACAAGCTCTGAGTTATACAGTTCAGTTTACCAGGGGTGCCAGCATGCAAGAGAGCTAACTGACCAGTGGCGGCTGGTGCTCAAAATTTTTGGGGGGGCATACACAAACTGAAAAATTCTGAAAAAAACTCCATCAATTGCAGCCTCACTGTACCATCAATCGCAGCCACTATGCCCATCAATTGCCACCACTGTGCCATCAAACGCAGCCACTGTACCATCAAACGCAGCCACTGTGCCCATCAATTGCCACCACTGTACCATCAAACACAGCCACTGTGCCATCAAACGCAGCCACTGTGCCAATCAATTGCCACCACTGTGCCATCAAACGCAGCCACTGTGCCCATCAAACACAGCCACTGTGCCAATCAATTGCCACCACTGTGCCATCAAACGCAGCCACTGTGCCCATCAAACACAGCCACTGTGCCAATCAATTGCCACCACTGTGCCATCAAACGCAGCCACTGTGCCCATCAAACGCAGCCACTGTGCCCATTAAATGCAGCCACTGTGCCATATCAAATGCTCCCACTGTGCCATCAAATGCTGCCACTGTGCCCTATCAAATGCTGCCAGTGTGCCCCCCGCCCGCCATCTGCACTTACTCTGTCTCGGTGGGACAGCTCCTCGATGCTCCTCGATGTCTTCTCCCATCCTCTCTTCCCGTCCTTTGCTATGATTGGACGCCTGATAGGCATCCAATCACAGCGCCTGTTGTTTCAGCCAGTCAGGTGACGGGTAACAGATCCGAGCACCTGATTAGCGGAGAGGCGGTTTAGTGTTAGGACAGCGAATGTTCATTTGCTTTTCTAACACAGCTGAATGACCTGCGAGCGCCCAGCATGGCACTTGCAGGTCACCCTTTTTGATGCCTATTAGAGCCTATGGCTCTAATCAAGTGCTTCAAAAACATCCCACCGCTGCTTTAATTCAGGCGCCCAGAAAGGGGCCAGGCGCCTGAACAGGGGGTGGCAGGGGCGGCCATAGATAGATTCATGCAATGCATGAATCTATCTATTGGTGCTAGAGGGGGTGGCAGGAGAGAGGGGGCGGCGGCTGTGCGCCCTTATGGACGCACCGCTAATGTAACTGACCTTTCATTAACAGACACTAACTGTTGTGTGTATACAGTATGAGTAGTGTTCCTCTAAGATCTTGCCCTTATAAAATGAGTTGGATACTAAGGGCTTGTGCACATTGCAGCTAAAAAAAAAAAAAAAAAAAAAAAAGAGCTACTTTTCCTGGCATTTGGGCTTTTATTTCCCTGCCTCTAAACAGACAATACACAGCTATGTTTCATTTCAATCATAAAATGTAGCAGAACTTGTTTGAAGATTTCCAGTAGTCCTACTAAAAATGATATTTCTGTTTTTGGCACACACTGGTGAGTCCATCCATTGATTCTCAGGAACACCAGTGATCAGATTTTACCATTTATGGGCAAATGTTTTTAAAATAGACAAGATGGTAAATTTAAACGAAATGTGACGCATGTACAGGACCATCGCAGTGTTGTAGGGAAAACAAAATAGATGTCGAAATCACTTTTACATTTTGAATACATATTGTAATTGCCAAGTAATTTGCTATGGAAAAACCAGCTGTGCTGTGCTGGTACAGGAGTATAGAAGAGAAGAGTAGAGGGGTGCCCAGGCAACACAGGTTGACAAAGTGGTGAGAGAATATAGTGGCGTCACCTTCTTGGCTTTGCAATTTGGCAGCAGCATTTAAAGTGGAATTCAAGCCTAACACTAATGCCGCGTACACACGATCGTTTTTCTCGTCGGTAAAAGATATGACGGCTTTTCCAACGGGATTTCGCTCAAGTTTGCCTTGCATACACACGGTCACACAAAAGTTCGCTGAAATTACGACCGCCAAGAACACGGTGACGTACAACACTACGACGAGCCGAGAAAATGACTTTCAATGCTTCCGAGCATGCGTCGAATTGTTTCCGAGCATGCGTAGGGATTTTGCGCGTCGGAATTGCCGCAGACGATCGCATTTTCGGATAGGAACTTTTCCCAACCGAAAAATGGAGTGCATGCTCTCAATCTTTTGCTGACTGGAATTCCGCCAGCAAAAGACCGATGGAGCATACACACGGTCGCATTTTCTGGCGAAAAACTCTTAACGGTCTTTTGCGGGTCAAAATTCCGAACGTGTGTACACGGCATAAGGATTCTTAACCACCTGCCATTCAGAAGATTTACTCCCCCTTCATAACCAGGCCATTTTTTGCTTTTTGGCACTGCATTACTTTAACTGACAATTACTGTTGCGGTCATGCAACGCTGTACCCAAATTAAAATAAAATCCTTTTTTTTCACACAAATAGAGCTTTTCTTTTGCTGGTTATTTGATCACCACTGCTTTTGATATTTTTTGCGCTATAAACAAAAAAAGACCAAAAAAAGAACCAAAACAATATTTTTTTACTTTCTGCTATAAAACCTATCCAATAAAAAAAATCTAAAAAAAAACTAATTTCTTCTTAAATTTAGGCTAATATGTATTCTGCTACATATAAAAACCCCAATAAGTTTTCATGAAAGTTATCAAGTCTACAAACTGTATAATAGATTACTGGAATTTTTTATTTACTTTTTTTTTTTAGTAGTAATGGCGGCAATCAGCTACTTATAGCGGGACTGTGCTAGTTAAGAAGGCAATCTGACACTAACTGATACTTTTGACACTTTTTTAGGAACCAGTGACACTTATACAGTGTTATCAGTGCTAGAAATATACACTGTCACTGTACAAAATGACACTGGCTGGGAAGGGGTTAATATCTAGGGCGATCAAGGGGTTAAATGTGTGCCTAGCAGTGCTTGGTGCATTCGTTGTGTGCTGTTTTTACTAAAGGATGTGTCGGTTTTTATGCCCTGCTCAGCGGGAAAACAAAAACTGGCACATTCCCACTGACTGGACAGAGCTCTGTATTGTTTACATACACAGAGCTCTGTCCTGAGATCCTCTTCGCTGATCAGCCAACGGTCAATCATTGGCTGGCACCTGCTGACCGGCTTGTGCTGTGACTAATCAAAGCACAGCTGACGCACGCACCCCCTATCTAGAAGTGCCGGATCACATACTAGGTACATGATCCGGTGCAGGAAAATCGCTCTGCTGCATGAGGCGGTCAGCAAGCAGATAAACATGTTCTCTTCCTCTCCTCCTACCTGTCCTTCCCTCCTGAAGCTCTGTGTAAGGGCACACTTGATAGTGGCTGGGAATTTCAGGAGCCATGATATCACTCATAGGCTCCCATAGCCCAGCCATCAGCGCTCCATCTTCTCCCATGCAGCAGCCACTCTCTGACACTGGGGAGCTGGATCTGCAGGATCATGTGACCAGAGAGGACTTAAAAAAAGGTAAGTATACAGATCTTTCATAGTCATATGACGTCCGCAGATGGGATCTCCCATCCTGGGCGGAAGTCATATGACGTCCTCGGCTTCTCGGCGGTATAGGGGGAGCGCGCGCATGCCCGCCGCATCACTGAGGAGCCGATGCACGTGCCCGGCGGCCGTGATGTCTGCCGGGCACCCGCAATTGCTCGTGACGGTGCAGGAACGTGGATCTGTATGTGTAAACACACAGATGCACATCCTGTCAGGGGAGTGGAGACAGATCGTGTGTTCCTAGTAAATAAGAACACCGATCGGTCTCCTCCCCTAGTCGTTCCCATCCCCCCACAGTTAGAATCACTCCCTGGGTAACACATTTAACCCCTTGATCACCTGCTAGTGTTAACCCCTTCCCTGCCAGTGACATTAAGGCTCCATGCACACTGGAGCTGATAAACTGCAGTTTATTGGAGTTTGGGCGTTTTTTTAAAAAAGCCCATAAACTCCACTCTGTGTTAGCCTATGTGTCCATGCACACATGGACTTTTTTTAGCTTTAATGAGCAGTGGAGTTTATCGGCTTTTTTCTGAACCCCAGAAATTTGCTTTCAAGAGCAGTACTGGAAACGCCAGACACCGGTAAAAGGTGTTAAACGAGGGTTAACACTGTAAAAAGAGCACTAAGCCTCGTTCGGCGTTTCTCTGCTTCTATTCAAAATCAATGGTTCCCTATATCCCCATCATGATCCGACTTGTGGTGCGACTTGTGTGCTGAGGATGAAGGGAACCCCGCCACAATGAAAAAAAATTGACATGGGGTTCCCCCCTCAGACGATACCAACCCCTTCGGTCTGGTATGGATTTTAAGGGGAACCCCCTTCACCGAAAAAACGGCGTGGGGGTCCCCCCCAAATCCATCACCGGGTGATGTCATCCGGTGACCCCGCCCCCTGATGACATCACCAACCGGGGCATGATGGGATGGTGACGTCATAAGGGGTGGGGTCACCGGATAACATCACCCGGTGCCCACGCCCCATGCCTATATAAGTCATTGCGCAATGCGCACCCGGCATTACAGCGGGAGAGAGCGTTGTGTCAACATCGGAAGAAGAGCAGAGGGGAGAAGACAACAGAGAAGACCGGGCCACCGCTAGAAAAAGAGCGGCAAAAGAGCAGAAGATAGCGGAGGAGCCCGGCAGAAGAACCGGAGGGTGGGATAAGACACCGCAGACCGGGAGAAGAGGCCGGAGAGCGCGGAGAAGAAGGAAGAGACCCCCAAAGTCGGAAGAAGACCCCTGGAGCTGACTAATAAACTACTTTAAAAACCTGTGTAGTGTGTTTCATTTTTGACACTTTTCCCAGGTGAATGGATAGGGGTACGACGTACCCCATACTCATTCACATAGTGTGGGGGGCCGGGATCTGGGGGCCCCCTTATTTAAGGGGGCTCCCGTATTCCGATAAGCCCCCCGCCCGCAGACCCCGACAACCAACGGCCAGGGTCAACGGCCTACGGCCTACCCCCATGTTGAGGGCATGTGGCCTGGTACAGTTAAGGAGGGGGGCACTCGCTCATCCCCACCCCCTTTCCTGACCGGCCAGGCTGCGTGCTCGGATAAGGGTTTGGTATGGATTTTGGGGGGGGGCCCCCACACTGTTTTTTTGGCGAAGGGGGTTCTCCTTAAAGTCCATACCAGACCGAAGGGCTTGGTATTGTCTGAGGGGGGGAACCCCACGTCATTTTTTTTTTCATTGTGGCGGGGTTCCCCTTCATCCTCAGCACACAAGTCGCACCGCAAGTCGGATCATAATGATCCAACTTGCGGTGCGACTTTTATTCAAATCAATGGGCTCCCATAGGGAAGGCAGAGAAACGCGGTTAAAAGCTAGCGCCGCTAAACGTACATTGATGGCAATGCAAAACGCTGATTAAATCGCGTTTTTAAAGCAGCGTTTTCCTGCCAGCAATCCGATGTTCAGAAAAGCCTTTATGAGCTCCAGTGTGCATGGAGCCTTATACAGTAATCAGTGCATTTTTATAGCACTGATCGCTGTATATGTGAATGGTCCCAAAATAGTGTCAAAAGTGTCCGATCTGTCTGCCACAATGTCACCGTCATGATCGCCGCCATTACTAGTAAAAAAAAAAAAATGATAAAAATTATAAATCAATTACCTATTTTGTAGACACTATAACTTTTGCACAAGCCAATCAATATACGCTTATTGCAATTTTTTTTTACCAAAAATATGTAGAAGAATACATATTGGCCTAAACTGAGGAAAAAAAAATTTTTTTATTAAATTGGGATATTTATTATAGCAAAAAAGTCAAAAATATTGTGTTTTTTTCAAAATTGACGCACTTTTTTTGTTTATAGCGCAAAAAATAAAAAACGCAGAGATGTTCAAATACCACCAAAAGACAGCTCTATTTGTGGGGAAAAAAATTTCATTTGAGTACAGCGTTGCATGACCGCGCAACTGTCATTCAAAATGTTACAGCGCTGAAAGCTGAAAATGGGCCTGGGCAGGAAGAGGGTGAAAAAGCCCAGTATTGAAGTGGTTAAACAGGGTAGGCAGGATAGGTAGAAGGAGGAGGGAGGAGGGAACGTTTTTAGGAATAGTTAGAATAGCCCCTACCCCCCGCCCACCCCCCCCCCCCCACACACACACACACACACACACAGTACCAACAGCTTATAAATCTTCTTTTTACTTTAAAATACTGCCACCATATACCTTTTTAGATGGTCTGAATACCATTGTTACATGATTCTTTGCACAGTTTCTCCAGTGCTGAGAGTTCAGGATGGAGGAGATTTTCACTACAGCCTGTATACACGCCCACATGTGTGATGTCAATATCATGTGACCTGGCTAGCTCTGAGAACAAATAAATGTTCTCTCCAGCATAGAAGACACAACTGAGCATGTGCAGGTTGGCTACCCTGCCTGTGTTAGCTGGCCTTCCCCAGATAGACAGTGCAGGACGGGAGGATCTGTGCATACAGGATAAAACTGCATTTTTACACAATGCAGAGGATTAACCCCTTAAGTTCCACAGTGAGTATAACAAGCATGCTATGCTGCATAAACAGACTGATTTTACTGTTGTGGGTTTAGTAACACTTTAAGCTTGAATTCCACTTTTAAGCTGCGTTCACACCTGAGGGTCTCAAAGTCGCGCGTTTTTACAGCGATTTTGCCGCGATTTTTACTACGCTTTTGTTCAGGTCAGGTCACCAATGTAAAAGGCAGAAAAACGCCTGTAATCTGCCCCAAAGAAGCTTGTGTTCCTTTTTGAGCTTATGGCATTTTTCAGGCGTTTTGCTTCAGGTGACAAAACACTCAGATGTGAACAGGTGCCATTGAAATGAATGGGATTTTGCTTGTTGGGTGTTTTTCATGCGTTTGTTCGGGCGTTTTACGAGCTGAAAACACTCAGGTGGGAATGCAGCCTAAATCACAAAATGGCTCAACAGAACTGGAAAACATCGTAGGTAAAATATTTGACATATATAATATGTCAGCCTGCTTTTGGTTCTCAGAGTCAAATGAATAAATTTGTCTAAGCATAGTACATATTATTAATTTTATTGATCTGAGAGCACATAAATATGAATAGCACATTGTCAAGCTTCAAAGGCCTGTCAAGTCTTTAAAATGCTAATTTTATTTTCATTCAGAGCTATGAAATATTTAAAGAGATTGACCCCGAGGTGAGCTGGTTTTGTGATCGCCGCCTCCCAAGACACAACAAGATTACTAAGTATCATCAGTGCAGAGACACTAAAGCCACTAATTGCAACATTGTATCCCAAGTCACTAACCAGCAATTCTGCATTAACCTCTTTAGATCAACTACTGTATTATACTACAGTGTGTTGAATAACAAGTAATACAGTTTGTGTAAATTCAGTTACATATATATACTGTAAGCTTTAACATGTTAATGAAATTTCAAATGTAATTTTCAATATTTATAAAATTGTATATATATATATATATATATATATATGTATATATATATATATATACACACACACACACGCACACAAAAAAAAAAAGAAATATATTCCTCCATAGCCACAAAGGATATAAATCACCAAATGCCTTTGCAAATCTACTTATCCTGTAAATATAGCAGTGAGATCATCACTAATCTTTACATAGCCTGTGCAGAGGGAAGAGCTGGGGGAAGGGCCCAGTAGACCCCACCCACTACAGGGTGGCTGCAGAAAGCTACAGGAGGGGGGCGGAGACAAGACCACTCATCCTGCACAAGGCGAGAGAGCAGCAGTGACCGGTCTTTATTACAGGAAGCTCCTGCACAGAAGGAAATGTTCACACTGGATTACAGCACAGATCTGGAAGAAATACACAAAGTACACCAAGATTCTTTAAAGCATACACGTTACTTTTGTATTTAGACAATATTTGTTTATCCCAGTCTTCAGCTTTAAAAGTTATTGTAAAGTCTTGTTGAAAAATAAAAAATAACAAACATATTATACTTGCCTCCTCTGTTCAGTTGGTTTTGCACAGAGCAGCCCAGATCCTCCTCTTCTCAGGTCCCTCTTTGCTGCTCCTGGCCCCCCAATAGCTCAGTGGGGGAGGTCACTGTACTAACATTGCATTGTTAGTACAGCGGCTCCTCCCAAGCTCTTCAAATTTTTTTTCCATTCAGCCTGCTGGGTCGAGTGAAAAAAAAAAATAGCGTGTACTAGGCTTTAATCTGTGATAAACTGTAAAATGTTGGATTTCTTAAAATAATGGACACTAGTACAAACAGAAATAATGAATTTCCCCAGAGGGTACACAGGCCAGGATAAAAACCTGACAGAGCCTTTTACCCCTCACAAATATCTCCAAAACACAAAAATAAGTTCCGGCTATACATACACTTTAAACCTGCAACTTTCTTTAAAATAATACCTGGTGATCCTTGTTTAGGCATTTCCTGTGTGAGGGAGACAATGCTGTGTTCCTATTCTCCTAGTTATGTTCTTGCATTGTCAACCTATCACATGGACTCCAATAGAGACTCCGGGGACCTTGCCAGCTACCCCTGCCTGGGCGGTAGAGGGCTATTTAAAAGAAAATCGCTAGACAAATGTCAGAAACATTCACTAAACCCCCCCCCCCCCCCCGGGCCATCAGGAATAATTACATTTGCTAAGTTTATTTGTTATGATCGTCAGTGCCATCCAGTGGCCATATTTTGGTATTTACCTGGTTGAGGTATTTTAGTAAAATACTGCTATATGTCCACTAGATGTAGCTGAAGATCATAGGAAATAAATATTTGGTGATTATTATAATTTGGTGATTATTTGTGTTGGCTGGTGAATGCTTGTGACATTTGTCCAGCTTTTTTTTTTTTTTTAAAATAGAGACCCCTAATGCCGCATACACACAATCAGGAAAAGGTCGGAAAAAGGTATGATGGCTTTTCCGACGGGATTCCACTCAAGCTTGTCTTGTATACACATGGTCACACCAAATTCCGGCCGTCAAGAACGTGGTGACGTACAACACATACGACGGAGCTAGAAAAAGGAAGTTCAATAGCCAGTGCGCCACCCTTTGGGCTCCTTATGCTAATCTCGTGTTAGTAGAAGTTTGGTGAGAGACGATTCGCGCTTTTCAGCTTTCGTGCTTTTCAACTTTCGTGCTTTTCAGTCCGTTACTGCTATTCAGTTTGTGCTTGTGGGTTTGTATCTGGTTTTCAGTGCGTTCTTGTCCACTCGTTTCTGATTTTCACCTCGCTCTTCATAGGCCTTGCTGTTCTTCAGTGCGTTCTGTTACTTACTCCTCATAGAGTTCGTGCTATGCTGGGGCTTGGTGTTGGGTTCTTACTTTGACCCAAGCCCAGTCCATGAACAGGGTGGGGAGGAGTTCATGGACCAAGAATTGTTTGCTCCAGCGTGACCAATTCTCTCACATACCTTTGCTGTGTGAGATCCAAGAGAATAATCCTGATGATTTCAGGAATTATCTCTGGATGATGGACCCTGTTTTTCATCGTCTGTTGGCTTTGCTGACCCCTTATATTACGAAGCAGGACACCTGCATGCGGCAAGCCATCACTTCGGAGCAGAGGGTAGTCGTCACCTTGCGGTACTTGGCGACAGGGAGAAGTCTGCAGGACCTCAAGTTCTCGACAGGCATCTCCCCCCCAGGCTCTGGGGATCATTATCCCAGAGACCTGTTCTGCCATCGTACAGGTCTTGCAAAAGGACTATATTAGGGTAAGTTTTCTCCTTTAACATCACATTCTATGTATTTAATGTATGCTAATGTTTTGTATTTCTTTCATCATTCCATAATTGCCATGATTGTATTATGCTGTGAATGTCCTCTTTATCCTCATGCATGCTGGATTTTTTTAATGCTCCTTTTTTGTCCTTCATGCATATTTGCCTTCACTAACCTCCCCGGCATGCTATCCTGAGCCCATATACACCTAGCCTAGTCGCTTAACAATGTATTTTGTCAGCTCCATTGTACTGCTTTACCCTAAACACCCTCTAAAATGTGTAAAAATTTTATTTGTGTTCTTAAATTCAGGCAGAGTGCCAGAGGCTTTTTTTGGGAGTCCCAAAATCATTTGTAACCCTCCCTTCCCCCAACCGCTAAGTCAACCGATACCAATCCTTTATCTGCTGACTTTGCCAAACCCATACACACTATACCCACCTCTTTTGTGGTCAGATTTATGGATGAATTCACCAAAGCATGTGGTGAAATGGCCTGCCTGAATACTTTCAAATGGTACTGTTTAAAGTTTTGTTCTTCTATCATCTTGATAGGTAATTGCGTAATGTAAAAATGTGCTTCAATTTGTACAGTGTGTATTTATATTTTAGTATTATGACACTTCTTACCTGTCCAGTGGGCTTCCAATAGTGTAAGTAAGGAGGGTTGGCCAAAGTATCACACATTATTTATGCATTCAGCTCGCAATGAAGTGGAGAGGATTACCTGTCCAAAACATCACCCCCCCCCCCCTAAAATCTTTACAATGGGCCATCAGAGGGGGGGATGAATCTGCTAAGTGGACCTTATACTTTTGTCTTTAAATACTCCGTAAAATAAAAGTTATACTGATTTTGGCCAAGAATGTTTGTGTCTAATCTGCTTGCAATGTTATGTGCAAAATTACTCATTTTATTTTTTCTGTTTTGACTCCACAGTTTCCTTCAATGCCACAGGAATGGCAAACTGTGGCTTCCCACTTTGCCGACCGTTGGGACTTGATGGGAAACACATCCACATAGTCCCACCACCTCATTCGGGGGTCATACTATTTTAACTATAAGGGGTTTCATAGTATTATATTGATGGCGGTGGTGTCGGCGACATATGAGTTCCTCTATGTGGACGTGGGGAAGAATGGCCAGATGTCAGATGGTGGAGTCCGAAGAGTCATGGAGAATACCTTTGGGATAATGACCAGCCTATTTCTAATGGCTATAAATATGGCAGAGTACAAACTGAACCACATATTATTATCCTGCTGCATACTGCACAACTTTTAAAAAAGAAATGCTCCAAATTATGTTGCCTCAGTTGGGCCTGAGGCCGGACTTCAAGAAACAACAACAATGATGGCAATGGAAGCTGGCTTGCCCCCTCCCCAAAGCGCCCGTGAAGTGCGGGAAAAATATGCTGACTATTTAACGGGTAGGGGGGCCATTGCTATGCCAGAAAATTTTTAAACATTTTCTAAATAAAATAAAAAAATGATCTGATAAAATCTTGATTTTGATTTAATGTGCATTATAAAACATTTTGTGTTCAAAAAAACACATTTTGTTTTTTAAAGTTTTACCTTGAAAATTTTAGAAAAGTACATAAACAGGCATGTTTGCAAACATAACATACACAACTATGGAACTTACAAAGTTCAACATTGAAAAACAGAAGGCAATATCAGACATTATAGTGTCAAAAATGTCCTGATCTTGCCTTCATCAGATGGGGTGATGTTACCCCTGTAAAAAACAAATTTAGAAAATGCACACAAATTGGGATTAAAACTGGGGATTTCCTTTCTGATCCCATACCTAATGTGAACATGTGCTATCTCCCATCATGGGGATCAATGGACATGTTTTGAGGGTGCAACCCCTTCCTCTCACCTACTTGAGTTACGAGGAAGGGGTTGCACCCACAAAACGCGTACATTGATATCCCCTGATGGCAGATAGCACATGTTGACACACTGTGTGCATCTTCCAAATTTGGCTTCAAAATGAGTAAAAAAATGTAAAACTTGGTCCCCAAAAATATAAACTGGTCATTTGATAGTTCTTATATTCTCCCTAGTACATCAATCATGTTCTTCAGTTTTTGTTCAACCTCATTTGTCTTTTGCTTGATGATGTCTAAATCCTGACTACAATACATGATGTCCCGGATTAGTCTTTGTGCACTGTCAGTGGTGAAAAGAGTAGATTGTTCTTCCACAACATGCACGTCACCTAAAAGAAAAAATACACACCATGTATTATAAATATGCAGGCATACATCTATTACCTGAATCTGTGGAGTCAGACACTCACCTGTTGTGGTGACAATTTCCACCACCTCTCCTTCCTCCACATCCTCTGGTTTGGCCCTTTGTTCCCCTTCTTCAGGAGAGGGGGTCCCTGGTGTCGTCAGATGTCCTGAGCCTTTTCTCCCCTATGAGAATGAAACAAAAGGTATACTTAACACACAGATATTTATTGTGGCCAGAAATAGGAATATGAAACATTGCTTCGAAGTGGGGTACTGGGTTGTCTGTTTGGGCAGAGTTCCAAGTTAAGACATTAATTATTCCCTTAACAAAACTGGAATACTTACCTTTTTTGGACAAGTTTCACACATGTGGACACCCCAAGTATCCACTGGAGTACCTATGTGGGACACCCTAAAAAGTTTGTTCTTGTGTCCCACACTAGTGCTCCAGAGTCCAGATGTGTAAACAGCTGCTGAGCGTCCTCTCCTTACATTACACTGAATCAAGTTTGCATTTCATTCTAGTTACAAACACATCTAAACAACAATGTCCTAAACTTCTTTTTATACAAATTAGCATGACCAAATGTAATTAACTCTGTATCTGCCAAAAACATCGTATTTAGTTGACAAACGAACAATGTTTCTTACGACCGATTACTGTGCCCACAAACATGAAAGTCACCATTTTAAACTGTACAACAGTAAAGAAAAGCACATGGTGCAGCATGCAAGTAATAATCATAATAGGAACACACGACAAGTACTTACTTTTTAGAAGCACTTTCTTGATCCTTCTGTACTGATCCTGTTCCCTCAGTTTCAGGTCTGACCAGCGTTTCCTCAATTGCTCCTTGGATCGTCGTACCCCAAAATTCCTGTGTAGACTCTTCACAACTTTAGTCATGATCTTGGCCTTTCTCACATTTGGGTTTAGGTACAGTCCATGCTTCCCACCATAGTCGTTCCTCCTGAAGAGGTCCACCATCTCCACCATCTTTACAAAGATCATATTTGAGGCCTTAAATCTTCTCCTCTGGGACGTTTTGGGCTCTGGGCTTTCCTCCTCCTCGTTACTGCTCTTATCATGCACCTGCTGTGTCTCCGCCATGTTCATCTCCCACTGCGCAGAAAGAGAAGGGGCGGGGAATATTCTAGAAAGAACGTTAGGGGCGGGCGATGCGGGCGGAGTTTCACACATGCACAGTGTATATAAAGTTCACACACGTGTGTTGTACCTACGTTCTGTGTGCATAGGAAGGAGGACTGGAAGCAACGAACGTTATAACGAAGGTAACATTTTAACTTGGGAAAGCAGTGGCCTATACTGATTATAGATTGAGGCCTATATTGGGATAAGATTAGAAGAGTTTAGCCTGATATTTCGTGTTTTTGTCTTGTGTTTGGTCTTTCAGCAAAGATGAAACAATTCAAAGACCTGGATTTCATGGGCCACTTCATTGACAAATACAGGGATATGCATAATTTGTGGGAGGTTAAAAACCTCTTATATAGCAACAAACCAGCAAGGAAGGTATCGCTGGAGAAACTGCTGCAATTTGTGAAGACGCAGGTCCCTGACGGAGACATCGATTTTGTGGAGCGGAAAATTGGTAGCTTGAGAAGCACATATAGGAAGGAGCTTAATAAGATCCAGGCTTCCATGAGATCAGAAGCAACAGCAGAGGATGAGTATGTACCCAGTCTCTGGTACTACACCAGGATGCGGTTTCTGGAAGAACAGATGGAATTCAGGGAATCACTTTCCACACTTCCATCCAGCCTTCCTTCCACCCTTCCCTCAACCCTTCCCTCAACCCCAGCTGAGGCTTCCGAGGACCAACCTGGGCCTTCCATCATGGAAGAAGTGGAGGAGCCCAGCTGGAGCCAGGCATAGTATTTTTTTACTTATTTATTGTCTGAAAATTATTGTTGTTAACTAGATGTTATTATTGATAACAGTCATGAGCTGAAAATTGTGTGTGATTGATGAACCAAAAACTAAATCTATGTCCCTTTTTCATACACAGGAAGACCTCAGCCAGGACGAGGCCCTGGAATGTGGCACACAGGAGGAGGCGGGGGTGTCAGCCAGGAGGTGGCGGGGGTAAGTGTCAGCCAGGAGGTGGCCAGGCCCAGTAGGAGCCTCACGCAATCCCAGGTGCCTCCCCTCCACCTTCCAACAAAAAGGGCCAGGAAGGGGAGTAACGTGGAGGAGGCAGCAATGGGCCTCATTAAGGAGGCTAATGCTGCCCTGAAACACCCCCCCCCCCCCCGCGACGCTGAAGAGGTCTATGGCTACTATATAGCTTCCAAATTGCTGCAAATGGAGGAGGGCCAAAGCCACAACTGTGAATAAGAAATAGGAAGAAAAACTTTACTCAAATAGTAAGTCCTTATAAGTGAGAAAATTGTTAGCAAAATGCGTGCTTTGAAAGAGTTATTCAGACTCAATAATTATGGCAAAAGTTCATATCCAGAATATGTTGAATTGGTGATCATTAGTTGGAAAACTTTCTTTACGTGAGTTAGTGCCCATTCCTTCACCATACTAAAAACACCCAATGTGAGCAGATGAATGGGCTGCTTACCAGATATATTTGACTTCTTTAATGAAAAAGAAAGTCAAATATCGCTTTGGCAGGATAATGCCTGCTCGCATGTGGAGAAGCTGAGAGATGCACAGGGACCTCCTCCTCAGGGTATAAGGCAGGATATGTAAAGAGAATCAAAGAATATCCATGGCGTAATAACGTTTATTAAAAAGCATGTTAAAAAAATAGCCAAATGGCTCCTTACTTAAAAAGTGCCAGACCCGGCACTGGGGCTGCAAGCTAGACGCGTGGAGATAGCTGAATTCGTGCCGCATTCACCTCCGTGGCGGCCACAACTGTGAAAAACTTTTTGTTGAGGCCATTCACAAGGGGTTGAGGGGCCAAATGACACTTATGTGCGCTCGCCCATCCTCCTCCTGCCACAAGTCCACCTCCAGAGCCACAGCCTCCAAGGAAGGCTGCAGGGAAGGCTGCAGGGCTGCGTGGGGGGGAAGGCTGCAAGGAGGACAAGAAAGTAATGGCCTGGGTTCAGTCTGGTCTGACAGAAGACACAGCCTATTGTAGTACCACAGCCTGGGGACATATATGTCATCTGCTGCTGTTCGTGATCTCTGGGAGTCCTGGACCAGATTGTGCTCCCCATTATATGGACTTCTCAGGCTACCAATGTTAATTTACAAAGAGTTGATGTCTGCCTTGGGGACTAAAGGCTTCGCAAATTCAAGCAGTTTCTCCAGCATTGCCTTCCTCTTTATTTTGTTATTATGAGCCAGAATAAATTTTTTTTTTTTTTTATATGAAAATACTTGCTTATGTGTTTTTCTTCAAATAGGACAGTTTGTTTGTGAGTAGGCAGGTACATTTCTAAAATACAATGTCTAATTAACAAGGGACACCAACCTCCCTGAGCTTTATAAAAATACAAGATAATAATGTTGTTGTGGAAACTTGACACACCAAGAAAAAATAAATTATGGAGATCACTAGAAAATAATTTAAAAATAATCCAAAAAAAAAGGATTGATTAAAAAAATAAATAAATGAAAGATGACTATAAAAAATAATTCTAAATATTATTATGGAGATCTGGCTTTTAAAGCAAAAAAGATTATTCAGGAAATCACGAGAAATAATAAAGAAATACGTTTGTGAGAACTCTGTGTGAATATCAGCAGCAAAACAAATTCATTCTTCTAGCATTATAAAGAACAAAAGAATGCGCTGATTTAAAAGATCCATAAATTTACAGCGTGACGAATGTGCTATCTCCATTACGAACGCTAGTTTTACCAGACCGAACGCAGCAGTCTCGTACTTGATTCTGAGCATGCGTCATTTTTGGCGCGTCGGAATTGCATACAGACAATCGCATTTTCGGCTAGGAACTTTTTCCGACCGAAAAATTGAGAACCTGCTCTCAATTTTTTGCTGGCTGGAATTCCGCCAGCAAAAGTCTAATGGAGCATACACACGGTCGCATTTTCCGACCAAAAGCTCTCATTGGAGTTTTGCTGGCTGCATTTCCGATCGTGTGTACGCAGCATAAGTGGTCGTTTAAACACACATTTTTGTATATTGTGAATTGTCAGAAATTCATTCATGCAGACTTGTAAAATGACTGAGACGTTCACAATGAGATTGTATCACATTTCTTCCGAGACAATCTACTGACAACATCTTTAGCAGCAATTTAAAAAAAATATTTTAAACTGTTGGCAGCAATGCTACTGGAGTGTCTTGTAAACTTTCCTGGACAGATGTTGGGATTAATAGAAATTATGGTGAGTAAACATTTTCTCTGGGATTCAAACAACTGACAAACCGTCTGATTTAGAAGCCGTATGAGTACGGACAGTGTTTACAGAAAGTCCTGAGTTCACTTAGAAAGTATGTCGCCAGCGAGGACGCCATAAGCAGTAGTGTAGTTACACATTTAAGCTGCCAGGGAAAAGTTTGGTTTGGATCCAAGCTTTACAGTAAAACCCCCCCCCCCCATGGCTCCAAAAGATGTACCCCCCCTTCATGACCAGTCAATTTTTTGCGATACGGCACTGCGCTAGTTTAATTGACAATTGCGCGGTCGTGCGACGCTGTACCCAAATAAAATGTATGTCCTTTTGTTCCCACAAATAGACTTTTCTTTCGGTGGTATTTTAGCACCTCTGCGTTTTTTATTTCTTGCGCTATAAACAAAAAAAGACCGACATTTAAAAAAAAAACAAAAAAAAAAATATTTTTTACTTTCTGCTATAAAACACATGACCAGTGTTGCCCAGATGCCCCAACCTTCTTTATACTGCCCAGCCACTCATACTCCACCATCCCCCTTACCATTATCTAAATCAATGAGACCAATTTTGTTTCACGCTATGGACAATGTAATAAGATGGTGTTGTTGAGCTTCTGCCCCCAATGAAACTACCACCATGGTGGAGTCAGCAATGAATAATATGAAGAAAATGGGTGTGACGCTGCTTATTTTTACTGGTGTGTGTGTCCCATTAAATGCACCTTCGCTTACTGTGCTTAAAGTGACACTAAGAGCCGCTTCACACTAGGATGACTTGTCAGGCGACTTAGCCACCTGACAAGTAGCGCCCCGTTCTGTACAATGGAACCGTTCTAATTGGAGCGACGCAAGTCGCTCCGACTTAGAAGAAGGTTCCTGTACTACTTTGGGGGCGACTTGAGGCGACTTGCATTGACTTCTATATAGAACTCGTTTTGCAAGTCGCCGCTGCAGTCGTGTTCAAGTCGTCTGAGGCAGTCGCGCTGCAAGTCGTGCTGCCTCAGTGTGAACCGACTCTTAAGGTACAGTTTCAAACATGTCATACTTACCTCCACTGTGCAGCTCGTTTTGCACAGAGTGGCCCCGATCCACCTGTTCTGGGGTCCCACGGCGGCTCTCGTGGCTCCTCCCTGCAATAGATAACCCCCTCTGGGAAGCTCTCTCCTGAGGGGGTTACCTTGCAGGCACGCTCCCGTGTCATTCACTCGGCGTCCATAGCCGCTGAGTGTATGACACGGCCCCGCCCCCAGTGCCCGTGTCATTGGATTTGATTGACAGCAGCGGGAGCCAATGGCTGCGCTACTATCAATCTATCCAATGAAGAGCCAAGAAGCCGTGGAGAGAGCGACGCAATCCCGCGGAAATTCGGGGTTAGGTAAGTAAAACGGGGGGCTGGGGAGCCGGACACTGCAAGGTGTTTTTTCACCTTAATGCATAGGATGTATTAAGGTGAAAAAACACAAACCTTTACAACCCCTTTGAGAACTAACATTATACTGTGCAAATGAATGATAACAAAAAATAAAAATATGTAAACAACCCTATGGTAAATGTGTGGTAATGATTCCTTATATATAAATCATAAAACACTGTAAACATTAAACTAGCACCATATACAAACACTTAAAGTGGTTGTAAACCCTTTTGTCTTACTTGTATCTATAGGTAAGCCTACAATAAGGCTTACCTATAGATGGTGGAAATATCTCTTAAACGTGCTCTGTTTAGGAGACATTTGACTTGTAGTATTTCACTTGTAATATCCTGACTGACGACTCCTGCCCGCATGCACGGGAGTGACGTCACGTGGCTCCGGCCAGTCACAGAGCTGGAGTCCGCGGCCACGGAAGGAAGAGGGACGAAGATAGACGCGGCCTGCACAGGGGACAGCGCAGGCTTCGTTTGCAGGTAAGTGTCATATAATGGGCTAGTATGCGATGCATACTAGCCCATTATGCTTTTAATTTACAGGCCTTGGGGAGCAAAAGAAGAAGTAAAACCCATTGGGGTTTACTTCCTCTTTAAAGTGTGTGATAAAGTGACTGTGCTGTGCTAGCAATAATTCATTAACACCCGTGGAAAAGGTGACATGTGCTATGATACAAAATAAATGTCAATAAAGTGACATGTGCTGAGTCCATATAAGTCCATATTTCAATAGTAATTGGGTTCATAAATCCTGTGAAGTACTGGTGGTTTTCACACGTGCTCCTCCTTCTCCACCTCACTCACTAAAAATGTTCCCCTTCATGGGGATAAACAAGTATTCACAGCACTATGTGGCATACAGGACTTCCTTGGCTCCTCCTTGGTTCCTGTCTCTCCAGATTCCTCACATGCAGAAACAACATCAGCACACGGGCCCCATAGTGTAATTCCGTAAAAAAATGTTTATTACAATAATCAGAAATGCACTTACATTATGTCAGAAAAGGTTCAGCGTTTAAAATTAGGAAGTCCTGGACCCCGATGCGCTCCAAAACCGGAAGTGACACCCTGACGCTGGAATCTCTGCCCTATGGGTTTCGTCACATCGTTGCTCCTGATGATGTCGTTGTGACAAAACACGTAGACGGACTTCCTGATTTTAAATGCTTTTCTGACACAATGTAAGTGCATTTCTGAATATTGCAATAAACATTTTTTTACGGAATGACACTATAGGGATATATCCTGTATTTGGATAGTGTGTACAGCCACATAGTGCTGTGAATGCTGGTTTACACCTAGTAAGGGGAGAATTTTTGGTGAGTGAGGTGAAGAAGGAGGAGCACGTGTGAAAACCACCAATACATCACGGGATTTGTGAACCCAATTACTATTGAAATATGGACTCATTTATTGTTTTTCAGCACATATCACTTTATTGACATTTATATTGTATCATAGTCACCTTTTCCACAGATGTTAATGAATTATTGATAGCACAGCACAGTCACATTAAGTGCTTGTATATGGTGCTAGTTTAATGTTTACAGTGTTTTATGATTTATACAGTGGGGCAAAAAAGTATTTAGTCAGCCACCAATTGTGCAAGTTCTCCCACTTAAAAAGATGAGAGAGGCCTGTAATTGTCATCATAGGTATACCTCAACTATGAGAGACAAAATGTGGAAACAAATCCAGACAATCACATTGTCTGATTTTTGAAACAATTTATTTGCAAATTATGGTGGAAAATAAGTATTTGGTCACCTACAAACAAGCAAGATTTCTGGCTTTCACAGACCTGTATCTTCTTCTTTAAGAGGCTCCTCTGTCCTCCACTCATTACCTGTATTAATGGCACCTGTTTGAACTTGTTATCAGTATAAAAGACACCTTTCCACAACCTCAAACAGTCACACTCCAAACTCCACAATGGTGAGGACCAAAGAGCTGTCGAAGGACACCAGAAACAAAATTTGTAGACCTGCACCAGGCTGGGAAGACTGAATCTGCAATAGGCAAGCGGCTTGGTGTGAAGAAATCAACTGTGGGAGCAATAATTAGAAAATGGAAGACATACAAGACCACTGATAATCTCCCTCGATCTGGGGCTCTACGCAAGTTCTCACCCTGTGGAGTCAAAATGATCACTAGAACGGTGAGTAAAAATCCCAGAACCACACAGGGGGGACCTAGTGAATGACCTGCAGAGAGCTGGGACCAACGTAACAAAGGCTACCATCAGTAACACACTTTGCCGCCAGGGACTCAGATCCTGCAGTGTCAGACGTGTCCCCCTGCTTAAGCCAGTACATGTCCGGGCCCGTCTGAGGTTTGCTAGAGAGCATTTGGATGATCCAGAAAAGGATTGGGAGAATGTTATATGGTCAGATGAAACCAAAGTAGAACTGTTTGGTAGAAACACAACTCATCGTGTTTGGAGGAGAGAGAATGCTGAGTTACAACCAAAGAACACCATACCTACTGTGAAGCATAGGGGTGGAAACATCATGCTTTGGGGCTGTTTCTCTGCAAAGGAAACAGGACGACTGATCCGTGTACATCAGTGGTTCTCAACCCTTCTACTGCCGTGACCCCTTGATAAAATTTTCCAAGTTGTTGGGGACCCCTAACAGTAAAATTATTTTTGTAGCGTGGGTTGTCAGCACCCAAGGCAAGACAAGTAATTTGCACCCCTAACCCACAGACACTTAGTGCTCTCCTTCCACTCGTATAGTATTAAAAACCCTTAAGGTACATTTTAGGATGTACCACTCTTTTTCTCTTTGTTCTCCTTTCTTTCTCTATCCTAATTTCTTGTTTTTTTCCCCATCCCTCTCTCTAGACATCTTTCTTGTTCTTTCTCTTATTCTTTCTCTTCCTTTTTCTTTGTTCCTACCCCTCTTTTCCTCTCCCTTCCATGTATTCTCTATTTTTATTCCTTGGTGGGGGGTGGGGGAGTTGGGATGAGTGGCAGTTCTGGTGGGGGGTGGGATCAGTGGCAGCGCTGGGGGGAGTTCTGATCAGACAACTTGGGTGCTCTTGATCAAGGTCATCTGTTGATCCGAGAACTGTAGTGGGGACTTTTAATGGCAACTCTAATCACAGGCAGTGTTGTCTCCGGCTTCACTGTGTCTCCAGCTCTGTGGTGTCTCGTAGCAGTGACACCTATGCCAAAATCAGGAGATGGGGTCTCCTCCAGCCCCTCCCACTTCACATTCCTCACCAGTCAGTCGACCTCTAATCTCTGCCCCCCAACCATGCCGTGAACTGAATGGGTGGCTGAAAAGAGGCTGAGTGGGCGGCCGTGGGCTCCAGGAACAGCCCAGCTGGGTGGCCACAGGCTTCAGAGACAGCCCTGCTGGGCAGCCGCAAACAGGCTGGGAGAGCAGTGCGGGCTTGAGGAACAGCCCAGGATTTGGTGACCCCTGGCAAATCGTCATTCGACCTCCGAGGGGGTCCCGACCCCCAGGTTGAGAACCACTGGTGTACATGAAAGAATGAATGGGGCCATGTATCGTGAGATTTTGAGTGCAAACCTCCTCCCATCAGCAAGGGCATTGAAGATGAAACGTGGCTGGGTCTTTCAGCATGACAATGATCCCAAACACACCGCCCGGGCAACGAAGGAGTGGCTTCGTAAGAAGCATTTCAAGGTCCTGGAGTGGCCTAGCCAGTCTCCAGATCTCAATCCCATAGAAAACCTTTGGAGGGAGTTGAAATTCTGTGTTGCCCAACGTCAGCCCCAAAACATCACTGCTCTAGAGGAGATCTGCATGGAGGAATGGGCCAACATACCAGCAACAGTGTGTGACAACCTTGTGAAGACTTACAGAAAACGTTTGACCTCTGTCATTGCCAACAAAGGATATATAACAAAGTATTGAGATGAACTTTTGATATTGACCAAATACTTATTTTCCACCATAATTTGCAAATAAATTCTTTCAAAAATCAGACAATGTGATTGTCTGGATTTGTTTCCACATTTTGTCTCTAATAGTTGAGGTATACCTATGATGACAATTACAGGCCTCTCTAATCTTTTTCAGTGGGAGAACTTGCACAATTGGTGGCTGACTAAATACTTTTTTGCCCCACTGTATATACGGTATCATTAACACACATTTACCATAGGGTTGTTTTACATATTTTTATTTTTTCTTACTGCTCCTTTGCACAGTATAACATATTTGTTCTCAAGTACAGCATGTGCATTTAAAGGGACACATGCCACTAAAAATAAGCAGAGCCACACCTATTTCCTTCATCATATTCATTCAGCTATGGTACTTCAAATGAATGGCTTTGCACCGCAACTGCAGGCCACTAGGCTCACAGTTGTCATGTGGGGTATTTTCATTTAGCCTTGGTTCCCACTGGCATCGGGAATGAAATTGTGTGAGATCAGCTGAACTCGCAAGATTTCATTCCCGTATGTCAGTCCCGACTTCGGGGGGCGATTTCAGAGACATCTGTGCGGCTTGCTGCACAGATGTCAATGGAAATCGCACCCCAAAGTCACCAAAAGTAGTACAAAAACTACTTTTGGGAATCTGCGAGGTGCCGCAAATGCGGCTTTGCACCGATTCGGACAGTGCCATTGCCGGCAACTGCTGCCGATTTGACATGTCAAATCGCATGCCAAATCACTCCACTGTGAACCTAGGCTCAAAAATGTTGGTCAACTGTGAAAAATTATCAAAAAACAGGCATGATGGTTCACCACAGATCACTCTTTGGAGATCAACACAGGTGTAAACGAGCCCCAAGAGTTTCCACTTTAGCAAAATTTCAGCAATGGCAAATTTTGTAATTTTAAGAAATCGCTCTTATTCCTGGAGAGTAGAAAATACAAGGAGCAGGAACACAAAGGCTGCACAGCAAGGCAGGAAGCACAGCATGCATGTGTAATCAGTAAATATGTTATAAAACTGCTACAAGTAGACACAAGGTTTTTAAGACATTAGCTCATGCTGATAAGAATATTTATAAAATGATAATCACAGTCAATTAGAAAACAAAAACAGATTTTCAACTAGATACTAGATCTCCAAGGACCTTTTTTAGACATGATGATGTGTGTGACCTTATCAGATGAAGTCATTGATGTTTGTTGTGTTTTTGTCTTTGTTCTCTATCAGAAACTCCTCTGAGACATGCTAACCAGAGAAAGGAAATCCCGGGTTCCCTGGGTATTTGCACCTGCAAATCCTCAGAGATGTGGAGCTGAACAGGCAATTTAAACAAGTAAAAATGGTTTGTAAGGAAGCTGCAAACTGAATGTGGTTTGGAACCTCTTGGTTCACTGGTTTTTCTATGTATTTATGAAGCAGCAACTTCCAGTTCGTGAAAGTAAGGGGTCTATGTAAGAGGATTTTTTTTTGATGAATGTCACACATGTAGCACCCTCTAGTGTAGGTAAATTTATTTTCCTGGTGCCTCCATGGCAGCATACCTATGACAAGCTCCGCCTTGGCTCCTCCCTCAGGATCAGTGAATATTATAAAAGAATAGATTTAGAGCACCACCAGCATTCTCCTTTTTTTCCCTCATACCTTTGGTCAGTGAATGTTTGGTTGGGTGTCCTTGCCTCTGCAGTCGGCAGCTTTCGCCCGGTCTCAGCCTCTCCCGGATGCAGTCCCTTGGCTCGGGCTGCTAAAGGCGCTAAAATGCAGGGGAGTCCCTTCTGAGGGTCTTTTGGGACATGCAGCGGCCCCTTAACCAGGGGCATTTGTTCTTCCTATGAGGATGAGGCTTTAGCTCGTGGGGCATGGAGGAAGCAGCTATCTCTTGCCTATTTCCTTTTTTGTCTTTCCCCTATGCAGGTGCCTCGGTTCCCTGTTTCTTAAATTGTGTTCTGCTCTGTTCCCTGACTATCTCTTCAGGGTAGTGTGTATGGAGGGCGGCGCGCGCCTCTCAACATCTTGTCTGTACTTACCTGGTGTCCTCTATGGCCTTCTAAACATATATGAGCATCTCTGGTGCTCAGAGCTGGGAAGGTCCCGGCATTGCCAGTCGGCGCATGCGCAGTCCGTCCAGTAGCTGTGGTGGCCATCTTGGATATGGGAAAGACTTCCCATTTCTTGCCAATTGTTTCCAGGTAAATGGATTAGGGGCGTGACTGCCCCTATCCACCATATGGGTAAGTCTGGGAGCCTCAGTAGGGTGTCCTGCTTCTCCTCAGCGGTTTCCACTCTGAGAGTTCCTCCTGGAATTAGTGAAAGTTCAGAAAAAAAAAATAGAGAGAGAAAGAGAGAGAGAGAGAGAAAGAGAGAGAGAGAAGGGAAGGGGCTTAACCTTTCATTTCCTTTTTCTTTAAAAATAAATAATTAAAACAAAGGGGGTTTTCTTTTTTCCTTTTTTTTAGCTGCTTCTTCCACTAGCCGTCACAATGAGCCATGCGCCGTCTGAGCAAGACCCTACATCACATTTAAGGTAAGGACCTATGGCCAGGTAAGTTACAAAAAAAAAAAAAAAAGAGAGAGCACTAATGCTGGTACAATTATGTATTTCAGCCCTGTATGCCAGAATACGTCTAAGAAGACATCAGGGTGTCGTGAGGACTCAGGCCCCAGCCCAGGTAGATCTTCCAGGTCTAGGCACCACCCAAGCGGGGGGAAAGTCATCCTGAAACTTCTCTTTCCCCTCGCCCAAGGTCCGCAAGGTGTCAAGCCTGTGGCGCCACCCCGCTACCAAGCAAACTAGTCTGCAGAAGCTGCTTCAAAGAATATGCAGCTGACAGAGAATCGGAGGGCCAACAAGTGACCGACTTGCTGAAAAAGGTGGTGAAGGACTCTCTGGCAGGATTAATATCCGCGGTTCCAACACAACAAATGCAGTCGCCATCTCAGGAAGGAAATGAAAGCCTTTCTCTCCCTGGTCCTTCTACGATGGAACCCTTGCATACCAGGCTCGTTAATTCCACTAGGCAAACGGAGGGAAATGCCCAGTCAGATGAGTCCTCTGATGATCCAGAGACCGCAGGATTCAGCTTTTCACTAGTGCAGCCTTATGTTCAGGCAGTAAAGCTGGCAATCGGCTGGGAGGAGGCTGATGCACCTTCTAAAAGAAAAATCGAAAAGCTATTTTCGTTTTCTAAAAAGGTAAGTGGCTGTTTGTCCCTTGATGGATGAAATCAGAGGTGTTATCGAAAAGGAATAAAAAAAAAAAAAAAAAAAAAAGATTTCCAGTTAATCAGCTAACAAAGCTGTATATCCTAGCCCAGGGATATGTAATTAGCGGACCTCCAGCTGTTGCAGAACTTCAAGTCCCATGAGGCATAGCAAGACTCTGACAGCCACAAGCATGACACCCAGAGACAGAGGCATGTGGACGCATCGGTAGTGCGCCTAACGAAGAACATCAGGTTCCCTATGCAAAATTCAGCTTCATTTAAGGATCCTTTGGATAGAAGGAAAGATATGGATCTAAAGAAAGCATACCAGATGTCTGGAAACGCATATAAACCAGCAATAGCTTTAACATCCATGTCCAATGCGGTTTGTGTTTGGACAGAAAATGTAGAAGCAGCAATTCGTCAAAATGTTCCAAGGGGCAATATAATAAAGGCTCTGGAAGAGTTGAAGCTGTCGGCAGACTTTAGCGGGGAGGCAGCAATTGATTCAATCAGGTGTTCTGCGAAGGCAATGCTACACAGCGTAATGGCAAAATGCGCGTTAAAACCATGGACAGCAGACGTCGCATCCAAACAGAACTGGTGAAAAATTCCATTTGATGGGAAGGCCCTGTCTGGAGAGAAGTTAGACAAAGCCATCTCCCATGTCACAGGAGGTAAATCCGGCTTGTTCCCACAAGATAGAAGAACCAGGCGCACTAGAACTGTCTCTTCCAGGTTTCAGCATTTCAGAAACAGAGATTTCAGACAGTCTAGGCAAGGAAGGGGCTTGAGGCAAAACTGGAAAGGCACACAATCCATGTTCATGAAGTCTCACAGACAAGGGGTCCCAGCTACCCCACAGGATTCCACAAAATCCTTTTGATGCCAAGTCAGCCCAGGCGATCCCCGTGGGAGCCAGGCTCAAACACTTTTCCGAAGCCTGGATCAAAAGATGTCAGGATCCCTGGGTGGTCTCGACAACTCAGTATGGTAATTTTTGGACATTCTCAAGGCAGCCGCCAAAAGATTTCTTCACCACTTCAAGTGTGCCGGGGGTCCCACAAAAAGCAGAGGCCCTCTATCAGTTCCTTCATTCTCTACAGGAACAGCAAGAGGTACCCCCGTCCCATAAGTTTTCAGGTTTTTACCCTGTCCTTTTTCTAGTACCCAAAGTCCTGGAGGCTGGAGGCCTGTAATAGATCTCAAACGTTTAAATTTCCACATACTTCCGGAGAAGTTCAACATGGAATCATTACAGGCCGTAATCTGTGCAGTCCAACCAGGGGACTGGATGATATCAGTAGACCTACAGGACGCATATCTGCACATTCCCACACATCCATCATTTCAAAAGTACCTCAGATTTGTGGTAGGGAACACTCACCTGCAGTTCCAGAGCCCCCCCTTCGGTCTCTGTACATCACCCAGAGTCTTCACAAAGGTGTTGATTTCCATCCTGGCCCCACTTCAAGAAAGAAGTCTCAGAGTGTACCACTACTTAGATGACATTCTGCTCTTAGCAGGAGATCCAGCTTGGCTGACATTACACAGGACACTTGCAGAATTCGGCTGGGTGGTAAATCAAGCAAAAAGTCACCTCACTCCTACCCAAGAAATGATTTGCCTGGGCGCTCACTCTGATACCGCTAAAGGGACAGTATCCCTGCCTCCGCAGAAAGTGTCAGCCATCACCCAGAAAATGAAGAGAGTGAGACTACAGTTCTACCTGTCGGCATCAAATTGCCTGAGCCTACCGGGGACGATGTCATCCTGTATTCCAATGGTCCCTTGGACCCTTTGGCACCTGAGGCACTTTCAATCGGGATTCCTGAACCAATGGAACAAATCCTATCTCTCCCAACATATATGCTTAACAAACCCAATGCACAGGGGCCTACATTGGTGGACGAAGATGAAGATGCTGGTAAAACCGCACCCTTTGGGTCACATCTCTTGGATCACACTTACCACCGACGCCATCGCATTAGGCTGGGGGGCTCACTGCAACCACACTGCAGTACAGGGGAGATGGGCCTTCAATTCAGCAGGAGTAGTGTCCAACTTCCTGGAAGTCTGGGCAGAGTACTTCCCCCTGATTGCCCTGTCCCAACAGATCAGAGGGAAAGTGATATTGCTGAGAATGGACAACAAGGCTGCAACAAGGCTGCAGTGTCATACATTCATCGTCAAGGGGGAAATCACAGCAGCTCCCTCCTGAGAGAGGTAGAGCCCATCATCCTGTGGGCAGAGAGGAATCTGTTCGATCTGAGGGCAGTTTATCTCCCAGGTCATCTGAACACGGAAGCTTGTCTCTCTTGTCACAAAAGTTGGTGGACCCCAACGAATGGTCACTGGATCTGCCTTTGATTGCATAGTAGATCTCTAGGGTCTTCCAGAGCTGGACCTCTTTGCCGCAGCGAGCAATACGAAGCTATCAAGATTTATCTCAAGTCTCCCACACCCTCTGGCGGAGACTCCCCACTCCATGGCCATGCAGTCTAGCCTATGCATTCGCTCCCCGGCCACTTATCTCCAGGTTCCTTGCAAGGCTTACAATAGAGGACACAACAGTAATAGCAGTCCTTCCATACTGGCGGAGGCACCCTTGGTTCTCGATTGCAATGTCCCTGAGTACCCAACCTCCGATCATGATACCATGGCTGCCCTGCCTTCTTTCACAGGGTCCTCACATCCACCCAGACCCATTCAGATTAAACCTTCACATTTAGATGCTGAAAGGGAGAGGCTCCAGTCATTAGGATGCTAGCGTCATCTCAACCCTGCTCAAGGCCAGAAAACGGCTTGTACGATAGAGTGTGAAATAATTTTAAATCTTTTGAGGTTGGTAGAAACTTCGATCCAACCTTAACCGCTCCCTTTCAGATACTCAATTTCCTGCAGACAGGCCTAGACCTAGGTTTGGGATTAAGCAATCTCAAGGTGCAAGTAACAGCCATCTCGGTGGCCACCAACAGAAGATGGGCTGAGGATTCTATAATAATTTAGTTTTTCAAGGCCGTCAAGAAAATAGGTCCACCTAAAGTACAGAACTTCCCCACATGGGACCTCTTGATTGTCCTGGATTCCTTAACCAACCAACCGCTTGTTCCAAATGGATCAACAACTCTGAGGACTTTAACCTTGAAGTTATGTTTTCTAATCGCTGTGGCATCAGGTAGGAAAGTATCAGAGCTACAGGTCTTGGGTGCAGACCATGATCATATCAAGTATTTTCCGGACAGGATAGAGCTTAAGACAGATCGTGGGTTCATCCCCAAGACAGTCTCCACCGCTAGTATCTCGGAACCTTGGGCTCTACCAACATTCTCAGATCCAGAATCCGGCTCCCTTCATAACTTGGATATCGCATCCATATTACCATGATTTCTGCAGGCCACAGCTCCTTTCAAAAAATCTTCCAGACTGTTCATTATACCCTGGGGCAAAAATAAGGGTAAGGAGGCAACTTCTAGAACAATAGCCTCCTGGATAATGAAGCTAATTCAAAAGGCGTACAGGGCAAGGGGCCTCAAACCCCCCTCGGTGGTCAAGGCTCAATCCACCAGATCTGTTTCTGCCTCCCTGGGCGGCGAGAGTAAATGTGTCGTTAGAAACCATATGCAGGGCAGCAACCTGTTCTTCTCAACATACGTTTTTGAAGCACTACAGAGTAGACCGGGGGGCTCCCTCTTCGGTAGAATTCTGCAGGCAAGCCATCGAGTCAGCATTTACCTACTCAAAGGAGTAACCTTTTGTTCAAAATAAAAATTACTTTCTAAGCATCAGCCCACCCATTTTCAGCTAGTTATTTGTCATATAGGTATGCTGCCATGGCACCAGGATAAGAGAAAATTGTACCATACTTACCGTAATTTTCTTTTCCTGGTGCCTATCCATGGCAGCATATAAACCCACCCTTGTTATTCTATAATACAGAGAATGCTGGCGGTGCTCTGACTCTATTTTTTTATGATATTCCCTGATCCTGAGGGAGAAGCCAAGGAGGAGCTTGTCATAGGTATGCTGCCATGGATAGGCACAAGGAAAAGAAAATTACGGTATGTATGGTACAATTTTCTGTTTTATTGACTTATGGTAGTTGTGTGAGTCTGTAATTGGGTCGGATTACTCTAGGTCAGGATGGAAGGCTCTGCCGGGCAAGATTCTGGAAGTTAGTGGGCTGAGGGTAGCAAGTCCTGATCTGCACTTGAGGGAATCTGACCAATACCCAGACAGAAGGCACTGGCAGAGTGGCTGGGTTAGCCCTAAAATATGGTGGATCCTGGGCAGCAGAGGAAGTTGGGCGGAAGATGTTGTGCTGAGGTTGCTGTTATGTGGCTTGGGATGGGACCCCAGGCCTGGGGGCTCTGCCTCCAGGCTGGAGCTGAGGAAAGGAAGAAAAGGAAGCCTAAGAGAGGGATCTCCATTACCTTTGGGTCTTGTGCAGAGGACATCTGGGCTGGCATGGAAAGATCTGATCAGTTGGATGTCTAAACAGGATTCATGCCCAGTGCAGTGGGGAGCAAAGGACAGAGTGAGTACCTCAACACACCCAGGGTGACAATGCTATATCTCTGGAGCAGCAGGAAGTGTTTTAGGCCTATAGAACACTTTTCCCTCATCTTGTCTCCATAATATGAGATAGAGGTGTCCTGTAGTCAGGGATGCTGTTAGAAATCACGGGGCTTCATACAGCCTACCTGACAGCCCCCCCCCCCCCCCTCTGCCGAAAGTGACTGGACATAGATTTATCAGTCCCTTTCTCTACAGCCTCAGCTGCACAGATGAATGAATAGGAAGCGCTCTAAGGCTTCCTGATCATTCACAAACTGAAGCATAGCCAGTGGCGTCACTAGGGTTGGTGTCACCTGGTGCGAGAAAACATGGTGTCACCCCCCCCCCCCCACAATAACCTCTTCCAAATATATTTTTACCCTACAGTTTTCTCTCTGTTCTCCCTTCTTCCCCTTTTCTCTCTCTCTATCCATCTTTCTTGTCCTTTCTATCTCTTCTTCTTCCTCTCTCTTTACTTGTCCCTGTTCCCCCTACCCGCCTCTCTCTCCAGGGCCAGATTTACATTGCAGGAGCCTATAGGCACTGGACTCTGAAGCCCCCCCAACAGCGTTGCCAACCCCCCACAATTTTATTATACACATTGAAAATCTACTGACAGAATGCTTTTTTTTCCTGAGAAGCTGAGATGACAGCATGCTGCCCGATATTGTGGAGAATGAAATGTACATTTTGTATACTTCAAACAAAGGTTGTACAAAAAAGGGGGGGGGCAGTACGACGCACTGAATTGTGCATCACACTGCCCCCTAGCAGCCTGCAATGCAGAGCAGCTGAAGTGCCAAATTGCTCTGCGATTTCATGTTGTTTCAGTGTGAATTAGCCCTAAGAGGGAAAGAGGGGTTGGAGGGATAGAGACAGTGTCAGGGAAATCTAATTGACCAGACTGTGTGGACTGCACAGAGGAGACCAGAAACACATGTAAGTGAAATAATGGTGTTTATTAAACAAGTGATAAATAAAAGGAATATAAACAGTGCAAAACCAACACAACAAACCCACTACAAACAACAATATATACAAGTAAATGGAGATACCGTAATCGTAAACAAGCCAGGCCAAGGTCATACACAGGGAAGTCAGCAGATGGGTAAGGACGGGAAACCAGCAGGAAGGGGAGAGGAAGAATGGTAAAGCTGCAGGGTAGGGATCCAGGGGAATCAGGAGGGACAAGAACAGGATGGGCCTGGGATAGGGATCGGATCGGATCAGAACAGAGCAGAGCGGGACAGAACAGGTTCACAATCGGAATACAGGCAGCAAGGTCAAGGCACAGGGAGAAAGATACCAAGGCGAGCATGTGAGGGCTTGCCGGGTATTAATAGGGCTGGCTCTAATTGGCTTCAAGTCACACCTGAGCGCAGGAAGTGTTGTCTGCTCCATACTGCCAGGATCCATCCGCTGGTGGACATCAGTACTGCGGCCAAAAGATGAAATGACACCAGCAGGGAAATATTCTCCTGACAGTTCAACACTGCCAGGAGACACCTGCTGGTGGACCCCAGTACTGCATGCCAAATGATATATCTTACCAGCGGATGGACCCTTTCCTGACAGACAGAAGGGGGAGTGGTAGGAGAGATAGGAACAGGAGGGAGAGAGATGGGGTAGATGGGAAAGTAGGAGAGAGATAGAGAAAGTGGGGAGAGAGGCAGGGGTCTGAGAGAGAGGGAGATGGGGTGAGAGGGAGATGGGGTGAGAGAGAGAGAAGGGGTGAGAGAGGGAGATGAAGTGAGAGAGAGAGAAGGGGTGAGAGAGAGAGAAGGGGTGAGAGAGAGAGAGAAGGGGTGAGAGAGAGAGAAGGGGTGAGAGAGAGAGAAGGGGTGAGAGAGGGAGAAGGGGTGAGAGAGGGACAAGGGTGAGAGAGGGAGAAGGGTGAGAGAGGGAGAATAGGTGAGAGAGAGAGAAGGGGTGAGAGAGGGAGATGGGGTGAGAGAGGGAGATGGGGTGAGAGAGGGAGATGGGGTGAGAGAGAAAAGGGGTTAGAGAGAGAGAAGGGGTGAGAGAGAGAGAAGGGGTGAGAGAAGGGGTGAGAGAGGGAGATGGGGTGAGAGAGGGAGATGGGGTGAGTGAGGGGTGAAAGAGAGAGGGGGTGGGGGGTGATAGAGAGAGGGGGTGGGGGGTGAGAGATAGAAAGAGAGGAGGGCGGGGGTGACAGATAGAGAGGAGGGGGGTGCCAGAGAGGGGGATGAGAGAGAGAGAGAATGGGGAGTGAACGAGACAGTGAGGGGGGTGGGGAGTGACAGAGGGGATGAGAGAGGGAGTGGAAGGGTGAGAGAGGAAAGTGGGGTTGACAGAGAGGGGGGTGAGAGAGAGAGGGTGGTTGAGAGAGGGGGTGGGGGTGAGGGAGAGAGGGGGATGAGAGAGGGGGTGAGACACAGAGAGGGGCGAGACTCCCCCCCTCCTCACCTTACCCCGGATCGTTAACCTTCGGCCGTTTCCTGCACATCCTGTCCAGGCACACAGCCGGCTCTGCCATCCTCACTGGAGGCACAGACAGCAGAGCTTGAGGCTTTATCTGTGGGAATGGCATGTGTTGGCTGTGTGCCCGGATCGAGTGTTTAGTGCCAGTGAAGAGAAGAGTGGAGGGCAGCTTCACAGTGTACAGCCGCCGCGCCGCCCGGGCGGAGATAGTGTGTGCAGACAGTGACGTAATCTCTCACTCTGCAGTGCATTGTGAGAGATGAGATGTGACAGGCTGGCTCAGTAGGAGGAGGAAGAAGGAGGACACGCAGCACGCTCATACTCTGACATACAAAGCGCCGCCACGGCACTGGAGGTGTGTGTTGTTTCAACCCGGCAGGCTGCGGAGTGCGGGGTGAAAGGGTCAGCTGATTAAAAAAAAAAAATACCAGGGCTTTCCACACCGTCGGGAGGGTGTCACCCCTCTAGCGGGTGTCACCCGGGTGCGGACCGCACCCCCCACACCCCCCTAGCAACGCCTCTGAGCATAGCAAATCTTCAGAAAATCTAATAGTGTGTATGGGGTCTAAGGCTGAGAACCAAGTGATCAAATACCGCTGATTGATCAGTTCTCAGAGTTCCGTGAGCAGAGAGCTGGTGACTGTCAGTCACCAGCTCTCTGCTCTGCCCATCCCTCTTCCCCCACGCTCACTGGAGTGCTGGGCTGTGAAGGGGGGCAGGAGCGACTGGCTCAGGCTCTCAGTGGCTCACTGAGAGGCTGAGCTGGGTGCCAGTCCAGGCATCTGGGTGGATCCCGACCATATGATCGCAATCTTTCCCCAGCCTGGACCGGCTCTGTCATGGGCCACAGGAGCACAGAACGAACTGCACTTCTGTGATCCATAGGAGAAGTACAGCCAAACTTAAGGATTGGTTCACACCTATGCGTTTTTATTACTTTTTGCAGAAACACACTACAGTCCATTTAACATGGTTTCCTATGGGACATGTTCACATCTATGCTTTTTTCAGCTGCTGCCATCACATACATTCAGTGCTGGAGGTGCCGAAACTGTGTTTCTCCACATTCCCACTGAAAAAAGCCCTGACTGTACATATCCTAGAGGAGTTTGTAGGATTGCTATACAGATGGCGCTGTTCCCCTTGTGGTATACTTTGAATTTGAAAATATAGGTGACTGAATGTATTACAGGTATTTATATAGGGCCAATAATATACACAACGCTTTACATACTGTTTACTCGCATCAGTCCCTGCCCTCAAGAAGCCTACAATCTGAGGTCTCTAGTTCACATACCGTTATGCACATTCATACTATGGCCAATTCACCTATCCGTAGGGTTGATTTACTAAAGGCAAATAGACTGTGCACTTTTCATAGTGCAGTTGCTTAGTAAATGAGCCATAGTTCTTCAAGACAGAAGTGGTAACTAATAAGCCACTGTGGTCCAAAGGGACATTTAACAGTTCTTTCTTTTGTGTGTATGAGTGGAATTAAAGTCTTCTGGGTGGTGGTGGGCTTTTGCCATAATATGCACAGCTGTATGGCGCATTAAGCTGTCAATATGCCCTTCTGCAGTGGTGACCTGCCTTCAGTTGCCACTGTCTGAAGTCTCCACTTCCTCTTCGGCCAAAGGATGGCCATTGCCACCCAACTCTATTCTAGGGATGCTCTGCTCCCTGTGATATTATTAGCATAATACAATATACCCAGCAGGATTCTTGTTCAAGGGTATCTGGATAACTGGTAAGTGGTCATTTGGACATGTCTATCAGTTTCCTGAATGCATCAGATTTGCTGGAGAAACGTACTGATACTTTGTACCCTGGAACAATGGTTTAATGAGAATCAGCCAGATTCGCTGCAAGTTATCACTCCGATGATTTGCTAATTCCTACTATTGGTGGTTTCACCTCCCGGCTTCTAGACTGCAGATTAGTAAATGAAGGAGCAGCATAAGTCCTCAACTCTTCTCACTCTGCTCTCTCCACCATTCAGCACATGTGCCTGAAGCAGAGTCCTGATTTAATCCTAGTGCTGCCCCTCCCACTCCTCAGACTGAGCGTTCCTGTGCTGGAGATGACAGAGGCCGATATTAAGATGGATTCAAATACTCACATTTTATGGAAAATAACATTTTATAATATTCAACTGCATTAAATTATTTCATATCCACCTATAATTTAGCATTGAGAGCTTCACTTTATTTGTTAAGTTCATTGGAACACCAGAAAGCTTGCAAAAGACTTCTAGATTTGATCTAAAGTGACCTGACATCCACAACATATAACTGGTCTTGCTACTTTAAATAAACCGGTGTGATTTCCGCAAATAGATTTCAACGTGTTCAGAAAGCCTTCTCTCTTCGGGGGGAAAATAAATACATGCAGAAGCTCCAACCCATCAAAACAAATTGTGTTCTCACGTCGAAGCGTCCATAATTCTCACAGACTGGGTCCTGGGAGTAAGCTACGGCTCAGCCTTGTCACACAGAGGTTGGCTGGAGATTTACCTCGGCTGACAGCAGCATTGGAGCTTGTAAACAAGAAGACGTAAATATTACTGCGAGGAGTTTGGTGCCTCTACGCAGAGCTGGTATGACAAGCACGAAGTTCAACTTCCAAAACCTCCTTGTGTTCTTTCATGTTTCAGTGCACTTTCTGCGATGTCTGCTGCAAGAAATGCGGCACAGTCAAGTGCAACCAGGCGCATGATTTTAGTAAGGCTGCCTAGGTTCCTAATCACAACACACATAATCCCATAATTGTTAGGTCTCTGCAATATCATCCCTCCACCTCTCGGTGCCGGATCCATAAAGGTCCATCTTCACCAGCCAATACACTTCAAAAAGATTAATGTATCACGCTTTAATATCTCCACTCAAATATTTACTTCAAAGAAGTCACATCATCCGTCTCAGCTCTTCCCGTTGACTTATTTCACCCTAGTACATTCACTAGTAGATTTTCAAAAGAACGTTTGTAAGATACAAAAAATGTGTACGAAAAAAAAAATTTGACAAATGTCCAAAGTTTTGTTTGCTTTTAACCACTTCCCCCAGGTGGACGTCATATGACATCATTTACTTTGAGTTGAGATATCTGAATGATGCCTGCATCATCCAGATATCTTTTTTTTCAGCCGGCAAATTCCTACAGTGTAAAAGCCATCTTAGATGCTGTTTAGCCGCTTAAATGCTTTTACAGGCGGAGGGGAACCAGAGAATGAATCTGCTCATGGCAGAGGTTTACCATAGAGCTGGCCGGGGACCAGATGACCCTCGGAGGATGGAAGGGACATCATGATGTCAATTCCGGCTCTGGCAGATGTACACACTGCCATTTTTTTTTTGCTGGAAAGCTTGAGATCGATTTTTTTTTTTTTTATATAAGGCTTTCCAGCATAGAGGAGAGATGTGGGGACTTATAGACCCCAGATCTCTCCATAAAGAGGACCTGTCATGCCCTGTTCCTATTACAAGGGATGTTTACATTCCTTGTAATAGGAATAAAAGTGATCTAAAAAAAAAAATTAAAGGGAAAGTGTAAAAATAAAAATATAAAAAAATAAAATTTTTTTAAAATTTAAAGTGCCCCCATCACCTCGTGCTCGCACGCAGAAGTGAATAGAATACGCAGGTCGCTCCTGCATATGTAAACGGCGTTCAAACCACACATGTGAGGTATCACTGCGATTGTTATGCCCCGTACACACGGTCGGATTTTCCGATGGAAAATGTCAGATCGGAGCGTGTTGTCTGAAATTCCGACCGTGTGTGGGCTCCATCTGACATTTTCCATCGGATTTTCCGACACACAAAGTTGGGGAGCAGGAGATAAAATTTTCCGACAACAAAATCCGTTGTCGGAAATTCCGATCGTGTGTACACAAATCCGACGGACAAAGTGCCACGCATGCTCAGAATAAATAAAGAGATGAAAGCTATTGGCCACTGCCCCGTTTATAGTCCTGACGTACGTGTTTTACGTCACCGCGTTCAGAACGATTGGATTTTCCGACAACTTTGTGTGACCGTGTGTATGCAAGACAAGTTTGAGCCAACATCCGTCGGAAAAAATCCTAGGATTTTGTTGTCGGAATGTCCGAACAAAGTCCGACCGTGTGTACGGGGCATTAGAGTGAGAGTATGGGTAGAGAAAGTATGGGTTTGGGGGTTTTTCCTCCATTATACTTACCTAGGTGGATGCAGCATCGGTCCGATGCTGTATCTGTTCCCCAGCACCTCTGCACTGAGAACCGAGCGATCAAACACTGCTGATGGCTCAGTTCTTACAGCTTCCCGAGAAAAGAGCTGCTGGCTGTCAATCAGCATCTCTCCGCTCTGCTCCTCCACGCTCAATGGAGCGCTGAGCTGTGGAGGGGCGGGGAGCGGCTGTCTCAGGCTCTCAGCGGCTCACTGAGAGGCTGAGATGGGCATCAGTCCAGGCACCTGGCGGATCCAGACTCCCACTGTCGGGATGACGCGGTTCCTGGACTGATATCCATGATGTCAGCAGAGAGCGGACTTCAGTCCGCTCTCTGCTAAAAAGGGGTCACAGGAGTGCAAAACGAATTGCACTCCTGTGGCTCATAGGAGAAGCCCAGCCAAACAAGCTTAGGCTGGACTTGGTTAATCTATTGAATTATAAATTGGTTTATCTATTGTGTTTTCTTGCAATAAATACCGCGTGACCATTAAAAATTGCAATGACTGCCATTTTATTCCCTAGGGTCTCTGCTAAAAAATATATATATAATATTTGGGGGTTCTGGGTCATTTTTCAGCAAAACGATGATTTTTACATGTAGGAGAGAAATGCCAGAATTGGCTTGGGTGGCAAGTGGTTATCATTCGACTTTGGAACAAATGGACTTCACCAAACACAAACCATGTTCGAGAAAAATTTTCTATCTTGCGCCTTCAAATTTTCTCATCACTGCAGTCAAAATTGAATGTCAATTTGACCCCCTAATGACTAGAAAATGTTCTTAAAACAAAAACTTTTGAATTAAATTCTACTATATATGTTTATAGCCAGCTTTAGTCATAGACAGACTAACCTGTTGATCAGGCCCAGGCTGAATGTCCAGCAGTCAACTTAAAGAGACCCTGTCATCAACATAATTGCAGGCAAAAGCACAGAAATATCAAGTATTTTACAGTATCTCACAAAAGTGAGTACACCCCTCACATTTTTGTAAATATTTTATTATATCTTTTCATGTGACAACACTGAAGAAATTTCACTTTGCTACAATGTAAAGTAGTGAGTGTACAGCTTGTATAACAGTGTACATTTGCTGTCCCCTCAAAATAACTCAACACACAGCCATTAATGTCTAAACTGCTGGCAAAAAAAGTGAGTACACCCATGAGTGAAAATGTCCAAATTGGGCCCAATTAACCATTTTCCTTCCCCAGTGTCATGTAACTCATTAGTGTTACAAGGTCTCAGGTGTGAATGGGGAGCAGGTGTGTTAAATTTGGTGTTATCGCTCTCACTCTCTCATACTGGTCACTGGAAGTTCAACATGGCACCTCATGGCAAAGAGCTCTCTGAGGATCTGAAAAAAAAAAGAATTGTTGCTCTACATAAAGATGGCCTAGGCTATAAAAAGATTGGCAAGACCCTTAAACTGAGCTGCAGCATGGTGGCCAAGACCATACAGCAGTTTACCGGACAGGTTCCACTCAGAACAGGCCTCGCCATGGTCGACCAAAGAAATTGAGTGCACGTGCTCAGCGTCATATCCAGAGGCTGTCTTTGGGAAATAGATGTATGATTGCTGCTGAGGTTGAAGGGGTGGGAAGTCAGCCTGTAAGTGCTCAGACCATACGCCGCACACTGCATCAAATTGGTCTGCATGGCTGTCATCCCAGAAGGAAGCCTCTTCTAAAGATATTGCACAAGAAAGCCTGCAAACAGTTTGCTGAAGACAAGCAGACTAAGGACATGGATTACTGGAACCATGTCCTGTGGTCTGATGAGACCAAGATAAACTTATTTGGTTCAGATGGTGTCAAGCGTGTGTGTGGCTGCAACCAGGTGAGGAGTACAAAGACAAGTGTGTCTTGCCTACAGTCAAGCATGGTGGTGGTAGTGTTATGGTCTGGGGCTGCATGAGTGCTGCCGGCACTGGGGAGCTACAGTTCATTGAGGGAACCATGAATGCCAACATGTACTGTGACATACTAAAGCAGAGCATGATCCCCTCCCTTCAGAGACTGGGCCACAGGGCAGTATTCCAACATGATAATGACCCCAAACACACCTCCAAGACGACCACTGCCTTGCTAAAGAAGCTGAGGGTAAAGGTGATGGACTGGCCAAGCATGTCTCCAGACCTAAACCCTATTGAGAGTCTGTGGGGCATCCTCAAGCAGAAGGTGGAGGAGCGCAAGGTCTATAACATCCACCAGCTCCGTGATGTCGTCATGTAGAAGTGGAAGAGGACTCCAGTGGCAGCCTGTGAAGCTCTGGTGAACTCCATGCCTAAGAGGGTTAAGGCAGTGCTGGAAAATAATGGTGGCCACACAAAATATTGACACTTTGGGCCCAATTTGGACATTTGCAATTAGGGGTGTACTCACTTTTGTTGCCTGCTGTTTAGACATTAATGGCTGTGTGTTGAGTTATTTTTAGGGGACAGCAAATTTACACTGTTATACAAGCTGTACACTCACTACTTTACATTGTAGCAAAGTGTCATTTCTTCAGTGTTGTTACAAGTAAAGATAGAACAAAATATTTACAAACATGTGAGGGGTGTACTTACTTTTGTGAGATACTGTAAATGCTTACTTGCAGCATTTTCCCTTTCCATTAACAATTTTTATTACCTTGCAAGTTGCAATGTGCTACAGGTAGAGTCAATTCCTTAGCACAGCCCCTCCCTTCTTGTACATCATAGCCTTCTCTTCTTCTCTCCTGACAGTACTAATCACTGTCTGTGATGGCCCAGCTCCTCCACGCTTCCCTTCACCTCCCAACATAAACCTTTTTGCAGGTGCAGGGGGAGGAGTGTAGGGGAATAACATAGCATGTCACTTCAGAGATTGCTCTGAGTCTGTTGTGGTTGCAGATAATATAAGATGGTGGTGCCCAGCAGCAATCTCAGAGTTTTTGGATATCTACAGAAGGGGGGATATTACAGGTAAATAACATTAGATGCACATATAATCTTATGGGAAGTTTGTTGATTAAATCCTACACCATTGTTACACATTCATTCTCCACTATCCTGAGTGTAAATAGACAGGAAGAGGCTGCAAATAGGCTACTACAGATTAGCATCACTGAGATGTAATAAAGATTTTAAAAAAGAAAGACAAAAAAAACAGGTATTTTGTTTAAAAAAAAAAAAAAAAAAAGAAGTTTAAAATACACGGCGAGAAATGTCATTCAGTTCGTTTTTATATCTACAAACCAATGGCTCTTTCCAAAACCAATTGTTCCCAAAGATCAGGGTTACAATACTTTTTGTTTTTTTGGCAAATAGCTTAATAACATTTAGGGATTTATTTAGGGTGGTACGCACATTTGTAATTTTTTTATACATCTTTAAAACTATTGTATAGAAGATTTAATAATGTACCCATGTAATGCTAGCTGTATTTAAAGTGGAGCTCCGCCGAAAATTTTTTTTTTAAAAGTCAGCAGCTACAAATACTGCAGCTGCTGACTTTTAAAACATGGACACTTACCTGTCCAGGGCCCCCGCGATGTCAGCACCCGAGGCCGAAGCGTCTCTCCGTCCTCGGGTGCTGCCACCTCCATCTTCGGTAAGGGAATCAGGAAGTGAAGCCGTGCGGCTTCACTTCCCGGTTCCCTACTGCGCATGCGCGAGACGCGCAGCGCAATATGGATGGTCCCTGCTGTCTCTGGGACCCGTGTGTTTCCCAGCAGGCAGTGGGGAGGGAGCAGGAAGTGGCGTAAATAACCGCAGATTCTGCGGCTATCTATGCCGGAAGTGGGTACAGATGCCTGTAATATATAGGTATCTGTACCCCCCTCCCCCCTGAAGGGTGCCAACTGTGTCACCGGAGGGGGGGGGGGAATCTGATGAGTGGAAGTTCCACTTTTGGGTGGAACTCCACTTTAAGAGGTACACCTGCTACAAAGAATCAAAGATTTTAAAGGTCACTTTTTAAAGTTTTAACTTTTAGTGCTGGTTCACATTATGTACTATGGAACCGTTCTAATAGGAGCAACTTGAGTCAAGGTTCCTGTACTACGTTGGGATGACTTCAGGGCGACTTGCATTGACTTCTATGCAGAAGTCATTTTGCAAGCCGCCACTGAAGTTGTGTGCAGATCGCCTTGCATAGTCGCGCTGTAAGTCGGGTTGCCCCTGTGTGAACCGGCACTTAGGAAAAGTATAATGATTTAGATCTGTTTTATTTTATTAGTTTATTTTTATCTTAGCTTTGTTTATTTATCATATTTAAAATTTTAATTTTACAAATGCACATTGTTACACTCAGTTTCCAAGCTGATGAGAAATCTCATCTTCGACTGCAAGCTTGTGAGCAACTTGTGTTCAACTGACTAAAGTATAATGTCAATGGACTTTGTTTTTTGTATTTAATATGCATTTTGAATGCAAGTCAAATATACACTATATTGCCAAAAATATTGGGACGCCTGCCTTTACATGCACATGAACTTTAACCCAGTCTTAGTCGGTAGGGTTCAATAACAGCTTCAACTCTTCTGGGAAGGCTGTCCACAAGGTTTAGAAGTGTCTATGGGAATGTTTCACCATTCTTCCAGAAGCGCATTTGTAAGGTCAGGCACTGATGTTTAACCACTCCAATACTGTGCGCTTTCACCCCCTTCCTTCCCAGGTCAATTTTCAGCTTTCAGCGCTCTTGCATCTTCAATAAGAATTGCGCGTTCATGCAACACTGTACCCAAATGAAATTTTTATCATTCTGTTCACACAAATAGAGCTTTCTTTTGGTGGTATTTATTCACAAATCAGTTTTTCATTTTTTGCGATTAAGCAAAAAAAGAGCGGAAATTAAAAAATATATATATATTTTCTACTTTCTGTTTTAAAAGAATCCAATAAAATTAAATTTTGTCATAAATTTAAGCCAAAATGTATTCTGCTACATGTCTTTGGTAAAAAAAAACCTTTAAGTGTATAATAAATGGTTTATGTGATTATGGACATATGTGTGCAGATGATCATGTACGTATGTGTGCAGATGATCACGGACATATGTATGCAGATGATCATGTACGTGTGTGTGCAGATGATCACGGACATATGTGTGCAGATGATCATTGGGACATATGATTTTACTGTTACATATGTGGGACAGGTGTTTTTACTGTTTGGGGACAGGTGTGGGGACATGCGTGTGGGGACAGTTTTTTGGGGACACTATGTAGGGGACATTGGGGTTTATTTACTAAAAGCAAATCCACTTTGCACTACAAGTGCACTTGGAAGTGCAGTTGCTGTAGATCCGATGGGGGCATGCAATGAATATAAAAAAACAGCATTTTTGCCTGAACGTGATTGGATGATAAAATCAGCAGAGCTTCCCCTCATTTCAGATCTTCCCCTCAGATTTACAGCGACTGCACTTCCAAGTGCAGAGTGGATTTGCCTTTAGTAAATCAACCCCATTGCATGTTTACACTGTGTGGGGACACTGGGCCAGTGATCAGTGTGTAAAAAGCTGTAAAAAACAGCTCATACTCACTGATCACCGGCTTGCTGCAGCGATCACCTCTCCTCACTGACAACTTCCGTGTGAGGAGAGGAGAGCCGATCGCCTAGCAACCAGCTCTCCGTTTACATCACATGACGGCTGTGATTGGACACAGTCATCATGTGATCAGGAGGGCCAATCACAGAGCCCTACTGCCAGTCCAGGTGACACGAGCGCATCGGGATCGCGCCGCTGCGAGGGCACGCGCGTGAGCGATCCCCCTCCTTCTGAGGCATGTTCCTGAACGTCCACTCAGAAGGAGGGAGCTCCCACCCGGCTGTACATGTGCAATGGTGGCTCCCTCTTCTGAGTGGTTAAGGGAAGGCCTGACTCGCAGTCTCCGCTGTAACTCATCCCAAAGGTGTTCTATCAGGTTGAGGTCAGGACTCTACCCCAAACTCGCTCATCCTTGTCTTTATGGACCTTGCGTTGTACACTGGTGCGCAGTCATGTTTGAACAGGAAGGGGTCACCCCCAAACTGTTCCCACAAAGTCAGGAGCATGAAATTGTCCAAAGTGTCTTGGTATGCTGATGCCTTAAGAGTTCCCTTCACTGGAACTAAGGGGCCAAGCCCAACCCCTGAAAAACAACCTCACACCATAATCCCCCCTCCACCAAATTTTTTGGAACAGTGCACAAAGCAAGGTCCATAAAGACATGGATGAGTGAGTTTGGGGTGGAGGAACTTGACTGACCTGTACAGAGTCCTGACCTCAACCCGATAGAGCACCTCTGGGATAAATTAGAGGGGAGACTGCGAGCCAGGCCTTCTCGTCCACATCAGTGCCCGTCCTCACAAATGCGCTTATGGAAGAATGGTCAAACATTCTCATAGACACACTCCTAAACCTTGTGGACAGACTTCCCAGAAGAGTTGAAGCTGTTATAGCTGCAAAGGCTGGGCCAACCCCTCAACTCACTCCATCAGTCTCCTCACGCATCACTAACTTACTAACCGACATATCTGTATGGATGTCACACCACTTCCTCAAACTCAACTTGTCCAAAACCAAACTTATAATATTTCCTCCCCCACGTGCCTCTTCCCCTGACTTATCTGTCAAGAGCAATGGCACAACCATCCACCCTTCCCCACATGTCAGGGTACTAGGTGTTATCCTGGATTCTGAACACTCCTTTCGGCCCCACATCCAATCACTTTCCAAAGCTTGCCGCCTCAACCTCCGCAACATCTCTAAACCATGTCCCTTTCTAACCAATGAAACCACAAAGCTCCTGATTCACTCCCTGGTTATCTCTCGCCTTGACTACTGCAACCCGTTCCTCATTGGCTTACCTTTAAATAGACTATCCCCCCTTCAGTCCGTCATGAATGCTGCTGCCAGACTCATCCACCTTACAAACCGCTCAGTGTCTGCTACCCCTCTCTGCCAATCCCTCCATTGGCTACCACTCACCCAACTAATTAAATTCAAAATACTAACTAAGTTACAAAGCCATCCACAACTCTGCCCCCAGCTACATCACTAGCCTAGTCTCAAAACACCAACCTAATCGCCCTCTCCGTTCCTCCCAAGACCTCCTGCTCTCTAGCTCCCTCATCACCTCCTCCCATATCCGCCTCCAGGACTTCAACCGAGCCTTGCCCATCCTCTGGAATTCCCTACCCCAATCTGTCAGACTGTCTCCAAATTTATCCACTTTTAGCCGATCCCTGAAAACTTTCCTCTTCAGAGAAGCCTATCCTGCCTCCATCTAACAACTGCACCATTTTCACCATTAGCTCATCCCCCACAGCTATTACCCTTTTGTATAACTTGACCCTCCCTCCTAGATTGTAAGCTCTAACGAGCAGGGCCCTCTGATTCCTCCTGTATTGAATTGTATTGTACTTGTACTGTCCTCTCTAATGTTGTAAAGTGCTGCGTAAACTGTCGGTGCTATATAAACCTTGTATAATAATATTGAACCCTACGGACTAAGAATCCCTTTAAAGTTCATGTGCGTGTAAAGGCAGGCGTTCCAGTACTTTTGGCAATATAGTGTAGGCCAGCAGACTTCACAGACTTAAACTGAGCAGTACATACGGCAGTTCAGAGGTTGTTTGATCCACTTTGCATTGCACTGTGCTTCTTTGGACACATGTTCTACTGAGGATCGATTGAACTGCAAGCAAAGCAGATCAAACACAGCTTTTTCTTGTCAAATGCTACATTTGCCAATTGAACTTATTTGTAGTCTTAGCAAACGCAGCTTTTGAAACAAATGCTTATTGACATGGGTCCTAAAAGCAGACAGTCCCATTTGCCCTTTAGCATTCTATGCAATTTAATCTCCCTGGTGTTTAGCTTGGGTTCCACAGTTCGCCTGTAAAATGAGCTGGGAAAATATTTTGCTGTTGTTTAAAAGGCACAAATTTAAAGCTGAGCTTTTGGCAGACAAAAATCAATTCTACTCATTAATATATCATTACATTTTCCTTGTGTCTGAATTTGGCCTGAAATCTCTTGTAGTCTACAGTACAGTCTGTACAGCAGAGCTCAGAGAGAGGGACAGAAAAGAAGCACAAGGAGCCGATCAGTTCTGCTGCTTGTAGACAGGTGCAGTCTATTTTCTCTACTGCAGGTGGCGCTCATCCGCAGCAGCAATGCTGGTGGAGGAAGAAGTTGAGAGGTACCTAGCTCCTCTATGGTTTCCTTGATCACAGAGAGGCAGCATCTGCTTGGGAGACAAAACCAGAGAAATTCCCAGCTCAACTCACCAACCAGTCTGCCTACCAATGCTGGCACCTCATGTGACTTTGGCAGCCATCTTGGGTCAGGTAGAGTCTATTTAAGGCCCTGGCTCCAAGGTTTGGCACGCATTTCATGTGTGGCTAGAGTAGGGACAGGATACCCATCTGTCAGGGACAGATCTTAGCATCAGTGAGAGGTTCTAGATGAGTAGGGAAAGTGCAGGGACATTCCATCCTATGTGGAAGCCTCCCCACTTGGGTACAGACCAGCCAGGCTGCAGTTCGCCCCTTGAGACAGATGCTGTCGGCATACCTGAGATTTGCTGCTACTACTCATTGTAGTTACATCCTGTGAGTGTTCCCGGTAGGGTGCCTTTCCGCTGGGCTTGTTATATATTGCCAAACTCCAACTTTAATACAGTTTCATTTTCTGCAACTGGACTGGTTTTCTGGCGCACCACTATGCTGTACCACATGTTGATCGGAGGAGAAAGCAGAGTGACAGGCATATGATCTGATCGGTTTGCTGCTTTCCCTTTCACAGCCTGGGGGAGGATCAATGACCATCTCAGCTCAGAGGAAGTGAGTTGAATGATGATGGCTGTCAGGCTGAGGACATCTAGTGGTGGAATAGAAGTACTGTGAGCTATAAGGCTCCATGCACACTGAAGCTCAAAAAAGCTTTTTCTGGATGCCAGATTGCTGGCAGAAAACACTGGTTGAAAAACGTGCTTTTAACAGCGTTTTGAACTAGCGTTTATGAGCGTTTTTTAGCGTTGGCGTTTATGGGCGTTTTTAATAAAAATACACAGAGGACATTCCAAAAATCCCACAATGCATTCCAAACTCCCACAATGCATTGAAAAAATAGAACACCGAAAGCTAATTAACGCGCGTTTATCAGCAATTGGCTTTTTTCAGCGGTGAAAAACGGCACTTTGAATGCGAATTTCTGGCGTTCAGAAAAAAGCCCATGAACTCCACTGCTCATTAAAGCTAAAAAACGTCCATGTGTGCATGGACACATAGGCTAACATAGAGTGCAGTTTATGGGCTTTTAAAAAAACGCCCAAACGCCAATAAACTGCAGTTTATCAGCTCCAGTGTGCATGGAGCCTAATTCTGAATTGAAGCTGAAGACTGCAGCAAAAACTGTTATTTTTTTTTATTTGATCTTTAAAGGTTAACTCCAAAACATTCCCCTCTGGGTGATCTATGTACATTACAAGAATATCAACAAACTTTGTTGCGGATTCCAACCTTTTGTTATTCTGAAGAAATTCCTGTGTTAAAGTGAATCTAATGGGGGTGGTTTTATAATTATACATCAGCTGCTGCACCTGCAGGGGTTTAATGCGGAAAATCGCAGGGTCTGCATTTCTTTAGATGTGATTTCCTATTGGGAGTATCTCACAAAAAATGACATTTTTGTTGCAGGGGATGCCTGAAATCTTTTTTCTTAGTGCAGACTTCTGGGAAAATTGGTGAGCCAATCACACAAGCAGGAAATGATGTTTCTGGGGGGCGTTCTGTACACACTCTGTATACAGAACACCTCCAGGTAGCCATATTGTACTGTATTTTACAGAAAATGACAGAGCTGCAGATTGACAAGGAAAGATAATTTACAATAACATTCAATTACAATATGACTTGTGTCGCAATTGCATATAATATATTTTATTTATTTTATATTTTTTCCCCACGAAAGTGGCGTTACCCTTTAATGGACTATTCATTTTTATCTTGCTATTTGTTTTAATTGGAACTTGACATATTCCCTTAAACAAGCTACGAAAATATGAATTAATAGTCAAAATATGCAAATAAACAATGTATCCTAAAGTTGATCATATTAGGGACAGTTCAAAGTCATTCATTTTCTGGGACAATTTTCTAACACCCGGGAGTTTCTTTTGATTGGCAGCTGTGCGGTTCATGGCAGTCTCTCTAAACAGGACTCGGTCTACCTTACAGGATGAGGTTTTATTGGTTTTCTTCTAACCGGGGGAATGGCGTACAGCTGAACGGTGCTCTGTAAATTAGCACATCTTGCTGGCTGTGTTTTCCAGCTTTGTGCCCCTGTGTATAATGAAATAGATAACACAGATGCTCCTACATTTAACAGTTCCCCTATGCCATGGGCAAATGTGCTACAGTATACAAAGAAAACAAAACGGAGATGAAACTTCACCGATTTCTGCCCTTATTTCAAATATTGCGAAGGGAACAAGTTCTCTACTGGGATACACTGAAAGTGTTTGTTACCCCCCCCCCCCCCCCAGCATTTCATATCCCTGATATGTGCCTGCTGTACTTGTATGAGAAGTACTGTACTTTTTTTGCTTCCTTTGTGTGAAATCTCTGGTGTTCCTGCCAGTCCCTCTGCTTTCCTGTTAAAAACTGACCACACTAAGCAGGAAAGCACACCACGGTCAGTTCTCTAGCTATGCTGGGAACTCAGTGTACTCTCCTCCAATGATCAGACTTGTCCTGACATGCCCCTCTGCACAGCCATTCATTGGGAAGATCAGTGTGCTGCTGTTCCCCCCCCCCCCCCCCCCTTATGAAGCAGAGAACAGAGAGAATATATAAATAAGGAAAAAAGGGTATTTATGCATTTTTATATCTATACAATAATGTTTTGTATTTCATTTATATTTTAAACTGAATGGGTTGTTTTACAAGGTGATCATTTACAATCTCTTTAAATGCACATATAATCTTATGAGAAGTCTGTTGTTGAAATCCTTCACCATTTTTAATATGGTGTGCAATACTTTCTCAATAAACCTTCTGGTTCCTCAAAAAAGGGAACAAAAAACTATTTATCATGTTTTTTTTATAATTATATACAAAAATGTTTGCCTTTCAGTTCTATTTTAAACTGAATAGGTTGTTTTACAAGATGCTCGTTTATGATAAATTTAAAGTGTTACTAAACCCAGGACCCTGCATTCACTATATCTGGTCTCCCACAGTACACAGAATATGCAAATGCAATTATTTTAGTAAATATAAACTAAATACCTTTTCTCATCAGCAGTATATTGCAGTCTTGTGACTTCTATCAGTGTTTGTTTAAAGCTTGTAGGAGGAGTTTTCATACTGCACTGGCTGTCCTATCAGGATGCAGGACCTCTGCCCCTCTGTCTGGACAGTGCTGATTGGCCCTGTGCTGATCACATGCACCCTCCCAAGAAAAAAAAACCTCTCCAGCAATACACACCAAACTGAGCATGTGCAGTCTGACTCCATAAACTCTGTGTTATCAGGAAATTATCAGAGAAGACAGGATCAAACAGCCTTTTTACACAATGCAGGGGATTAACCCCTTAGGTTCCACAGTGAGTATAACAAGCATGCTTTACTGCATATACAGACTGATTTTACTGTTGTGGGTTTATTAACACTTTGTTCCACTTCAAATCCAGTGAATAAAAGGGGAGGGCCAGGGGCCAGAAGGTTGGGGAGGAAGGAGCTAGATGATGCTGGATGCCCTCTAACCAGGAAATGAGGTTGGCTCTATCTGACTTGCTGCAGTTTCTAATGCACACTGTATGAAGCTCACAGTGTGCAGTGAAATCAGAGTAAACAAATTCAGTAGAGGACAGTAGATTGAACATCTGTGCAAGACTGAAGGGAAGGCTGGAGTTCAGATTTAATACAATGAGTCCTTTCTGTGCACATCACCCTGCCCCTCTGTGAACAGAAGGAAACAATGTTATAATAATGCTGCTTCATAAAATCTGTTATATCCATATGTGCTTGTAAAGAGGTTCTGCAGTATCTGCTCTCCCTATGTACTACAGGCATACATATTATTTTCTTTTCATAAAGAGAGAATGACCTGGATTCCACTAGTGAGAATCCTTTACCTCCCAGTCACATAACCAGCAGCCTGACCCTGCTGTTGCTGCGCAAATTCTATTAAATCCTCACACTGAATAATTCCATTTATAGACACAATGTGGCAGCGGGAAGACTTGCCATAGACTATGGACTGCGCCTTGTGTCCAGCTGTGCTCACTGGTTACATCCGATCTACCCACAGCAATGGAGTAATAACACACAGCTACACTTATGGAAAGAAAGTCCCCGCCCACTTGTTACTTTCTTTGTAAAAGGGATACATAAAATACTTGCAAAAAATGACACATGGCAAACATTGCCTAAAAAAAAGTATATGCTGCATTCACACCTGAGCATTTTTCCAGCGTTTTGATGCACGTCTTTTTACAGCGTTTTTGAGCTTTGCTGTTTTTTATTAGTCAACAGAGAAAACTATTATCTGTTGCATCATTTTTTCCTAGGTTTTTCAGCTTTTTTTAGCTTTTCCATCAGCTTTTATTTCTTTTTTTTTTAATTATTGTTATTAATTTATTATTTTACCATTTTTTTGTTAGGGTAAGGGGTTAGGGTTAAGTTTAGGTTAGAATTAGGGGTTGTGGTTAGAGTTAAGATTATGGGATAGGGTTTGGGTTAATATTTTATTTACTGTCTTATTATTATTTTTTTGGGGTTAGGGTGTTGATAATACTACTACCACTACTTCTACTACTACGACTACTACTACTACTACTACTACTACTACTACTATTACTACTAACAAATGAATAAATAAATACACAAATAAATAAAAATAATCATAAATAAATACAATAAATTAATACTATGTAATAATAAATAAATGCATACATAATTAACCCCTAACCTTAACCCCCTAACCCTTAAAAATAATAATACTAATAATAATAATTCATTTAATATATTATTTTAAGGTTAGGAATTAATTATTAATGAATTCATTATTACATATTAATAATTTTTATTAATTTATTTATGATGATTTATTGGTGTATTTATTTGTTATTTATTCATGCCTATATTTTTTTTTTTTTTAAATCATTGAGAAAATTGCGCAGAAAACATGCGACAAAATGTGCAAAAGTGCAGAAAGACGTACAAATCGCGCATTTCCATTCATTTCTACGGCAATAAAAACGCGGCAAAAACTTTTTTGACCTTCAGGCATTTTGCTTCAGGCGACTTGCAGTGCAGATGTGAACTATCTCCATAGAGAATTGATTTTTTTTGATTTTCTCCTCCAGCATTTTGGAGCTTCAAGGTACAAAACGCTGAGGTGTGGATGGGGCCTTATGCCCCGTACACGCGGTCAGATTTTCCGATGGAAAATGTCCGATCGGAGCGTGTCGTCGGAAATTCCGACCGTGTGTGGGCTCCATCGGACATTTTCCATCGGATTTTCCGACACACAAAGTTGGAGAGCAGGAGATAAAATTTTCAGACAACAAAATCCGTTGTCGGAAATTCCGATCGTGTGTACACAAATCCGACGGACAAAGTGCCACGCATGCTCAGAATAAATAAAGAGATGAAAGCTATGGGCCACTGCCCCGTTTATAGGCCCGGCGTACGTGTTTTACGTCACCGCGTTCAGAACGATCGGATTTTCCGACAACTTTGTGTGACCGTGTGTATGCAAGACAAGTTTGAGCCAACATCCGTTGGAAAAAATCCTAGGATTTTGTTGTCGGAATGTCCGAACAAAGTCCGACCGTGTGTACAGGGCATTAGAGTAAGGCTAGATTCACATCTATGCATGTCAGGAACATGCGCAAAATTGAGCGCTTTACCTGCACACATAGAAACGTGTTGTGCAGGTAATCTGCCAATCAGTGCCAACCAGTGCCCATCAGTGCTATCAGTCAGTGCCTATCAGTGATGCCTATCATTGCCACCTATCATTGCCATCTAGCAGTGCCCATCAGTGCCACCTATTAGTGCCCATCAATGAAGCCTATGAGTACCGATCAGTGCAGCCCCATCAGCGCACATCAGTGAAGGAGAAAAATTACTTATTTACAAAATATATAATACAGAAATAACAGAAACTAAGCAAAACTTTTTTTTTTTTTTTCTGTTTTCTGTATTTTTTGGTTGGTAAAAAACAAAAAAACTCATTGGTGATTAAATACCACCTAAAGAAAGCTCTATCTGTCTCACCATTTTGTTTGGGTAAAGTGTTGACCACGCAATCGTCATTCAAAGTGCGACAGCGCTGAAAGCTGAAAATTGGCCTGAGCAGGAAGGGGGTAAAAGTGCCCAGTAGACAAGTGGTTAAAGAAAGCTGCAGATAAAAAAAATATTGAAAACTACTTTTGAAATGGCATTAACATGTTAAAGCAAGATTAATACAAGATTTTAGTGGCTGGTTTTACTACATTTACAGTATATGTGGCGGGACTGCGTTGGGCAGCTATTCCAGCACAGCCCCAGAGCATAACAAGGCGAAATATACGTGAACAATTCCACAATTGGATTGATGATATATCAAGCAATATATTAAAAAAACAGGAAAAGCAGCTAGCACAAGGTAAAAGATACACAACCTTTAGCAAACATCGATATATAACAGGCAGCGCTATTTACAAGAATATGTGAAGCAATGTGTTATATAAAATATACACATATAAAAAAAAAAAAATAAAAAAAATTAATTAGTCCAGTAACAGTCAGTGCTCATAAAAGTCCACAAGAGTGCAGGAGGTGTTTCAAAACTCCAGAAAGAAAGCTCCCAGAAATGCAATAGAGACAGGAGTGAGGTTGGATGCTTACTGGAACCCAATGGCTCTCACATAACTTAGAAGCCAAAAGTGCTTTAGGGATAAACCCCAAACATGGCCGCAGTAAGGCTCCATGTACACTGGAGCTCATAAACGGCAGTTTCTTGGAGTTTGGGTGTTTTTTTTAACAGCCCATAAACTCCCCTCTATGTTATCCTATGTGTCCATGCACACATGGACGTTTTTGAACTTTTATCAGCAGTGGAGTTTATGGGCTGTTTTCTGAATGCCATAAAATCGCGTTCAGGATTAGTTTTTCTGACCACAAAAAACGCCAAACGCTGATAAACATCGATAAACGCTTAAAAAAGAGGCCCACCAGCGTTTTTTAAATGTTTTTGATCCATTGAAAAAAAAAAAAAGAAAAAAAAAAGAAGGCTAAAAAACGCTAACGCGGAAAAATGCAAAAAATTGCTAATAAATGCTATTGCAAAAACGGTACAAAAACTTTGAAAGACTCACTGCAAAGCTACTGGCATTTTTCTAACCTTACTTTAACGTCCATTGTGCATGGAGCCTAAGTGGTACAATCCAGCTAGTGCCTTCAGCTTCACTCCGGCTTCACTCCCATATATCAGGAATATGCAAGATATAAATGCTCATAGTGCAATATATTCTTAAAATGTAATTTATGATAAAGAAGTGCACTCACATTCCATTAAAACAAACTTGCATCAATAGTCAGTAAGCTGTAACGCTTATTACATTCACTATGTATTCCTTCCAGCCAGCAGCCGCTGTGCGTGATGACATCACGTTACTGCCCAGCGTAACGTTTGACATTGTCAGGGGCGTAAGCCAGCCCTGAGGAGGTTTTGGAAATACAGTTTGGGAGGGACTTGATTTCATTTGAGGGGAATTGATTGCTAACGGTTCCAAAATTAAAAAAGACAAGTCAAAGAAGTTGTCGGACCTCTTAGATAAGATTCACACTTTAGAACAGAAACATAAGTCAATTACATCCATTGGTGACTTTGTGGGTCACTCTAGGACAATGCCTTGAAAGAAAAACGAGGGATAAGTTTTGGTATTATGCACACCGGTTTTATGAACATCGAAACACATGTGGTTGATTTTTAACTAAGGCATTAAGAAAACAACAAACTCATGCCATGTCCATAGGCTGTTGGTGTGGGACAAATCTGTGTTAGACACCTCTACCACTGCCTGAGAGTTTCAGAAATTCTATGCTTCCTTATAAGACCTTCCAGCTTCTACTTCTTCTCTGCCTGACATCCAATGAAGGCATCACATAAAACAGGGGTGCTCAACCTTTTGAAGAGCATGGGCCACTTAAGTGACTTGGTAACCGGTCATGGGCCACAATGAAATGAAATGGTTCAGAATTAAGAAATTCTTATTTTGAATAGCATAATGAAGATTTTATACAACAATCAGGACCATCATTTTCTGTGAGACTAATCCCCATTGGATGTTTACCCACTGTTTAATCACAATCACATTTTTTATTATCCACATCACAATTAATCTCACTCTCGCACTCAGGTATGACCAGCCAAAAAAGCTCAGAACGTGGCAACCTTCACCATATCAGGGTCTTTGCAGCCATCCACTGAATTGCCAAAGCAAGGACTGTGGACAATCTAAACAAAAAATAATAGACCAGGGAAGCGCACGCCTAAGTAATGCAATAAACGTCTTTATTAAGCAAAGATAAAATGCCCCATAATGCCCTCACATGCTCCTGGAATGACACCAAATTCATCACACAACTGTGTGAATCCACCTTCAGAACCCCTGTATGGATAACCTGTGTCTGTATGGACCAGCAATCATTCAGTAGAGCAGAGTGCACCTGACGAAGGCTGTGCAGGCTGCCATAGGTTTGAGGTCTCGGGTCACGTCAGGTGGCTCTGTGAGCCACAGGTTGAGCATGCCTGACATACAGGTTTACTTGCAAGAGACAGCTCTTCCACAACTCTCTAGCCAAATTGTAAGTGACTTGGAACGCAATATTTCCGAACTATAACTGAGCATGGTCATCTCTGGCCTTCCCTCAGGTAAAAGCCAGGAACCTGATGTTTTTACCAACCAAAATGTTTAAAATCTGACATATATTGTGGTAGAACCAATGTGCCAATACTTTAATGCTGTCACTGACTCAAACCCCTTACCCAAAAAGGCTTTACTATATCTCAAATAACAGCATTGCCCAAACCAGGCAAAGATCCCTTTCTCTGTTCAAATTATAGGCCCATCTCCCCATTAAATATGGACACTAAAAATGTTTCCAAACTTTTAGCTGTGCGACTACATCAGGGACATGCAGTCAGGAGAGGCAGGTGAGGCAGGGCCTCACTTGCCTTGAACCTAAAAAACAAACAAAAAAAACAAACAATCGAGCTTCGAGCTTTAAATCACAAATTTTGGGGGTAGGTAGCTGAAGTCCTACCCCACCACTGGTCAAAATTTGGGGCTCCTATCATCTATGTTTCCAGAGATATGTGACTCCTTGCACAGCCTGTCAGAAGCTACATACAGAGCGGCCAGTTTAAATACAAGTTGGCACACTCTGTTTGCAGCAGACTGAGAGGATGAGCTCACAGTGCCTCTCCTCACTTCTTGTCAGAGGGGCTGAGCTTAATGGATAGCTTGGAATTTTGTCCCCAGCTGTCCAATAAAAATGCTGCAGTGGAGGCTGTCCTCTCACTGCAGTGTCATAGAAGGGGGCATGTGTCTAAAAGACACATGCTCCCTTCCAGCCCAGCCCTCTTAACTACAAAGAAAAAACAGGGGTTTATGGGTATAAGATTTACCCACAATCCCATGTTTTTCTCACACAGTTAAGAGGGAGAATGAGAATCTTCTGCTGCTGAAAAGGTATTGTTTTAATCAAGCTATATCATATATTATTATGCTATATGTTATAACATAATAATTTATTATTTATCTATTTACTGTGAAATTACTGGTTTGAAGTTATAACTTCAAGCTGCAGTAATCTGTCCGTTAAGCCAACTGCTTGAGTACAGATTTTGAAAATATAGTACATTACCTTAAAAACAATATATAATAATTCTTTGTACTTACTGGTAATTAACCCCATGCCACCCAGGCCAATTCTGACACTTCTCTCCAACATGTAAAAAATCATCATTTTTTTTTCTAGAAAATTACTCAGAACCCCCAAACATTATATATATATTTATGGTCTTAGCAGACACCCTAGGGAATAAAATGGTGGTCATTGCAACTTTTTATGTCACACTGTATTTGCGCAGCAATTTTTCAAATGTGTTTTTTTTTTTTTAAAGAAACTGTTTCGTGAATAATAATAATAATAAAAAAAAACTAAAGTTAGCCTGATTTTTTTTTGTATATTGTGAAAGATGATGTTACGCTGAGTAAATAGATACCTAACATGTCATGCTTTAAAATCGCGCACACTTGTGGAATGGCGCCAAACTTCAGTACGTAAAAATCTCCATAGGCGACACTGTAACTATTTTTACAGGTAACATGAGTTACAGAAGAGGTCTAGTGCTAGAATTATTGCTCTTGCTCTAACGTTTGTGGCGTATGTAACCTGTGTATATCTGGCTCTGATACTAGCCAATGCCTCACCAGCCACTGACCTCACCGCATGTCCCTGGACTACACGTAACATCAGTTGTTCACTCTGATCAACCTTGCTTCATGGTGGGTCGAGAAGCATGTTATATACCATCAGAGCCCTTAGTGTTCCACATTGGGTGAAGCATGGACCTGAAAAAGCTCTCTACTTGATATGGTCTACTGAAGCCAAAAAGGCCTTCGGCAGGATGAATTGGATGTATATGGAATATATGACTGGAAGAGAGGGGTGGATATTATAATGGAAGCTAAACACTAGGTCCACACTGCCAAGACAAATTTAGTGTTACATGGGTGGGATGAATGTATTACTCTGAGAAAAATCTGAGATATCTCAGATACTTGAAATATACTTTAGGTACTGGAAGTATGAAAGCCTTCATAGAATTTTTTACCTGTATCTAAAGTTAAAGTTGTTAATTTTGGCATAGAGCACACCCATATGGTCTCTACAATATTCTGCTTAATAGTATTTACTATGATCATTACTTATGGTTCCAGGCAAATGACATTCATTGTCCCCCGTTTTTCTGTTTCCTAATTTTTTTCTTGTTTGTTTTTTTTTTGTAAACTTTTGATGTTCCATTTTTGCGTCAATCTTACTATTGTATTGAGGTTGTTGACTGTTTCCAACCTACATAACATGGCACAGTAACATATACAGTGAATATACAGGGGTTGATTTACTAAAGGCAAATAGACTGTGCACTTTGCAGAGTGCAGTTGCCCTCTGCAGGTGCAATTGCCCCAGAGCTTAGTAAATGAGGTAAGGCTTGACTTTGCAAAGAGTACCCAATCACCTGCAAGGAAAATAAAAAAAACAGCATTTTTGCTTGCACATGATTGGATGATGGAAGTCAGCGGAGCTTCGGCTCATTTACTAAGCTCTGGAGCAACTGCTCTTGCAGAGGGCAACTGCACTTTGCAAAGTGCACAGTCTTTTTCCCTTTAGTAAATCAACCCCATAGAGTGCAGTGGCTACCCTTGGGACTGCTTGAGATGTGCAATGCATGGCTTTTGTAAATTGTTGTTTGTACAAAACTTGTCAAAGCCTACAAAGAAATGATTATATAAAAAAATCATTTCTGTGCTTTTTGCCTGTAATGTTTTTAAAGTTGTTGACAGGTTCTCTTTATCTAAAAAAGGTTGCATATGAAAGATTGTTTTTCATTTTGTATTGTGCAGAACAAAGTCAGATCACCTATGTCTTTTAATTCTGATTGTCAGTAGATTTTTTCAGCCAACAGTTGCATGAATATAACGACATGCCATGGAATCAAGATTTCCAATCCTGCTTACTCTTCACCCCCCCCCCCCTTCTCCCCCTTCCACCGGTTTCAATTTATGTGTAATCTCTGCCTTCATTTTTCAGTGGACGGACCAGTCATTCATTTATTATCCTCCAAGACTCACATATTCAAGCAATCATTTCAGTTAGATGTATCAAAAAAGAAAAAAAAAAACGCAGACTGACTGATGGAATGTTCTTTAAATATTGGATAAAGCATCCACTTAAAAGTGGTATCATATAAAGCAGGGATGTGCAATTAGCGGACCTCCAGTTGTTGCAGAACTACAAGTCCCATGAGGCATAGCGAGACTCTGAAAGCCACAAGCATGACACCCAGAGGCAGAGGCATGATGGGACTTGTAGTCAACAGCTGGAGGTCTGCTAATTGCATATCCCTGATATAAAGAATCAGTCCCTTGTCTTGTTATTTGTCTTGGATACTCCAATAGTGAGATCTGGTTATAAATCCCGACTTGTTCCTGTTCACCTGAGAGTTTTGGGTGTTCCTGTCTGATTTTGTGTTTTCCATCTCCTGCTTTTACATTCTCCATAATATAAAATATAATATCCAGCAGGGATGATGGGAACCCCTCATAATGGGCACTGTTTCACACTGGAGCCAGAAAGTGGTAAAAATAGGCGACCCCCCACTTGGCTGCCACCTAAAACCTAACATACAGCTGGAGAGGGGTGTACACATGCTATGCTCCCAATGCTTTGCATCATGGTAAAGGTAACAGGGCCTTACAGGTTTACAGGTGGCACTACCATTCAAAGTCAAAAGGCCTGCAAGCATAGGCCAAATGCTTTTCAGTGATGGCCACAGTGTGAACTTAGTCATATGTTCCAAAGGAGATAAAAGAGACTGTCAGGTGCTTTGATTCTCCAGCATCCACCAAACACTAAATTCTTAGGTTTGGGTGGACTGACCCTGTTTTTCCCAAACGATCAATGCCGCCTGCTATAGCCGGTGTTCTGACTAGAAGTGTCTCCCTATCGGATAGTGTCCGCCCCGTACTGCGCAGGCGCAGCGCTTGCGCAGTACGGAGGACAAGGAGACGCCGAAAGTCTCAGAAGTTGACCAACTGACCATCAGCTGTACACGGCACTTGGGCACTTCATAGTAAACGCTTTGTAACAGGGCCCCTCGTGGGCTCGCTTCGCTCGCCACGCTTCGGGCAGGGCCTCGCTGCGTTTGGCATCTTTTTATTCTAACTCTATGTCCACTTGGATAGTGGGGCATGAACCTGGACTCAGGGACAGAATAAGTGCGCAGGCGCCGTGTAGAGCTGACGATCAGCTGTTGAACTTCGGAGACTTTCGGCGTCTCGTTTGTCCTCCGTACTGCACCTGCGCAGTACAGGGCGGACACTATCCGATGGGGGACAGTATTCGACAAGACACCGGCAACACTGATCATTGTATTCTGATGGTGCGGAAGGCTCCGTTCTGTCAGAATACAATACTACAGCGAGAGGGATTCCCCCATTTACATCAAGTGTGTGCATGGGAGAAGTGAGGAATTTTTTTTTTTTCCGTTAAACTCGCTGGTTAAAAAAAAATACATAATGTATAGGCTGCTAACCTTACATTCCACATCTCTGGGTGTGATGTCACCACCCAACCAGGAAGATTTTGGAGGAATGCAGAGCAGGCGAAATCTCTTGAGAAGATATTCCAGTCAATTGCAAGAGTGTCTTCTGATTAAATTTCGACTACTCTATGTTCCCCAGGCTCTAGCAGGAAAAAGTGTGACGGCATCTTCGCCTAGGCATTGTGGACAGAAGACGGGTATGATATAAGTATAAACCCTTACTTATGCCTACTAATAGCTGGTGATTTGTGCAGGGAGAGTGGAATCCTTGCAAGGTTGCATTTTCCTGCAAGGTCCACTTTAAATATTAATGTTGGGTAACCCTGAAAATTAACCATAAGGATATGGAGTGTGGAAGAGGGAGATACACTATATTACCAAAAGTATTGGGATGCCTACCTTTACACACACATGAACTTTAATGGCATCCCAGTCTTAGTCCGTAGTGTTCAATATTGGATTGGCCCACCCTTTGCAGCTATAACAGCTTCAACTCTTCTGAGAAGGCTGTCCGCAAGGTTTAGGAGTGTGTCTATGGGAATGTTTGACTATTCTTCCAGAAGCGCATTTGTGAGGTCAGGCACTGATGTGGATGAGAAGGCCTGGCTCACAGTCTCTGCTCTAATTCATCCCAAAGGTGTTCTATCGGGTTGAGGTCAGGACTTTGTGCAGGCCAGTCAAGTTCCTCCACCCCAAACTCGCTCATTTATGTCTTTATTGACCTTGTCTGTGCACTGGTGCGCAGTCATGTTGAAACAGAAAGGGGCCATCCCCAAACTGTTCCCACAAAGTTAGGAGCATGAAATTGTTCAAAATCTCTTGGTATGCTGAAGCCTTAAGAGTTCCCTTCAATGGAACTAAGGGGCCAAGCCCAACCCGTGAAAAACAACCCCACACCATATTAACCCCTCCGCCAAATGATTTTAGACCAGTGCACAAAGCAAGGTCCATAAAGACATGGATGAGTGAGTTTGGGGTGGAGGACCTTGACTGGCGTGCACAGAGTCCTGACCTCAACCCGATAGAGCACCTTTGGGATGAATTAGAGAGGAGACTGCAAGCCAGGCCTTCTTGTCCACATCAGTGCCTGACCTCACAAATGCTCTTCTGGAAGAATGGTCAAACATTCCCATAGACACACTCCTAAACCTTGTGGACAGACTTCCCAGAAGAGTTGAAGCTGTTATAGCTGTAAAGGGTGGGCCAACTCAATATTGAACCCTACGAACTAATGCCCCGTACACACGGTCGGATTTTCTGATGGAAAATGTCTGATCGGAGCGTGTTGTCGGAAATTCCGACCTTGTGTGGGCTCCATCGGACATTTTCCATCGGATTTTCCAACACACAAAGTTGGAGAGCAGGAGATAAAATTTTCCGACAACAAAATCCGTTGTCGGAAATTCCGATCGTGTGTACACAAATCCGACGGACAAAGTGCCACGCATGCTCAGAATAAATAAAGAGATGAAAGCTATTGGCCACTGCCCCGTTTATAGTCCCGACGTACGTGTTTTACGTCACCGCGTTCAGAACGATCGGATTTTCCGACAACTTTGTGTGACCGTGTGTATGCAAGACAAGTTTGAGCCAACATCCGTCGGAAAAAATCCTAGGATTTTGTTGTCGGAATGTCCGAACAAAGTCCGACCGTGTGTACGCCCTATAAGACTGGAATGCCATTAAAGTTCATGTGTGTGTAAAGGTAGGCGTACCAATACTTTTGGTAATATAGTGTATATGCATCCCCTTCCAGTACTGACTTATCTTTGGAGAAACAACCGGACACGGGTTTCATTCTATTCAATCATTCCCCTTGAGATCTCTTGATCTGCAAATTTTGTCCTCATCAGATTGGGTAAGGGTCATCACATCTCCCTCAACCTTTAAGGGCACCTGCAGTCATGAGATACATTCTGCTCAATCCCACCAGTTACCGATAATTGTTCTTCCTACTTTCATGTATTTTCTTTGCTCACCTTAGGCAATACTGTACTCCCGTCCCTTCTCGTAGGAGAAAGAGATGCCGTTATTAATAGCTACAGGTTAGACCCACCACTGATTCCCTTTGTTACATTTTCCTAGAACGTTACTCTTTCATCCTCTGCAATCTCAGAATATAAAGAAAATAAAAATCTGTCTAATTCCATCCTGATTACATCTAAGAAGATATATATATATATTAAGAACATCAAATATTCACCTTCTTGAAACACGCCTCTAGCAGATACACAGCCTTGATAAGTAGACAAAGACCAATCTATAAAGTGCAATCAATTAGCAGTCACGTATCCATGGTCTACTTATGTCAAATGGATAAAGAGTGAAATCTGGTTGCTCCGGGTTACACGTTATTAGAGCTGCTTCCGCTGTCTTAGCCGAAATTCGGGGAGCTTGCAAAAAAACATATCTTTCTGCATATGAAATCAGAAGACTAGATAGATTTCTTGGTGTTACCAATGTTTCCATTTCATCAGAGCTGGTAAAGCTGTAGCTGTTGTTGGACCACAAGTACCGGTATAACCAAGACTGAGAACTATGCATTCACAGACAAGCTAGCCATGCTGTATCAGTTGTGAAGGCACACTGGGAATTACAGTGCCTAAGAGATTCAGGAAGAGATGTAATAAGCTTATTTTATGCCCTGGACACAATTTCTAATAACACCACACCCTGAAAGAGCACTGATAAAATACATATCGCATACAGGTAAGGGCATTGCATGCCTTGTAATAACTCTACAACGCTTCTGCACATTTTCCAGCACAGCGCAAAACAATTGGGACCCTCTTGTCAGCCTCATGAACAGACCTCAAAGGCATTTGTAGATATTTTTTTTTCCCTCAATGTGATATCACATCTCTAGTCATCTCCCCTAAACAGCTGTCTCTATTACCCTCTTTAAATGACAATCCTGTATTCAGGGCATGTCAGCTGCAAATAGCATGCTGAGACTGGTGGTTCCCCCCTAGTGGCACAGCCAAAGACTCAACCGGAGGGCAGAACAAACTTTCTAGAGATGGTTGCCTAAGATGCAAAGAATCAAGCATGCCAATCCCAAAACCTTTCAACCCACCAGCTGCTGGATTTAAAGGGACAAGACACTTACCCAGCCCTGGCACAAAAGTATTGAGGAAAAGGCAGATGACAGCCACTGGGAATGGCATATAAGGGATGGCAGCTCTCAGGGGTCCCTTCTTCTCTCTGACTTGTACCACCACACCGCTGGCAGAGGTACCCTTGCCTACCACATCCCCTTCCTTGAGATCCATGCTGCCCCTCAGGTGTGGGTGAAGAGCAGACAGGGAGACGTGGGTGCTGGAGTTTGGTGTGGGGTCAAATGCCGAGAGAGTATGAGGATTTCTCAGTGCCACACTCTCCCTCTCTCCCTCTCCTTCCTCCTCCTTCTTCTACTGCTGCTCTTCCTCCTCCTCCTCCCTCAGAACACACAGCTTGGGGAGTCTCAATCAGACACACAGCCCACTAATGTCATATATTATTATAGCAATCACTAGGAAGCTACATGCTATACACTACAAGCTGCGCTCTTTCCGCCTTTGCATCGTGCATTGCCACTGTTCCGTCCTTCACGTGTGCCTTTTATGGGATTTTCTTTGTACTATAATTACACACGCATGCTTGAGTAAAAATCTTTGGAACAATGTGCAAGAAGAAAGCATTATTTTGCTGAGCAGAGACTGTGCTTTTGTTGTTGTTTTTTTCTTTTTACTATGCCTTTAGCTGCTTCCTGCAAAGTGACCAGTGCAAAAAGATTTTCTGGGATAGTTCCGAAAATAGCGCACGGAGCAAAGCGTTGAATGGAACATGCAATGGCTCAAGCAGCCAATTAGTATTTATCTTTCTGATTTTAAAATAGCCCCGCTGGTGCACCCCGTGTGGCCCATAGACTACGTATGACCCTTTGGGCTTCCTTTAGGTACCCCCAAGGATAGTAGCCTGTGTTTTGGTGCCTACTCAAGCCAGTAAAAGAAAAATATTCTAGTAGCTGTTTCATTTGTTTCATTCACACCATCTTACTGTTTCCTGTTCACTAAATGAATACTATTTTAGTCGACTAAAATACGACTAAGACAATGGAGATGTCTAAAATGTGACTAAAACTAAAATGCCATTTTAGTCAAAAGTCTAAAATGGGACTAAAACTAAAATGCCATTTTAGTCAAAAGACTATGGCTAAGACTAAATTGAAATTTGACTTCAAAATTAATACTGGTCTGTAGTGCATGTTCATATCCCAATATCATAAATCATAACATATTAGATTTTTTTACTCCAGAAGTATATAATGAGTTTGGAAATTGTAGGGAAAGGTTAACTAATGCATTACAATTTAATTACACCCATTAAATTTTAGACGACTAAAATGAGCAAAGCGGAGCAAAGCGTTGAATGGAATATGCAATGGCTCAAGCAGCCAATTAGTATTTATCTTTCTGATTTTAAAATATCCCCCTGGTGCACCCCATGAGGCCCATAGACTACGTGTAACCCTTTGGGCTTCCCTTAGGTACCCCCAAGGATAGTAGCCTGTGTTTTGGTGCCTACTCAAGCCAGTAAAAGAAAAATATTCTAGTAGCTGTTTCATTTGTTTTATTCACACCATCTTACTGTTTCCTGTTCACTAAATGAATACTATTTTAGTCGACTAAAATACGACTAAAACAATGGAGATGTCTAAAATGCCATTTTAGTCAAAAGTCTAAAATGGGACTAAAACTAAAATGCCATTTTAGTCAAAAGACTATGGCTAAGACTAAATTGAAATGACTTCAAAATTAACACTGGTCTGTAGTGCATGTTCATATCTCAATATCATAAATCATAACATATTAGATTTTTTACTCCAGCAGTATATAATGAGTTTGGAAATTGTAGAGAAAGGTTAACTAATGCATTACAATTTAATTACACCCATTAAATTTTAGATGACTAAAATGAGTTTAAGGCCCCATGTACACGGGACGCCGTTAAACGTATGTTCAGAGGCAGTTGGACGCTTTTTTCAACTGCCCCTGAACTCATTCAATATTATCCTATGTGACCATGTACACAGTCTCGTTTATTGCCGTTTTTATGCAGTTGCGTTTAATAGCGTTTCTTTGGAAGCAAAAAAATGGGTGCAGACGCCGAAGATTTTAACGCTTCACACGCCATACGCGGCTAAACGCGGTACCAGCGTTTAGACGCGTTTTCGTTTATAAGCGTTTTTAAAGGTACCCTATATTTTAGAGCTGAAAAGACAAAAATATGATGAAAAAAAATTAAAAAATAACAAAATATAGTTTAAAATGTTTTAATTACTACAATGATTCATAGACTATATATAGTAGGTACGCAGCAGTACATACATGTTTACAAAATATCCTGCTGACATTCGCTGCGCAATCAAAGGATGGGTCCAATAGCGACGAACTCTGACTCTGGACCTCTCACGCAATTTTCTATGTTGTTCTAGCCTCATCAAGAGCAATGTCAGGAGCATTTCTTTTCCTCACATATGCTCATTATTGATCCATTGCAAAAAAAGCACAGAAATAGAGGCAAATACAAGTAGACAACTGCTCTCTTTGCTGCTGCTACTCACTCTGGTCAAAATGGCTGAAATAGTTAACTAACAATGTTTTTTGAGCTTGAGGAGGATCTTAAATGAGGTAATCTTAATAAACGCTTCTAGACGCAAACGCGGTTAAACGCGGCTAAATGCTGGTTTCAAGGTGTCAAAAAAATTAGTTCAGAGGACTTTGCCTCAGCGTCCCGTGTACACGGGGCCTTTGTCAACAAAAATGTCCTGGAGACATAAATACGACTAAAACTAAAACAATTGCAGAAGACTAAAATGGGACTAAAATTAAAATGCCATTTTAGTCTTAAGACTAATGCGGCGTACACATGGTCGGATTTTCCAACGGGAAATGTTGTGAGCTTGTTGGCGGAAAGTCCGACCGTATGTACGCTCCATCGAACATTTGTTGTCAGACTTTTCGCCAACAAATGTTTGCTAGCAGGTTCTCAAATTTTCCACCAACAAAACTTTGTTGTCGGACTTTCTGATCGTGTGTGCACAAGCCTGTCGCACAAAAGTTCACACATGCTCAGAATCAAGTACGAGCCGGAAGCGATCGGTCTTCTATAACTAGCGTTGGTAATGGAGATAGCACATGACTATAGAACTTCCTTTTTATCGGCTCGCCGTAAGTCTTGTACGTCACTACGTTCGTAATTGTTGGCCAACATTAGTGTGAACGTATGTATACAAGACAAGGTGGAGCCTTTGAACAAAATTCCACGGTTCTGTTGTCGGAAAGCCCGATCGTGTGTACGGGGCATAAGACTAAAACGAAATCAAAATTTGCTGCCAAAATTAACACTGAGGGCCAGTTCACACCAGAACGAGGTGCAGGAAATGTACATTCTCTTCCACAATTGGTGGTGTCAGCGGGGAGTATTGATATTTTTAAAAGACTCTTGGACGTGCATCTTAGTGAACAGAACATACAGGGATGTGGGAAATGATTATCGACACTGACACACAGTTTTTCCCGAACCCTGTTGAAAATGCACTGCCTTTGTTATCTGCTGCGAGTGCTAATATATTGTTAACGACACCCCAAACGCAGATCACTGCAATTGGAGGCACTGATGGGGAAATTTCATATTTCCTTACTAAAGTTGTCTCACAATATCTAAGAAAGAAAGCTTCCAATATCCTGGTTACCTTAGCTGACTTCATATCGAAGGAACGTCATTGCAAATTGACCAGGTCCTTAAAGCGGAGTTCCACACAATAATGGAACTTCCGCTTTTCGGAACCCTCCCCCCCTCCGGTGTCACATTTGGCACCTTTCAGGGGGGAGGGGGGTGCAGATACCTGTCTAAGACAGGTATTTGCACCCACTTTCGGCATAGACTCCCATGGGAGTCTATGCCTCTTCCCGTCCTGACCGCGCTGTCTGCTGGGAACACACAGCTCCCAGGAGAGAGCGGGGACCACTAGGGACACGCAGCGCGACTCGCGCATGCGCAGTAGGGAACCGGGAAGTGAAGCTGCAACGCTTCACTTCCTGATTCCCTCAACAAGGATGGCGGCGGCAGCTGCCGAGAATCGAGCGGGTTCTCAGCGTCCCCTGCCGACATCGCTGGACCCTGGGACAGGTAAGTGGGCATGTATTAAAAGTCAGCAGCTGCAGTATTTGTAGCTGCTGGCTTTTAATATTTTTTTTTTTTTGGCGGTGTGGGTGAACCCCCACTTTAAAAGGTCATATTGTAGCTTGCAAGAAGGAATTGGCCATTTCCTTACATTGGAGTCCTATCATATGTGTGCGCAGCCTACTGCATTAGGGTGTGCACCCCAAAGCTCAAACACACATGCTTTTCCCTGCAGCCTCAGCTACATGGGACAGTGAATGAATAGGAAGTGCTCTGTGCTTAGTGGCTTCCTGTTCATTCACAAACTGAAGCAAAATAAACACAGTTTACTATGCTTCAGTTATGAATGAACACTGAGTGTGTTCATTGTGTTCATTTAGAAAAGGAAGGGGCCAGTAAATTACATATTTACTGGCCCCTTCCCCTGCTTTCCATCCTGAAACATCCTCCACAGCAGCTGGGGGGAGAGGAGGGAAGCCAGCAGCACTGTGGGGTGGGGGGGCTAACACAGGTAAAAGCCCGGGCAGTAGGGGGAATCATGCAGATACCTATCTGCCCTATATATACTACAGCTAAAGCTTGAAATAATTGTCTCATCTCAGAGTTGCGTTATGCATGCGTCTGATCTGGTCATCTGTGCCACGCCATAAAATGGAGGGACCCGTGGCGGAAACAGCATCTTTGGTTAAGTATTGTGTTATATTTTCTAATATTATTTTATTTGTTAACTGTGTCTGTCATTACCTAATTCCATGTTATTCTTATAAGTATTTGTGTGATTTCTCTTTACACATCTTGAATATAGCCCCAAATACGTAAACCATCACATAACCGTGATAAAATAGGCACCAGATTGCATTGCACCACAGTATCATGTGATCTGGTGCAGCGCAACCCATAGGATTTTATCTCTTTAAAATCAATAGGCTGAAAATTGCACTGCAGGGGAACACACAGGAAGGCATATTGTGTTCCTGTATGATTCTGTGTGAACCAGCCCATAGTGATAATTTTGTATGGACTTTGCTGAGATAAATATAAAAATGAGTCACAAGTAATTTTTAAGTGTAGCAAGGTCTCTGGCCTTGTCCAGTCTAATGAAAACTTTCCAAGCCAGAGATAACTGACATCCTTCAATATGTAGTGGGTTGTAAGGCATAGTGGGTGCAAAGATGGTGAAAGTCATTGGGCGCCAGACACTTCTTGGATGTAAAAGAGATTTTATTTCTATTAACGGTCCTTTTTGTATTTTTGGGGGAAAGAGGGTTAGGACCAGGACACCCATAAGCAGTTGTAGATTCAATTGGCAGACTCCAAGACTTCAATAGGAGGACAGCCATGCAGGGAAAGGCCCCAGCAAGGCACCACATCTGCACATGCAGGAATGCTGTTCCTAACTCAAATGTAACAGTTCCTTCAGCTTCACTACAACTGCTTCTTGTAGTTCTTCAACACTGAGCTCCCGGTCTCTCACTAGACTCACTGATTCACTGAGTCTGAATCCCTTGAGCTCCTCCAATCTTTACGATGGTATCTCCCTCAAGCGGCACCCCCGCTTCCCCGCTGGGTCCCTAACCTGGCACTCCAGATACTTATCAAGCTTCACCCTTGCTGACCAGCTCCGGTACTTGCTTCAGTTATTCACTGTGGTCCCTGGTAACAAGGTGGTTGGTCCCTTTGTAGCGACAGCTTCCCTTCTACCTACGACCACGACAGGTTCTCCGACTGGCAGAACCGTCGTTTTCAGTTGGACTGCAAGCCGCAGTCCAACCCTGCGCTGCCCTCTTACTTCTGGATAGACCCTCACTCAGCCTGGCAGCCAGATGCCCCGGGGATAGGCCCAATCTCTGGCCTAGCAGCCTGGGGTGTACGACACACGTCCACCCAGACAGCCGTCCAGGTGGCACAGAACAGAGATCACCTGACTCCACACAAATATATAGGTGCTCCCAGCAGGCCAAGGAATTCAAGAAAACCCCTGCCCATTGGCTGAGATACCCCATATACCCATAACCGGACCTTGGGTTGCCCTTCTTATACCTAATACCACCAAGTACCCGGCCATCTAGTGGTAGAAGAGAAAACTGCAATAAGGCCAAACTTAGGGAGAAATCAATGGATCTCTATCAATCAACCAGGATAACTAGTCCTGGCAAGTCAATTTGTGAGGAGCTTCCTGCCTAAGCTACAGGGGGCTACATCAGGAGACTTTAGGAAACACAAATGTGGAAACATTATTTATTTGTTTCAGGTATTGCTAAAGCACCAACAATTTACGCAGCACTTTACATATTGTACATTCACCTCAGTCCCTGCCCTTAGTGGCAGTTCACACCAAGTGTGGTGCAGGAAACACAGGAATGCTCTGCCCTTGTATACATGCACGGGTTTCATTAATTATTAATGGTACCTCAAGTGCATCTAGGAAATGCACGTTTATTGCAGCCACCAAAGCACGTGGTAAGCAGTACAAGGATGTTTGGTGTGGTGCGATTTTGAAAGTTGTGCTTGCCGTATTTTTTGAAGCATGTTTGGCAGCCCATTGGAATTAATGGTCTGTCAACAATGCACTGTGCGGGAACATGCACAAGTGTTCTGGTGTTTAAGTGGAGTTCCACCCATTTAAAACTCAGCAGCTACACAAAGTGTAGCTGCTGACTTTTAATAATCAGACACTCACCTGTCCCACAGTCCAGTGATGCGGGCGTACGGAGCCCGCTCCTCTCCCTCTCCTCTCCACGGCGCCGGCATTCTAACTGTGGGCACCCGGCTGTGGCTTCACAGCCAGGTGTGCACTGCGCATGCACGCTGTGAATGGCCAGGCAAATATCTGGGACCTGTGACATGTCCCAGAAGATTGCAGGGAGGGAGGGGAGAGAGGTGATCTTCCTTCTGGCGCCGCAGAGCCAGAGGAGGAAGTGGGAGCTGTGTGCCCTTAAAAACTGGGTACCCCCCCCCCAAAAAAAATGACATGCCAAGTGTGGCATGTCAGGGGATCACCATCACTTAAAGCGAAAGTTCCATTTTTGGGTGGAACTCCGCTTTAACTAGCCCTTAAGGAGCTTACAATATAAGCTCCCAATTTCACATACATACAGGAGCAGTTTAGAGAGGGACCAGTTATTCTAACAGCATGTCTTTGGAGTGTGAGAGGAAACCCAAGCAAGCAGAGGGAGAAGATGCAAACTCCAAGCAGGTGATGTACTGACTGGGCTCTAAACCAAGGACCCTAGTGCTAACTACTAAGCCACTAAAGCATTGGCTTGTACAGGAGCTGCAATAGCAGTGATTCCTAGTAGTCTAGTATAATGTGTCCCAAGTCCCCAACAACTCTTAGGCTCCATTCACACCTAGGTGATTAATGGCACCCCAATTGTGGTGCGATTTGGCTGTGGTTGTTGCGCGATAACTTGTGCTGCAATTCTGGCAAATTGCAACGCATGATGCCATCACCCAAAAGAAGCTCCTTCCCCTATTTGAGCAATAAGCTTCGCGAGTTGTGATTTTGCAGTACCATTTATTGCGCAACACTCACTGCAAAATCGCACTGCGTTTAGGGTGCCATTAGGAAATAAAGGCATCGCAAATGCGTCCTGCGATTAAAATCGCCTGGGTGTGACTGGAGCCTTATATCATGTTTGCATTGTCTAACCAGCTCCTGTATTCTCTATCTCCTGTGGCGTGTTTGCACTCTACGACCATCACTTGCTGCATGCTCCAAATATCTGACCATCTTGTTTTGACTGTCTGCAATCTTTGATAGCTCTCTATGGCATTGCATTCACTGAATATTAAGTGCAGCCCTTTGGTGAAGTCAGGGGCCACACTTGAGGCCCTCTACTTCAAGTAGCCAATGGACTAGTGCCAGCGACACTGTGACTGGCTATCTGGAATGGGATCCATTTTATACATAGTTACATTAGTCCTGGAAGCAAATGGAGATGACAGGAGTCGCGGTGTCTACTACAGGGATTTTCAGCTTCTATTGGGATCCCACATGTATGGTATATGAATAGTTAGTACATTGGTCCAAGCTAGACCAATGTAACAATGTATAAGCTGGGGGTATTGACAAATTAAAATAACTACTAGATGTCTTCCTTGATGAGCAAAAAATTAGTAGAAAATAGTTAACATTTTGTCAGTTTAATTTTTGTTGTCTATGTCCCATTGGGGAGATTTCCCCTCAAATGCCATGTTAGAAACACAACAGGAAATAAGAGAGGAAATCTCAATAAAGAGACAGTTATCACTAAAAACAGGTGTCCCCATTAGAAGATTTACACAGGTGATAACTCAAAAATGTTACCTTCCCCTCACTTTCTGTCTCAGTAACAATGGTCAACGGGCAGCAAAAGAAAATTGACCAGGGTCCTAACCCTTTACCACTAAGACCCCTTTCACACTGAAGGCGCTTTTAAGGTGTTTTAGCGCTAAAAATAGTGCCTGTAAAGCACCTGAAAAGCGCCTCTCAAGCCTCCCCAGTGTGAAAGCCCGGGTGCTTTCACACTGGGGCCGTGCACTTGCAGGACCAAAAAAAAGTCCTGCAAGCAGCATCTTTTGGTGTAAACACCGCTCCTAAACCGCCCCTGACATTGAAATCAGTGGGCAGCCCTGCTGAAGCGCCTGCAAAGCGCTTCGGCAGCGGCGCTTTGCTGGTGCTTTTAACTCCTTGTTAGGCCCTTCTTTGGGGTTAAAAGCTCCCGCTCCCGCCTGCACTAGAAACTAAAACTAGCGGCACTTTACCACTAACGCAGCCTGCGCCCCAGTGTGAAAGTGCTCTTAAACTAAAAAAAGTTTGTACGCATACTTTAATACAGCTCTGTATTCATTGTTCATCATTAAATATAGTAAGTATATGCATTTGCACTGGACTGGATATCAGCCTCTAGTATTTTTTGTACAGCAGAGCTCAGGCTGACAGAAGGAGAAGCACCATAAGAAGCCAATTATAAGTGAAATGCAGCAGAAAAAAAATCAGGCCTCCTGACCTGCTAAGGGCTGTGCTGTTAAAAATAAAATTACCCTTTGGGATTAATAAATTATTTTGAATTTGAATAATTCTCAGCATGGGATGGACATAAACACAAATCTGTTGGCTTCCATAATTCATCTACAGTATATATTCAAGTTTCCAGCATCAACCAGACTGGCCCTTTAATAATTGCATTTTTGCGAGTTGTACATCCACCCCATAATGCCCTTCCTTAGTACATCTTTATTGATTAGTTCTGGTTATACATGTCTTCAGGTGATTCCAGCTGCAGAATGTCTTGCGGTTTGTTTAGTGAGCTTCATAGCCATGGTCTCCCCTCCCCAGTGATGGGTCATTCAGCAAGTCCTCTGCCTCATTTCACTAATGTGACTGCAGAGAATTGAAGTGATAAGTGTAGGAATGTCACTGAACCGACCAGCCGGGGATGTATGGGCTGTGTTCAGCCTGGCCAGTCACTAGTGGTCTGACATATCCAGCTCCGAGGTCATCTACTCATCCTACTGAATAAAACATAAAGGAGATGAACATTCTTACCGTCAACTCAAATGCTGCATGACCAGACTTATGTGACTTCATCGGGCTTAAAAGATCAATAAGCCATTCGTTGCAGGGGTACAAATTGGACTCTTATGACAGCAGAAAAATGATTAAATGTACCTCTTATCTATGTGTCCTGTAGACATGCACAGGGACTTTAAGCTGAACTTCAGGCAAACAAGTAAATACAAAGATGAAATATATATATGGGAGCTGTTTACCTGCCAAATAATTTGCATCTCTGTCTATCCAGTCCATCCATCCGCCTATCCAGTACTTTTGTAAGCACATTTTATTTATTACATCCCCCCCCTCCCCGAACCAACCCATATATATGGTAGAAAACCTTCCTAATACAAAACAAACCACACCACTAAATCCAACATTACAAACATGAGACTGTACACATTCTAATTAATCCTATCCGTCTGGCCTTAAAAAAAAAAAAAATCCATATTAAAATATGTATCCAACATTCCTGAGCAGTCTATATTTACACAGCTCAACCACACAGCACGGCTCTGTCTGGCAGGTCAGGAGACCGGATTTTTGTCTACTGTAGTTCAGTAAAACTTACAGGTCTTGTCCCTCCCCCAACCTGTGATTGGACAGTGAAAGGAGAAACAGCAGACTGGTGAGCTCATCTCTCTGTCACTCTTGCCGATCGATTGATGATCTCCACCTTGGCTTCCAACAGGTATGCCACATATATTCTTACATTTGTCCAAGCTGGACCAATATACAGTAACTATGAAAAATATCCATGCCTAAACTTCAGCTTTAACGCTTAAACAGAACCCTTTAGTAATTTTTGAAGTCTGTATAAATACATTCCTGATGCATTACGTATATAGAAACAGTATATTTTTTCCAAAAATATATTTAAAAATTGGTCCTTAAAGTGGAACTTCAGACATTTTTTAATCTTTCCGTCTTTTAAATCTTCTGCCCTTGTTGTTTTAACTTTGGATAGTAAAACATTTTTTTTTCTGCCAGTAAATACCTTATACAGCCCACTTTCTGTTTCTTTTCTGGTAATAAGCCTAGGCTTATGACATCATGCACAGCTCTCTCTCTCACTCTCGTGAGAGTTTGCCAGGAAGGGAGGGGGGATGAGTCATAAGAGGGCCAACAAGAGCTGCAGGGCTGCAGAGCTGGAGGTATGCCTCTGTGTGTCTGTGTAAATCCAGGAAGTTAACAGGCAGTAGCTTCAGCTGCCCACAGTTAAAATGGATGCAGCCAGACTCAGTGGAGAGAGATTTCTGCAGCCTATTTGGCAAGTACAGAATCACAATATATATAAAATAATATGCAAAGTAGTTGGGGGGAAGCTTTAGAATGGCAAAGATGCTTTTATTACAAATTATGTGAGCAGACTGCAGTTCCTCTTTAAGCTCTGGTCCAGTGACTTTATCTAGATAAGATGATGTCATCAGTCTGCTGCAGGAGGAAGCATTTCCTAGGTCTACTCTCCCCCAGACTGCAACATTGTAATGATGTCGTAAGTCACAAGGCGAGTGACTACAATAAGGGCTGATCTTTAAGAAAAAAAAGAAAAAAAGGGTGTACCAACCTTGTGCATTATCCTTAGATATATTTTATTATATTAAAAATTTAATTAAAAAACTACTCACAAACATATGGAAGAAAACTCGCAATACAAATAATCTCCAGATGACAGCAATTGGTCTAAATGACAACAGACTCCAGATGGAAACAGAGGAGATTTCAGGGGCCACTGCCGGCTGACGCGTTTCGAAGGATTACCTTCTTCCTCAGAGCCCATTGCTAGGATACCCCTATCCTTGAGGGCAGCAAGGCCTGAGGCATTATCCGAAACTACAAAATTTATTCCACAAGGTAACTCACTTGTGAGCAGGAGTGTTTGTTTTCTGCTATCAAAAGGGCTGATCTCTTTTAGACATTCATTAACTGGGTAGACACCAGAATTTATATTCTAATTATGTCATCTTTCAGCCAGCATCTCAGTTTAGGAAGTAGAACGTGAGGCAGGATGTTGCCTGAACAAAGATTGCTCCTGATACTAATACAGAGACATGATAATCCATCCATATAAACTAAAATGCATTGTATGTAAAAGTCAAAATATGAAATTGCTTTGATATAATATATATATATATATATCTATATAGATCTATATAGATCTATATATATATCTATATAGATATATATAGATATATATATATTATATCATATATATATATATATATCTATATCTATATATATCTATATATATAGATATATATATATATATCTATATATATATATATCTATATATATAGATATATATATATATATAGATAGATAGATATATTATTATATCATATATATATATATATATAGATATATATATATATATATATATATATATCTATATATATATATATATATATATATATAGATATATATATATATATATATATATATATATATATATATATATATCTATATATATATATATATATATGTAAATAGAACTTTTGTTATATTTAACAGAATATGACATCCTCAATTATTGGTCCTGAAGAAGCTACGCACTAGAAGCGAAATGCGTTGACCAGTGGAGGAGACCCACTTTACAAACACCTTGCTCAGCTACTGTTATCTATACTATAGTTTGAGTTGGGAGGTGATGCACAGGAGTCTGCTGAGGAATGTCATGTCATACATATTGTTTTAAACTTTTTTGGTTTGCGGACGTTTTATTTCATGTGCCCTCTTTTTATTACAAAATTGGTCTCGGAGGGTGCCAGTAAAGTCCATTAGCCACAGGACAAGCTCTTGCATTTGTTTTTCCAGATTTCTGATGATAAAAGTTTCACCAAACAGGAAGTGGAGGTAAATCTCTAACAGCAAAACAGACCAAAATAAAATAATTTTTGTTAATAGAGTAAGGAAGAGTTACAACCCCTGGTCAGCTTTTTATTACTGTTTTCATCCCTGTTAAGGATTTTCCCTCACTCCCTGTCTAAATTTGTTATCACCAAGACAGAGAAAATCTCCTTGCACTCAACACCCTTACAGATGAAACCTACATACATAAAGCTAAACTCTATGATAAGCTAATGTTGTCTAAATATAAGAGGCATGTGTATTCTTACTTGGTGTGATTTGTGTATGTAGCACCCCTCTGACACCCCAAAGGAGGGATAGCACCTCCAGAGGCCAGGAGTGGACTAGCATTTCACCCCAGGGCTGAGTCCATGGCTAAAATAGGGGGACTAAGAAAGGATATTGGTCACCTGTTGCTTTTTTCCTTTTTTAAGTTTTATTGCAGAACGGTTAAGGAGGTGAGGTTTAGGGGTCCCAGATATTGTAGCAAACCACTTAAAGGGTCTCCAGATCCAGATCAATGTACAGTACAGCTTTGCCATTTCAGCACTTTCCCAAATATCAGTGCATCCTCCAAGTGAGTCACCAGGCCCTTCTGAGATACCAGCCTTCTTCCTGGCTCTCACCAACAAGGAGCCTTCCCTGTGTCACCTCCTTGGCACGGCTTCCTCCAGACCAGGCAGGACAGCTTCAGGACCACTTTGGCATACATTAGGACTTAAACCAGGCTATTGGGTCTAACAGCAGAGCTCCATCTAGCAACACCTCTCTAGGCCTCAGCCCAGGGAAGAAGACCAAGTATATGGCCTGTCCCAAATATGTATATCCTCCCCCAGCATGCACCAGTGCCATAAACCTCCTAATGGATTGGCTGAAGAAAATATAGATATTTATAACTTAGTTTTGTTTGTGAAATCTCACTGTGACCAATGATACTAGTGACATCTACTGTCGACAGTGAGAAATCACAAGCCAACTTAAAGGTGAAGCATAGCCATAGCCATTTTGTAGGTCACAGTTGTGCAGTCCATTCATGACATCACTCAGCCAGTCCAGGTTTGGGAAAATCCCAACTATATGGTGGGGATAGACCCAGATGCCTGGACTGGCACCTGGCTCAGCCTCTCAGTGATCTGCTAAAAGGCTGAGCCAGCTGCTACCACCCCCTCTACAGCCCAGCGCTCCAGTGAGCGCTGGAGGGGTAGAGCAGAGAGCCAGAGACTGACAGTCACTACTCTCTGCTCAGAGTGGTGGGGAGAACTGAGCGATCAGCAATGTTTGACTTCTAAGTGCTCACTGTAGAACCACCTAGGTGAGTATAAATGTTTTTTCCATACTTCTCTTTTAAGCTTAGGGGAAAAACAAGGTGAAAAACTATACAATTAGTCTGAGCTAACTACGGCCCAGCCAAAAACGAATCTGACATAGTATCCCCTGTTTATGACAAGGGGGCTACATGTAATTCTTCCAGATCTGTGCAGTAACCCTGTGTGAAACTTTACCTCTCTGCAGGAGCTTCCAGTAATATAGACCGGTCAGTGTGCAGGAGCGTTCACTGCTGCTCTCTCTCACAGATTGACTGGTCTTGTCTCTGCAACTTCTGTAGTTTTCTGCCTCGTCTGTTGTCAGTGGGAGGAGCCTGCTGGGTCCCTCCCACAGCTAGGCTCTCTGCACAGGCTATGTACAGCACAGTGATGATGTTATTGCTACTATCATACCTCCCAACTTTTTGAGATGGGAATGAGGGACACCTATCAGCAAAAGTATTCAGGCATAGGACACACCCCTTGTCACGCCCCCTTAAAGGAGAATTGTACAAAAAAAAAAACAAGATTGGTTAAACCCACAAGTGCTTTTTTTACCACTACTATTCCTTTATATTGGCTGTTGGAATTTACAAATGCAGCAATTTAGAAATCAGATGAAAGGTTTAGGGCTGGAAAACACTTTTTGATAGATAAAAAGTGCATTTTATTATCAACTCTAAAGATCAGACCAAAATGAGGGACAAATGAGGAGGAATGAGGGACAGAGGGACATTGCCCCAAATCTGGGACAGTCCCTAGAAATCAGGGACAATTGGTAGCTATGCTACTATTAAGAGGTAATAATTGGTTTTGCAAAGGTATTAGGTGCACACAAAGTGGAATTATATTCTCCATAGTTACTGAGGGATATATTTAGAGTGGTTCTAAAGGCAGAAGGTTTTTTATCTTAATGCATTCTATGCATTAAGATAAAAAACCTTCTGTGTGCAGCAGCCTCCCTCAGCCCCCCTAATACATACCAGAGCCCCATCTCAATCCATCGATGTTGCATGAGAGCCACGAAGTCCGGGACACTCCCTCCTCATTTGCTGAGACAGAAGCAGGTGCCATTGGCTCCCGCTGCTGTCAAAGTCAGTGAGCCAATGAGGAGAGAGAGGGGGCGGGCCGAGCAGCGGCTCCATGTCTGAATGGACACACAGAGCAGGGGCTCAGCTTGGGTGCCCCCATAGCAGGCTGCTTGGCCGATGGGAGGGGCCAGGAGTGCCGCGTGGGACCCGAGAAGAGGAGGATCTGGGCTGCTCTGTGCAAAACCACTACACAGAGCAGGTAAGTATAACGCGTTTGTTATTTTTAAACAAAAATAAAAAACAAGACTTTAATGTCACTTTAAATCAAAGTTGTTGTGCGTGAAATTTAGATTTAAATTGGTGCTCTGTGTTGTATTTTTGTGTCTATTTGGCAAAAGTGAGGCGTGTCAACTCTTTCCTTCCAAGAAGCTGGAAACCTTGTTGGTGAAGATGAACACACTGTAACAATAGCTTCAAAATTTAGACGTAAGAAAAATAACTTGTTACCAAGCAATTGTTCTAGAAATGGAAGGCAGAAGCTGAAGACATGACGTATGACACAAATGTAGAATTTCCCTACTGAATTCTCCTGGCAGAAGCACAGAACAGTCCCAGCAGCATGTCACATAGGCTAAAATTAGTCATACAATTTCATGTACCATTCTGAAGGCCAGAGAAAGACCAAACAGCCCCCTTCCATCTTGTCACATCTTTTGAGCCATAGTCAACCAGCGAACATCCGAAGAACCTAGAGAAGTGAGAGAGCCTGCCTGTCTATGTCACTCTGCCCATGCGTGAGCTTTATTTTGTAGGTCATTCAAGGCTTTAATTGGCTCTACTTTCATCACTTATACAGAATCCTGCGGGAATGGAGTCCCCCCCCCGTCCCCCCCCTTGGGTGTGAGGTCGTAGCTGTTGATCCTGCTCAGTTCTGCCGCAAATACGCTAATAATTACCATACAGAGGTAAAAAACACGGTAATTTAAATGTTTCTGAATCTTCTGGCAGGCAGGTAGAGTGCGTGTAAAGAACTTTCACAGTTTATTAATGTCTCTCAGTTTTCTGCCAGTTCCCATCAGAGCAGAATGCCTGGGAAAGAGACAAAATCCAGACTGCATTGAAAAAAAAACTACTTTGTAAAATGCTGTTCAGTTCCCAGAGAGGCATTCCAATCTGGGGCATCATGGTACAGCGGAAGGCCAGGATCAGATGACAGCAGCTGAGCCTCAACTGCTTACTGTAAGAATATTTCTACAATCATTTAAACAGGAAGGCACCATTTACATCTGAGCATATTGGAATCATTTCCAGAACACGCCAAAACGCACAATGCATGTTTGGGCGCCACTCATTTTAATGGTACCCCCAAATGCACTAAAGAAACTAGCTTTTTGTGGCACCATAAAACTCCTGAAAAACATGCCAAAGTCAGCTCCAAAAAATGGTACAGCAACTACTTTGGTGAGTTTTCGGAGTGTAGGGCAGCCCGTTCAAGTGAATGGGTTGCCCTACATATTGCACTAAAAACGCGCAAAAAAAAGCACAAAATACATGACGCTCCTGTTTCACTCAGGTGTGAATACAGTCTTAGCAAAATATCACAAATTGACAATTCCAGATGAAAATGCGTCAGTATTTGGTAGAGCGACACAGAGTTTGTTCGCATACTTGGCCTTCACAGAGACTCCTCTATTTGCAGTATAACTGTAGAAGAATGCAGTGTCCCTGATCCTGCAGCCTCCTGGGATTTCCAGATCAATTCTCCCACAAGACTGCAGAACTAGGGAGACTGAGCTGCTTGGGGGTGGGCCCAGCACATCATCGGGGGCTGGATGTCTGAACCCGGAAGAGGTAGCCAGCTCTTGTCAGTGAGGAGGACCAAGATAGTGACGTGGGACCTGGACTATGAGCAGATCACAGCAGGGCAATGCTGGATTCACTTGGACGGTAAGTATGTGTTTTGAAGAGAACCCAACAATACAGGGAGGAGGGGCAAAAACATTGAGAGGGGGGTGAAGTTTCTCTTTAAGTGTGTCTTGCTGATAGGCGATGTTTGTTAATGTTTTCGGTGCTTGCTAGGTTTCATCCAAGCTCAGGAAATTGATTATTTATATTGATGATTTCTGCCTGCTGTTGTTGAGTTATCCCCAGTAGTTTAGGTGAGGAGTAACAACGTATTGAACTATGTATATTTATCTGCCTTGGCCAATCACTGAGTGTTATATTCTGGTTTTATAAACTAGGGAGAAGGGGGATTTATATTTTTAGTAACCTTCTACAGGGTTTCTGTCTCTCCAGGCTTTTGCCTAGTGGGGATGTCACGGTGTGAAGAATGGATAGTAAATAAATAAATGTAGCGCTATGTGTAAAATTATAAATATAAAGTACAAATCTCTAAAATAAATAAATCCTACATACTGTATAAATGAATAGTCCATAAAATGAAAAAATTAAGAAATAAAACATGAAAAACTCTTCTTGTGATCAGTGTATCCACACAATTCCACCACAGTGATTGTTCATCCTCAAAAGGAGTGCACACCACCACCAGTAAAAATGAGCGCTCACCTCCCAGATGAGTCAAAACTCATATACAGATCTCCCCATGAGCTCTTTGCTCTCACTTCCTCTTCCCAATCAATGGTGGGTAATCCAGATGGCTCTTTTCTTAATGGTAACTCAGCTCATTAACATCCAAAGAAACGGATCATCTCCCAGCTTGGCTCAAGATTCCATGAGTTCAGGACATGTAAATAATAAGTATAGAGACCATAGTGTTCTCCGTATAAAAATGTATTCAAAGCCCCCAAACAGACAAGTTGCACTTACAAGATAAAAACTTTTAAAATAACATAAAAACCGCCTTGTCCACATACACAGTGCCTGGCTGAACGTGACTATCAGCTCCTTCCTTCTAGACGTGTATCGGCCAATCACAGGCCTTCCTCAGTAGAAGAATGCCCAGGAGAACTTGGGGGAACCTGCTGCCAGATGAACACTACATAGAGACCTCATTACCTCTGTAAGGTACCTGTTACTTCTGGTGTAGGGTAAGTAGACCAATTCCTATTTTGCAAATGCTACTGAAGATCATAGGGCCACAAATAGTTACTCAAAGGATCCATTGTCATTGGATGAATGTCACTGAAGAATCTGTGAGCATCAATAGGAGGTACTTAAAGAATCTATTGGTATTGGAAGATTGCCACTGAAGAATCTAGGATCATCAATAGAGGTACTTAAAGGAAGATCTGAAGATGTTGGACCATAAATAGTTGCTTTAAAGCAGGGTCTCCAAAGTACGGCCTGTGGGCCAAATCCGGCCCGCCAGGACGTTTTTTCTGGCCTGCAGCTAGAATCACCAGACTCACTGCAGGGACGGTCTCTGCATGGGTTGCGGAGCTTGCTCTGCAAACTGATAGGCACGATAGGGCGACTTTGACAGGAACACAGGTGTAAGGCCTTATGCACATAAAGTGTTTGGCCCTGGTGCACGAAGCCTCGGCATTTAGGTACGGGCGGAGGATACAGGTGCACCATCCAGCCTCGCTGATGGCAGCCTTTCAAATTCTATTCTATTCCATGGCTGAGGATTCATTTATAAATATTTTTTTTTTTGGCCCACGAATATCTGTAAAATATATGATGTGGTCCTCAAAGTAAAAAGTTTGCAAGACCCCTGCTTTAAAGAATCAATTTGTAATTGTGAAGCTGCTACTGAAGCATTAGGTCCACCATCAACTTCAATATTACTAGGAGGCCGCTACTAAAGAAATTAAAGCCACCAGAGCATGTTGTTGCTGACATAAGACCTTGGATATTTTGCTGTTTTTGGGCATACTGCTCATCTCAGCCTTTCTCTCTCTCTTTACAAGTTCAGCTCTGTCAGCCCATGCTTTGCTCAACACAGTCATTTGATTGACTTTTGTTGAAGGATCTTCCTGGGAAATTTTCATCCGAATTGGGCCAGCTGTCAAAATATAATGGCCGCAATGGGAGATTTGTTCACCCGCAATCTGAATGGAAAAAACTATATGGTCAACTTGAAGTGATTGAAGCATAATTACAGCCATTGACGTGTTGGGCTGATGTTAGGTCTGGCTACAGGACAGGTCACCACTAGGACTGATAGAGGAGCCCTTCATAATCCAGCAGCTTGGGGGGGGTAGTGCTATACATTGCGGTGGAGAATTCCTAGAGAATGTGAGTTTTGATGCATGCCTCAAATCTAGCATTACGGTATGACACTGCTGACCTCTCCTCCTTCAAAACATGTTAGGTGCCTGGATAAGGATAAGGCATACCTGTTTCACGCTGGGCACTTACTGTACTGGTGCTCAAGTGTGGTCCCTGACATCAACAAAGGACCACACATAATATTCAGTAAATGTAATACTACAATAACTGTTAGATACTGCTAGGGTTGCCACCTTTTCTTCAAGCCAAACCTGAACACTTTAACAGTGCATGGCAATTTTTTTTTTAAGGGGGAACACTGGGGAACTCTGTTTAAGGGGCTTTCTGCTCACCAAGTTTCTGCTTATATCAGAGTTTCCAGCATCCCCCCTAAATCAGGGTTCCCAAAGCCCCCTTACATCAGAGTCCATAGAGCACCCCTTACATCTGAGTTCCCCTTACCTTAGTATACACGCTCGCTCAGAAGCAGGAGAGAGAACGAAAGGAGGAGGGGATGGTGAACTCACTCACCTGAGGATGGAGGCTCAGGCATCAGCACCTTTCATCCACACTGTATCTGCCAGCTGCTGGGCTTCAAATTTCCCACCTACACGTTCCTTTTCTGATGCACAGCACGGGGTGAATAGGGTATGCCCAGGCATACCCAGTGCGAACGCCTATGTTGGAGAGCCACATTCTGGTCTGTATAATGTGACCGGGTTTCAGGTGGTCTGAAACCCAGACACACGATTCAAAACCCAGTCTGAGTGAATCCTTGACAGGTGGCAACCCTAGGTACTGCATACATGTAGCAAGAGATGGTCAAGACTGTGGGCATGTTGGAAAAGATGGGGCAGACAACAGGTGATTTTTAGGAACTGTAAACATACTATAACAATTGTTGGAGACTGAGGGTACATTACATGAGACCACTAGAGATTACTGCTATTACAGCCCCTTTACAAATAAGTTCCTCCATATCTCTGCTCCCTACAGCCCCCCTAAAAAATGTACTTGTACCACATATAGCGCATACTCCCGAAGGAGCGGCTGATTAAATGTTATATCCGTAATTCACGTCTACCACCCAACCCTCGCAGCCCATATATTTACAACTCACAGTCCTTAGTACTTTTTCACTTGCTTTATTTAACAACTCAAACTGGGATGGGAGAAGGACTTCCTCTGAGATGCTCTTTGTTACACTATCATCCTCTAAGTGAATCTTGAAGGAATACTATGATCAATTGCGGATAGTTAAGAAATCATCCTCAAATGATTTCTTCAATCAGGGAAGATGGAAGTAGATTTTTATAGAGAATAGTTGATAAAGAGTCACTCTGAATAACTTCTTCATCTGTATGACTTTTAAAGAACTGTCCGTATCTCTATATGTGCGCCTGCAGCTTCACCGCTACCTGTTTTCCACCACTTCCCATATGCATGGTACTTCCAAGTTGAGCTAAAGAAAAGTCACTCTGAATAACTCCTCTGATTGGAATCCCGGGGTATTGCTGAACCTAAAGTCACAGGCCATCACTGCCCATTTCACTGACTTGCGTACCAACAATCCTCAGCCTTTGGTAGTACCCTTCCCTTGGGCTTTCACTCAGGTGATCAACAGTCCATGTGCCACTCATAAACGATCGATCGCCCAGTTTCCTTCCGCTTTGTTGCTACTTCTCCCGCAATGATTCTTAGCTCCTTTTCTCCTTTGTGGCCCGCTCCCCGGAGGGGAAAACCTCCCTCCCCCCTCCGGGAACCGGGCTGGCTTCCTCCGCTCCTCAGAGCAGGACTGCAAAAACTCCCCCCGGACACCACGTGACCCCCTTTTATATGAGAGTCCCGGTATTTCCAAGCAGATTAATGATTGGTCGAGACTAGCATACAAACTATCTGCCACTCAAAATGGAAATCGACAACAACAGGCCTGCTGTAATAGCACAAGCCTGTCTAAATTTACCTGACATAGAAAACCACTAAAAGTAGGTGCCCGCTACACACATTTGATATTTCTGTCAGTAAGATCCATTATAAAGGATCAGAGGAAAAAAAAACATACAAAGAAAAAAAAAAAGAGATGGACAGCACAGAATAAAAGTAATATATGTGAAAGATCCCAAACAAAACTGACATCCTTTTTTCCCATAAATAGAGCTTTCTTTTGGTGGTATTTGATCACCTCTGTGGTTTTTATTTTTTGCGCTATAAACAAAAAAAAGCAACAATTTTGAAAAAACGCACTATTGTTTACTTTTTGCTATAATAAATATCACCAATAAATATATAAAAAAAAATTTCTTTCCTCAGTTTAGGCTGATACGTATTCTTCTACATATTTTTGGTAAAAAAAAAAAAAAATCGAAATAAGCATTTATTGATTGGTTTGCACAAAACTTATAGCATCTACAAAATAGGGGATAGTTTTATGGCATTTTTTTAAATATTTTTTTTTATTTTACTAGTAATGGCGGCGATCATTGATTTTTATCGTGACTGCGACATTATGGCGGACATTGAACAATTTTGACACATTTTTGGGACCATTGGCATTAATACAGCGATCAATGCTAAAAAATTGCATTGATTACTGTAAAAACGTCATTGGCAGTGAAGGGGTTAACCACTAGGTGGTGCTGTAGGGGGTTAAGTGTGTCCTAGGGAGTGATTCTAACTGTGGTGGGGGGCTGTGTGTGACACATCACTGATCACCACTCCCGATTACAGGGAGCTGTGATCACTGTCAGCGTCACCAGGCAGAATGGGGAGATGCTTGTTTACATTAGCATCTCCCCGTTCTTCCTCACCATGAGATGATCGCGGGTATCCACGTGGACATCGGATCCGCGGGACCCGCGATCACGGAGCTCCCAGCGGGCACGCGCCCGCAAGCTGCCTCTTAAAGGGCCACGTACAGGTACGTTAATCTGCCTGTATGTGCCCTTCTGCTGCAGTATATCTGTGTGAGGCGATCGGGAAGCGGTTAAACAGCCCATTTCCTGTTTCTTGTCTGATCATTAGCCTAGGCTTATGACATCACGCACAGCTCTCTCTCACTCTTGTGAGAGTTTGCCAGGAAGGGAGGGGGGATGAGACATAAGAGGGCCAATGAGAGCTGCAGGGCTTCAGAGCTGGAGGTGTGCCTCTGTGTGTCTGTGTAAATCCAGGAAGTGAACAGGCAGCAGCTTCAGCTGCCCACAGTTAAAATGGTTGCAGACAGACTCAGTGCAGGGAGATTTCTGCAGCATATTTGGCAAGTGCAGAATCACAATATATAAAATAATATGCAAAGTGGTTGGAAAGGGAAGCTTCAGAATGGCAAATATGCTTTTATTACAAATTATGTGAGCAGACTGCAGTTCCTCTTTAACTACTAGAAGCCAGTTTTACAAATATCTTTCATTCACCTGGTAAGAACCTAAAAAAGAAAAACACAGACTACTGTTTTCAGGGGCCCTAAGAGACACACAAAAAGTGCCAAAGGGCCACAGGTTGGGCACCAAAAACTTGTACTGAAAATAGTGAATCTGCATAACAACCAGGAAACTGGCATCTTCATAAGCAGGTCTGCAATGGCAACGCCTGTATTTCATAACAACTTTTCTAGGAGTATATGGAGTGCTCACATACCTCAACAAATGACTGGCTGAAAACCTGAACAAAGACCCTCATGGCGGGATCACCACAAACTATTTAAAGCTGCAGGTTTAAAAAGGATGAAAGCAGCTTCTAAAAATGACATTGACATGTTAAATCTTACATGAGATTTTAGGGATTGGGTTTGGAACTATTACTTGCAGCATGCTTGTTCCAGTTCAGACTTATTTTCCAAAAATCAAAAGTAATAAAAAGATGTAAAATGCACACAAAACACACATAAAACGCCTTGCATCTTGTGCTGCGTTACATCTTATTGTTATGCATTAAATCGTGCTAAATGTGCATTATGTGCTTTGGGGAAAACGCATGTGCATTTAATGCAATGGTGTGATGGGGCCAGCTGGATCTACAGAGTATAATTTGTAAGGCGCTTTGTGCCTGCCAGTTTCTGTTCTTGGCTCTCAGCTGATATTGATATATAGTTTGTCTCCTCATCTCTGCATAGAATTAGCCTCTGCTGCTTGTCAAGTTAATATCAAGCTTATCCCACATCGTGATGACACAATTCATGAGTCTCACTCATATCGCTGTCACTAAACTGACATTTCTTCAATAAAGTTTTTTTTGTTTTTTTATGCCAGAAGAGAATGATTGCTTCTCCTCTAATTAAACTGAGCTGTGGACACGCCCCCTACCTGGTCTGTAGGAATGGCGGCTTGTGTTTTCAAAGCATCTGCGTTTAGATTTTGCATTGGATTGAAAAGTGTTTATTTGTGTTTTTTTTTTTCACTCTTGCAATGGATCACATTGTGCCATAGGCCCCAACTGTCCCTGATTTCGAGGGACTGTCCCTGATTTCGAGGGACTGTCCCTGATTTGGAGCAATGTCCATCTGTCCCTCTTTCCTCCTCATTTGTCCCTCATTTTGATCTGATCTCTATAGATGTATATAAAAAGCACATTTTATCAATCAAAAAGTGTTTTACAGAGCTAAACCTTTCATCTGATTTCTAAATTGTTGCATTTGTAAATTCCAGAAGCCAATATAAAGGAATAGTAGTAGTAAAAAAAGCACTCGTGGGTTTAACCAATCTTGTTTTTTTGTACAATTCTCCTTTAAGGGGGCGTGGCAAGGGGTGTGTCCTATGCCTACATACTTTTGCTGATAGGTGTCCTTCATTCCCATCTCAAAAAGTTGAGAGGTATGCATTGTGCTGCATTTATGTAAATTGAAAATTTCCTTTGCTGCTTCCTTTGAAAGTAGACCAATCAACAGAACCATCTTTTCATGAGCACATACAGTAATACATTGGATTACAAGCATAATTCGTTCCAAAAGAATGCTTGTAATCCAAAGCACTCGTATATCAAAGTGAGTTTCCCCATAGGAAATAATGGAAACTCAGATAATCCGTTCCACAGCCACTGCTTGTATATGCAGTACCGCATGTGGCCAGAGGTGCGGGGGCGCTGGAGACGCTCGGAGACCACTCGGAGACACTCGGGAATGGAGTGTGTCCGAGTGTCTCTGAGCGTCTCCGAGCGTCTCCGGTGTCTCCACACCTCTGGCCAAATGTGGTACTGCACACCCCAATGGCTTGAATCCTGCTCGTCTTGCGAGACAACGCTCGCAAAGCAAGTCAGGATTTTTCTTTTAAAAATAGCTCGTATTGCGAAATGCTCGTAAAACGGCATTACTCGCAATCCAAGTTTCCACTGTACACTATATTACCAAAAGAATTGGGACGTTTGCCTTTACACACACACATGAACTTTAATGGCATCCCAGACTTATGCTTGCCATACACGGTTAGAAAATTGTTTGAAAAAGCGTTCGACACCGCTTGATCGTTCGACTTTCGAAATGTTAGTGGGCAAATTTTCGATTTGCGAAATGCAAATTTTATGCCAAAAAAACAAACCAACATGTCAGATTTTTTTTTTGCGCCGAAACGAATGACTTTCGAAACGTGAGGAGTGGAATCGATCGAAAACAGTTTGAACAAATCTACAGCGCATGTGCATGTTAATATGTAACCCCAGATTGTGTAATCGATCAAGAAAAAATTTTATGTTTATGTTATCGATCGATAATATGTAGATAATTGGGCGACATATATTGATACAATGATGACATTATTGCATGCAAGTTCGACAGGTTTTTTAAAATTCCATCCATTTTTGACAAACGATTTTCTATCCATGTATGGCCAGTCTTTGTCCGCAGGGCTCAATATTGAGTTGGCCCACCCTCTGCAGCTATAACAGCTTCAACTCTTCTGGGAAGGCTGTCCACAAGGTTTAGGAGTGTGTCTATGGGAATGTTTGACCATTGTTCTAGAAGGACATTTGTGAGATCAGGTGCTGATGTGGATGAGAAGGCCTGGCTCGCAGTCTCTTCTCTAATTTATCCCAAAGGTGTTCTATCGGCTTGAGGTCAGGACTCTGTGCAGGCAAGTCAAGTTCCTCCACTCAAATTGTGAGTCAAAATGGGGATTTCCTTTCTGATCCCATACCTAATGTCAACATGTGTTATCTCCCATCATGGGGGATCAATGGATGTGTTTTGGGGGTGCAGCCCTTTCCTCTCACCTACTAGAATTAGGGAGGAAGGGGTTGCACCCACAAAACGCATACATTGAAATCCCCTGATGGCAGATTGTACATGTTGACACACTGTGTGCATCTTCCAAATTTGGCTTTTAAACTGTATTAAAACTTTAGATAAAATTGTAAAAAAAAAAAAAAAATTCCAGGAATATTTTTAGGATTTAAATTCTCCTTAGTACATCAATCACGTTCTTCATTTTTTGTTCAATCTCCTTGGTTTTTTCTTTGATAATGTCCAAATCACGACTACAAAACATGATTTCCTGGATCATCCGTTGTGCACTGTCACTGGTGAAATGACTCGATTTTGGTACAACAAACTGAACATCACCTAAAATAAAAATACACACCATGTATTATAAATATGCAGGCATACATCTATTACATGAATATGTGGTGTCTGACACTGACCTGTTGTGGTGACAATCTCCATCACCTCTCTTTCCTCCACATCCTCAGGTTGTGACCTTTGTTCCCCCTTCTTCAGGAGGTGGGGGGGGGGGGGGGTTCCCTGGTGTCCTCATATTTTCCGAGTCTTTACTCCCCTATGAGAAGGAAACAAAAGGTATACTTAGCACACAGATATTTGAGTCCAGAAATAGGAATATGAAACATTGCTTGGAAGTATGGTACAATTGTCTGATTTGGCAGAGTTCAAAGCTGAAGACATGATTTTTGCCCTTACCAAAGCTGGAATAGTTCCCTTTTTTGGACAATTTTCACACATGTAGACACCCCAGGTATCCGCTGGAGCACCTGTGTGGGTCACCCTAAAAAGTTTGTTCTTGTGTCCCACACTAGTGCTCCTGAGTCCAGATGTGTAAACAGCTGCTGAGTGTCCTCTCCTTACAATACACTGAATCGAGTTTGCAATTCCTTCTAGTTTGAAACACATCTAGACAACAATGTCCTAAACTTCTTTGAATACAAATTATAATGACCAAATGTAGTTAACCCTGTAGTTAACCCATAAACAGCGTATTTATGTGCAAATGAACAAAGTTTACTACGACCAATTACTGTGCCCACGAACATGAAAGTAGCCATTTTAAACTGTCCAACAGTAAAGAAAAACACATGGAGCAGCATGCAAGTAATAATAAGAATAAGAACACACGACAACGACTTTTTAGAAGCACTTTCTTGATCCTTCTGTACTGATCCTGCTCCCTTAATTTGAGGTCGGACCATCGCTTCCTCAATTGCTCCTTGAATCGTCATACTCCAAAATTCCGGCGCAGACTCTTTACAACTATAGTCATGATCTTGGCCTTAATCACATTTGGGTTTAGGTACGGTCCATACTTCCCATCATAGTCAGCCCTCTTCAATATGTCAATATGTCGACCATCTCCACCATCTCTTCAAAGGACATATTTGAGGCCTTAAATCTTCTCCTCCTGAATCGGGACTATTCTTGCTCCGGCTTTCCTCCTCGTTACTGCTATTAAGCACCTGCTCTGTCTCTGCCATGCCGTCTCCCACTGCGACAAAAGAGACAGGGCGGGGAATATTCTAGAAAGAACGTCAGGGGCGGGTGACGCGGGCATAGTTTCACGCATGCGCAGTTTATATAAAGCGTAACACGCATGCGTCGTATGTGCGATCTGTGAGTGAAGGAAGGTGTAGCGGAAGCGCCGACCGTTATAACGAAGGTACAATTTTAAGTTGGTGCATCAGTGGCCTATACTGCTTAAAGATTGAGGCCTATACTGGGTCAAGATTAGGAGAGTTTCGCCTGACATTAGGGTTTGTCTTGTGTTGTGTCTTGCAGAGAAAATGGATCTATTCAATGACGAGGATTTTATGTCCATATTCATTGATATGTACAGGGAGCTGCCCTGTCTGTGGCAGGTAAATACCCCTATTATAACAATCAAACAAAGAGGAAGGCAGCGCTGGATCAACTGGTGGAATTTGTGAAGCTGGTGATCCCCGCGGCAGGCATCCCCTATTTGAGGGCCCAAAATTGGTGGCATGAGGAGCACTTATAATAGGGAGCTCAATAGGGTTGTCCCGATACCGACACTAATATCAGTATTGGCACTGATACCGAGCATTTGCCCAAGTACTTGTACTCGGGCAAATGCTCCTGATGCTTCCCCCGATACCTTGAGAGTCAGCAGTGATCGGCGCGTGGAGGAGTTACAAACTTCTCCCCCAGCGGCTTTCAGCTGCTTTAGTGAAATCTATACAGCGGTGATCGGTGCTTGTAACTCTCCCAGACGCGATCACTGCTGACTGTCACCGCATCCTCCATGCCCCCTCTGTTCCGCTGTCCCCCTCCGTTCCGCTGTCCCCCTCCGTTCCGCTGTCCCTCTCCGTTCAGCTGTCCCCCTCTGCTGTTCCTCTCCGTTTCGCTGTCCCTCTCCGTTCTGCTGTCCCCTCTCCGTTCTGCTGTCCCCCTCCGTTCTGCTGTCCCCCTCCGTTCTGCTGTCCCTCTCCATTCCGCTGTCCCTCTCCATTCTGCTGTCCCCTCTCCGTTCTGCTGTCCCCCCTCCGTTCTGCTGTCCCCCCTCCGTTCTGCTGTCTCTCTCCATGTCCTCCTCCTTCCTTTGTGTATGGACAGAGTCAGCTGACTCTGTCCATTCACATATCTGAAACATTGTAATCTCCGCTGTCTTCTCTCCATTCATTTTCAGTGCAGCTGAGGCTGCAGAGAAAGGGACTGGGGAATCTCTATCCTCGGTCTCTTTCTCTGTCTCAAGGGGGAGATATCAGGGGTCTGTTAAGACCCCTGATATCTCACCAAAGCCCCCCAACAGGGCTGATTAAAAAAAAAAACACAAAGTATTGCAATAAATAATTAAAAAAAAATTATTGTAAAAAATAATAAAAATTTAAATAAAAAAAAAACACACAGACAGCGTCCACCCCCTCCCCCCCTAAAAAAAAAAAGAAAAAAAAGAAAGCATTGTAAAAAAAAAAATTGTAAAAAAAAAAACAAAAACAAACCACTGCCACGTGACATTAAAAATAAAAGTATCGGTATCGGCGAGTACTTGAAAAAAAAGTATCGGTACTTGTACTCAGTCTTAAAAAAATGGTATCGGGACATCCCTAGAGCTCAAGAAGGTCCAGGATTCCCTGAGATCAGGAGCTGCAGCAGCTGACATTTATGTACCCAGGCTGTGGTACTATGACAGATTGCATTTTCTGGTAGGCCAGACTGAACCCAGGCCAGCACTCTCCAATCTTCCCTCCACACTTCCTTCCCCCCCAGCTGAGGCTTCTGACGTTCAACCTGGGCCTTCCAGGCAGCAACATGTGGAGGAGCCCAGCTTGAGCCAGGTATAAAATTCTTCAAAATATTTCTGGTTGTCATATTAATGATGTTAAATATATGCTAATTTTGATCACTAATTTCTGATTTCACAAAATGGTTTACATATCAATAGACAGTAGTGGCCACAAATGATTGGGACAAGAATGAAAAATGCTGGGGTCAGAATGATAGTCTTTTCTATTTATTAACAGTCAATTTGCAACAGTCATGACTTGAAAATTGGGTGTAATTGACGAACCAAAAACTAAAATGATGTCCCTTTTTCATACACAGGAAAGCCTCAGCCAGGCCGTGGAAAGTGGCAGCCAGGAGGTGGCCGGGCCCAGTAGCCAGCCAGAATCGCAGGTCCCTCCGCTGCCGCCCTACACCAAAAAGTAGCAGGAAGAGGAGTAACGTGAAGGAGGCAGCAATTGGCCTATTTCTGAAGGCTACTGCGGCCCTCGGACCCCCCCACAGTGTTCAAGAGGACTTTGCATACATTCCAGCATGGAAAATGCTGGAAATGGAGGTGGGCCAACGCCTCTTATGTGAGGAAGTGATGTTACAAGCCCTAATCAAGGGCTTGAGGGGCCAACTCAAAAGTCAAAGCCACATTTGTGAATTGAACCATGGTCCTCCTCCTCCTCCTCCTACACCTCCTGCCACACCTCCAACACCACAGCCACGGCCTGGAAGGAAGCTCTAAGGAAGACCGGAGAGTGATGGCCTGGGTTCAGTCTGGTCTGGCAAAAGAGGCGGGCTGTTGTATGACCACAGTCTGGGGACAAATATGTCATCTGCTGCTGTTCCTGATCTCTTGTAATCCTGGACCGGATTGTGCTCACTATTATAAGGACTCCTCAGGCCACCAATTTTGACTGTAAAATTATTGATGTCTGCCCTGGAGTACGAAGGCTTTGCAAATATCACCAGTTTCTCCAGCGTTGCCTTCCTCTTTATTTTGTTATGACCCAGAATAAATGGATATTTTGTTTTCAGAAATAATTGCCTATGTGTTGTACTTCAAAAAGGACAGTTTTTTTTGAGTAGGCAGGTACATTTAAAAAATACAATGTCAAATTAACAAGGGACACCAACCAACCTCCTTGAGATTTACAAAGACAAGATAATAATGGTGTTGTGGAAACGCGACATACAAAAAAAAATGGAGATCACTATAAAATAGTTTAAAAAAAAAAACAACAGAAGATCTTGATTCCAAAAAAAATAAAAAATGACTATAAAAATTAATTCTAAACATTATTAGGGAGATCTGGCTTTAAAAACCAAAAAGATTATTCAGGAGATCACGAGAAATAATAAAGAAATACGTTTGTGAGAAGTCTGTGTGAATATGAGCAGCAAAACAACTTCATTCTTCTAGCATCATAAAGAAGAAGACAACGCGCTGCATTGAAAGATTTAAAAATTTGCAGTGTGACGAATGTGCCATCTCCATTACGAATGGTCGTTTTACCAGACTGAGCGGCTCCGTCTCGTACTTGATTCTGAGCATGCGTGGTTTTTTGCTCGTCGGAATTGCATACACACAAATGGAATTTCCTAAACTTTTTCCGTCAGGAAAATTGGGAACCTGCTCTCAATCTTTTGCTGGCAGAAATTCGGCCAGCAAAAGTCCGATGGAACATATACACGGTCACATTTTCCGACCAAAAGGTCTCATCGGTCTTTTGCTGGCCGAGTTTCCGATCAGGTGTACGCGGCATAAGTCATCTCTGCTAGTCCAACCCACAAAGAGAAGTGGAATGAGTTGATTGGTGCTGCTTCCCACCATTTCTTATATGAAAGTGAGGGAGACCTTTCGGGAGGGGGGGTGTCACAGGCATAGCCAGGCCAGAAAAAAAGTTGTCAGATATTAATATTAATGTGCGCTGTGTTAAAGCAGCCCATTTATTATGATCGAGCTACCAGTACACCACAACGGAGGCAAGTGGGGGCGAGAGGAGCAGCACTAGAGCGCGCCGGTCCCGGCCGCCTGAGCGGTTCTCCCCGGACCGCATGACGGTAGCACAGCGGCAGTCAGGCAGTCAGATTCCGGGACTCCCGGTGGGCCCACCGGCAAAAAGAATAGCAGGGGGAGACCGTGACGGCGGGCATACGGCCCAAGCGGGACAGAACAGGAGACAAGAGGGAGCGAAAGCCACGGTGCGGCCTAACAGAAGGGGACATGCAGGGATCGCGAGCCCCGCCCCCAGGATGAAGGCGCGGAGCTCCACCATTTCGGCTGTAGGAGAACATGGAGGAGTCCCTGGGCCTGCTAGTTCCTTGGCAGGGGACAGGAAGAGGGGAGAGCGAGGAAGACCTGGACAGACACAAAGTAGAGCGGAGGCCTGCAGGACTGCGGTATCCCACACCGGTCCTGGGAAGGCTGTCCGGAAGTCGGCAGGCGGTTTCGCTGTGCGGAGGAGGGGAAGGTTGGAGAGTTCTGCGGCAGCCACGGTCACCAGGCTGGGTGGGCCTTCCTTGGAGGACGGAGAAGAGTCGGGTCGGAGTTTGCTGGATGAGGCAGCCCCCCTTTCCAGAAGGACAGTCGCAGGAGAGAGCAGACGGTCGGCTGATGGGGCGACACCTGTGCAGCCAGGTAAGTCTTCTCAATTAGGGTCTAATACGGTTCTGCATAATGTTGCGGGTGTAGGGGTTGAGGCAGTGGTGACAGGTGACAGTACGGTGGGAACTGACGCAGTTGGGGTGGCTTCGGGTCTATTGGGTTTTTTAGCGGGCATAAAGGAGCTAGTGCAGAGGTTTGAGGCTGCAGAGCGGCCGGCTGTGGGCCCAATGTCCACTTGGGTCCCGCCGGCAGGGGGTGCCGAGGTAGGTGGTACAGTAAGGGGGGCCGGGACACCAGCAGTTGCAGCTGCGGTCACTTTGCCCATTCTGGAAGCCACGGTGAGTGGCGTTACGCAGGGGAAGGACAAAGCTGCGTCGTCCGGGGAGGCTGCGGGGAGGCAGGACATAATTAGGCTGGCTGATGCAGCTCGATGTGAGGTATATGTGTGCTACGAAGGGCTGTTAGGAGCTCACTTAAAACAGGGGGTTCGGGAAAAATTGTGGAAGGGTGAGTATGTAGAAATATTTTCGCTGCTGCTCTTAGAGAAGTTTAACCTTGATAGAGTCAAACCAGATGATTCTAAGGAAGATGAGGAGAAGAGGAGGTATTGGCTGATCCCTAGGACATTTGCTAACTGGTTGCAATTATGGCAAGTGTTATAGGGGAAAAGCAACCTGAACACAGTTCGGCGCTGTTCTGCTATCAAGATGCGATAGGGGAGGCGTATAGAGTGTATGGTGGCACAGCGTGGCTGAGGTACGATGAACAGTTCCGGCAGCGGCGAGCGGTGCGTCCGAAGCTACGTTGGGATCACAAAGACATCAGCCTGTGGATGCGTTTGATGACGACGGCGAGGGCACCTAACCAGTTTTTTCAGGGAGGAGCCGGTGGACCTTCGGCCCAGGGGTATTCGGCTGGAAACAAAAAAGGGGTTTGTTGGCAGTATAACACCGGAGCCTGTAAGTTCGGAGCGGCATGTAAGTATAAGCACGAGTGCTCAGGCTGCGGGGGAACTCATCCAGCATCCAGATGCTTTAAGCAAGGAAAAGGTCGACCTGGAGAGGCTGGGAATAAAAGGGAGGACCCCAGTGATAGTGGAAAGGATGGGGCCATTTCTCGGTAGGTATCCTGACAGGAAAGCGGCACTGTTATTAGAAGAAGGTTTCTCGGCAGGTTTTAAGATCCCATGCACGCTAAAGGTTGTTCCCCCTGTGCCTCCAAATTTGAAGTCCGCATTGCAACATCCGGAGGTGGTTTCGGAGAAACTGCGAAAGGAGGTTGCATTGGGGAGAATGGGTGGTCCTTTCCCGGTGGCGCCGCTGGCCGATTTGGTTGTATCGACGTTGGGTGTGGTGCCCAAGAAAGAGCCCAACAAATTCAGACTCATTCACCACTTGTCTTTCCCGAAAGGGGGATCAGTGAATGATGCCATAGACCAAGAGGCGTGCTCGGTGACTTATACTTCATTTGATGCCGCAGTGGGGTGGGTGCGTCGTTACGGAAAGGGAGCTTTGATGGCGAAGGCAGATGTGGAGTCAGCTTTTCGACTGCTGCCAGTGCACCCGGAAAGTGCCATTGGAATGGCGAATTCTACGTTGACCAATGCCTACCAATGGGTTGCTCAATCTCTTGTGCGATATTTGAGCAATTCAGCTCTTTTGTGGAATGGGTAGTAAGGGACGCATCGGGAGTGAATTCGATAATTCACTACTTGGACGATTTCCTGTGCATAGGCCCGGCTTCTTCTAGAATCTGTGCGGTGTTGCTGGCTTCATTGCAACATATCGCGGACAGATTTGGCATTCCATTGGCTGACGAAAAGACGGAGGGACCTTGCACGGTTATCACGTTCTTGGGCATTGTACTGGATTCGGAGGCAATGGAATGCAGGTTGCCGGAGGACAAGTTGGAGGATTTAAAAAAAGGATATAGCAGGTTTGATTGGATTGCGGAAGGTGCAACTGTGACTGTTACAATCGGTGTTAGACAAGCTGAATTTTGCATGCCGCATACTACCGATGGGGAGAGTGTTCAGCCACCGGCTGGCGGCTAGCACGAGTGGAATCAAATCACTGGTTAGTGAAAACGCACAGGGAGAATTTAAGGGTATGGCATACCTTTTTGGAGTCTTTTAACGGTAGGGCGATGTGGATGTCGGGACCAGTCAGCAATTTTGACTTGGAACTGTTTGCCGATGCTGCGGGATCCACAGGTTTTGGGGCGTTTTTTCAGGGGCAATGGAGCGCAGGTCCTTGGCCGCAATCTTGGGTAGAAGAGGGCTTCACAAGGAATTTAGTTCTGCTGGAATTGTTTCCAGTGGTGCTAGCGGTGGAACTCTGGGGTGCATCGTTCAGGGATCTGAAGGTGCGTTTCCACGGGGACAATTTGGGGGTAGTACAGGTGATAAATAGGGTTACGGTATCATCTCCGCCAGTGATCAGGTTGCTACAGCATTTAGTTTTGCGATGTTTACAACTGAATGTCTTCATTCATGCTGTCCACTTACCGGGGGTTGAAAACATTATAGCTGATGCGTTATCTCGCTTCCAGTGGGACAGGTTCCGAGAGTTGGCGCCGGAGGCGAAGCAACAGGGGGTACCTTGTCCAGACTGGCTGTGGGGGATAGCATTGGCATCGTCGCTGGATGGATAAAGCAGTCGGTAAGTGGGGCTACCTGGTCAGCATACACGAAGGTATGGAGGGAGTGGATGTCTTTTGTACATGGGGTAGGTGAGGAGCCGACAGGACAGGCAGTGCATTTGCTATTGCTGTATTATATTGCCAGGAAAATGGAGGAGGGTGCGTCAGCGTCGGTGGTTAATACAAACTTAGCGGGGTTGGCTTTCCTTTTCAAGCTACAAGGGCAGTCTGACGGCACAAAAGATTTTTGGGTGCGGCAAGCGTTAAAGGGTTACCGTAGGTCGGTGGTCAAGCGTGACTCCAGGAGACCGGTGACTTTTGAGATTTTGAGGGGTATTGTAGACCAGTTGGGGAGGTTTGCTCATCAGCTTATGAAGTCATTTTGTTCAAGGTGGCTTTTGTGTTAGCGTTTTTTGGAGCATTCAGGATAGGGGAGCTAGTTAGTCCTTCTAAAAAAGTGCAAGGGGGAGTGGGGTTTCAGGAGGTTAAGCTGGAAAATGAAGGTGTAACGTTGTTCTTACGGAGGTCTAAGACGGATCAGGTAGGCTGGTACGGGTGTACCCAGTTCAGGGATCCCCCCCGTGCCCTGTGGGTACGGTCAGGGAATTTTTGATGGTTCGTCTGGATTTTCGGGGCCCCTTTTTGGTGCATTTGGACGGGAGCATGTTATCCAGGTTTCAGTTTGGGGCAGTTTTTAAAAAATATGCCTGCGGGGTTTGGGGCTGGAGGAGAAGGAATTTTCATCCCACTCGTTTAGGATAGGAGCCGCTACAGAAGCAGCCAGAAATGGTATGGATGTGGAGGCAGTAAAACAGATAGGGCGGTGGGAATCTAACAGGTTCCAATCTTATGTACGGCCTCATCTGGTGGTAGGATTGTAGTGAGGAAGTGGGTTTTTTTGTTAGAATCTTCAGTTATTGACGGTTTTTTCGTTATTTATATTAGTGTTTGAGTATAATGTTCTTGTCTTCTTCTAATTTCAGGTTCGGTGCCAGGAATGGTCTGGATTATGGGCCATTCTTATGTGTGTTGGGGGGCAAGGAGGGGGGAACGCTCGTTATAATGGTAGGCAGTTGGGCTTTGATAGGCGGGAGGCGTATCTCAAGTGGTTGGGGATACCGGGCATGTTGTGGGGTACATTAGTTCCGGAGGTGCATCGTTATGCTCAACGAGACGGGCCGCCTGATGTATTAGTGGTGCACGTTGGGGGCAATGACCTAGGTATCCGATCCATGGTAGACATCACACGCACATCAAGTTTGATGTGTGGCGCTTGATGGCAGAATTCCCCAAGATGATTATTGTTTGGTCGGACATGGTTGCCCGGACGTCTTGGAGAATGGCCAGGTCGGTGGAGGGTGTGAACAGGGCCAGGAGGAAGATAAGCAGGGAGGTGAGCAAATTTGTGGTGGGCCATGGGGGGTTGGCAATTAGGCATATGGAGCTAGAATTCAAGACCTGGAGGTATTTAAAGCATGATGGGGTCCATCTCAATGACGTGGGCATTGATTTGTGGGCTTTAGGCTTACAGGATGGGATACAGCGAGCTATTCGGGTTTGGAGGGGCACCCAACAGTAAGGTATTACTATTGGGGTGCTGTAGCGGGCGTTGGTCTGTGCAAGGGAAGGAAGATGGCAAAAAGTAAGAGTGGGATCTAATGTTGGTATGGGTCCGGATGTTGGTTCCCGGTTAACAGAGGTTAGCCGGGAAGTGATAATGGGGCACTGCGGTCATTGGCAGTCTCTGTGCCAGCTTGTTGGCTTGAGGCCTATTTGATATATATTTGATAAAGGGCTGCAGTGCCATATTTGTTATGGCCATCAGACTGATTTGATAAGTTATTGCTCAGACCAACGCTCATTAGATTTATGGGTTGTGTAACAGATGTTTTTTGGTTTTTGTTTTTTGATGACAGAATTTTATAGTTTAATTTGAAAATAGAGATTGTTTTAAATAAAGCAGGCTGCTACGGCCTTTTTTGTTACTCCAATGCTGGTGTAGTCTTATTTATTTGGAGTAGAAGTTTAAGGGGTTTAGATAATGGTTTAATAATAACATCTGTTATCCAACAGTCATGGCACTGCAACGCATGTAGAGCAGGCGTGTTGCCATGCAATGTAGCAATATGCGTTTTAGCATGTGTTCCCACATCACACAAGTGCAAATGGGTCCTAATTCTTCCCCACTCAACCCCCCAAAAAATTTGGCTGGAGTTTGGCTTTATTTGGTGTGCAAATATCTGTGTGTTTGAAATTTTAGGGTCCATATGAGCACATTGACAATATTTCACCTTCAACAAATCGCAGGAATAAAAGTACTATGATGGTGACATGTGGGAAAGTGATTGAGGTTTATGAGATGTGGATGATCTCAGCTCCATCTTTCATCTTCTCACCTAATCATATGCGTTCTGCAATCTTGTAGGTGCTCCGGGGTTAATGACATTTAAATGGAGAGCTGCATTATATTCCAGTGACTGAATGACAAGAACAGAGGGACATTAACCTCACCTGACCTGCGTGACTGGAGTGTGATTGCTGTGGATTATCATATCATCTACATTCTATATTCATGGCTCTTCTCTCTTGTGTGACCAAGATGCAGAATGTGACTGACACCTCGAGGAGGTCAGCCGACCCAATCAACTGACATATCAATGTGTTGGTAAATATTATGCTGAAGGTTGGCTAAGAACATCACAATATGGACAGACAGGCAAGTGTGATCCAACCATCTCAAGATGTTTTAGGTCCATCTTTAAACATAAACTCCTGTGTCACCCAATTTTCATACGGCACATGCAGTGTGCAGTTATCTCTGGTACCAGCTTATACTCTGGAAAATAATACCCATCAGACAAGGTTTTCCTTAAAGTGGTTGTAAACCCTTACATATACCCAGTGACGTGACAGGTCTCAGGTGATACACAAAGATGAAACAAGTCCTCTTACATAAGTTGTATCTGTTTACCTGCAGCCCTTTCTTCTCTACATCCATTCAAAGTGCTGAATTTTAAAGCTTGTCTGAGAGATTAGAAAAAAGGGGGCAGAGAGCTAAAGTTACACTCAACAGAGCTCAGTGAGGAGAGTTCTAACAGCTGACTGGAGGGAAGGGACACGCCCCCTCTACACAGCACACAGAAACAGAGCTGAGCCTGTCAATGAGCTGGAGATCCCTCCCCTGTCACCTATTTTCTCTTGGTGTCAGGAAAACTTGTGATTCATGCTGATAGCAGAGGAACGAAGCAGAAGACAAAAGTGACACTTAGTGCTCTTAATTGAGACAAGCACACACTATAGAGGGATATGCTTTGTTCGTATTTCATGTCTGAGGTTTACAACCACTTTAATATGTAGCACTACCCCCACAGGAGCTACTGGAGTGTGGTTTCCCGTCTCCTGCAGAGCCAGGCAACAAGCATTTTCCACTCACATCCAGACACTAGGAACAGTCTTTGAGCTTGTTTTTGTTGTTTTATTAAGGGTGATAACTTGGATGGGGTAGAGGGATTATATGATGCCCCACTAAAACAATGAATGGGAACAACTTCCTCCCTATGTACTGGACTGTTCTCCCTCCTGGCCTCCAACAGTCTTTAGTGATCCAAAGCAAAAGTCCCTTGAGGACTAGGAGCTCTCAGCCCCTTAGGGAATAGCACAATATATTGTGAGCTGCATACAGGAGTATCTACTCTCCTATGTAGAACTGCCCCCAGCTCTACTGCCTGCAGGAACTATTAGCCCTCCTGGCTGCTTCTTCACCAGGCCACCTGGCTGCTCTGATGATCTCCCAGGGCAAGGGATAGTTAGGGTTAAGCACAGCGCTGTCCTCTTGAAACCTTGCCACATGTAGCAGTCTCTCCCTTTGTGAATTCCTGGTGATGTACTCACTCTGTCCTCTTTGGTCCCTGCTGCTCCTCAGGCAAGATTCCTTTACAAACTGTGATGCAGTCAGGGACTGTAATGGAAATTTGTAAGTTCTGTATATAATTATATTCTATTTTGTATGTATTGCACACTGCCCTCACTGTGCACACAGCACTAATAATGTTTTCAGTAAATGTTTACATTCTTTCAAGTCCTGATTAGATTTAGCCTGCCTGTGTAACGCCCCTTGTTACCATAAACGTACAATTGTAATATTGATACCTACGTAATCATGTGCATAAAAACCTTCAATTGCGTCATAATAAAGCAGAACAGTCATTTGGAAAGATGCTGAGCGTATCTTTTGTGTCTGTTCCCTACTGCAGTAGTTATTATTAATTTGGAACCACTAATCAATATGAGGATAGGAGTTGCCTATTATCAATTTAACCAAGTCAGCGTAGCGAGCTTTGCCTTAGGAGGGGATTCCAGGTGACTCTGAGTATCCAAAACGAGGAGCTTGAGACGATCCGGGAATTTCTGATAATCAGCCGGCTGAGGTAAGCCTTTTGCTTACATTTGAGTTATCAGACTTCCTTGATCGGTAAGGCATTTTCTGGACAAAGGGTACCTATTTTACTCCCCTTAATCGAACTGTATTGATTGGTGGTTATATGTTATGTTGTCCCTGTCTATTGTCCATCGGAGTGCTATAGATAAGAAAGGGAAGAATAGTGCTGTTCACAGGTATATGTAGTAAATCTGCTAGATAAAGTAGTTTAGAGGCAAGAGGGTATAGGCACATGTAGAGAAGACTGGCCAGTCATTATGGGCATTGAATTAAGTAAGGGAATGAAGGGTAAGAGACCCTCAAAAATGCCCAGCGTAAGAGGAGCACTATATATGAACCGAAGGTGCGGTTCCGCCTATACTGAGCCCCTAGATTAATGGTTAAAGTGGACAGGGATCCACAATGGGTAACTGGGTTACCAAGGTCCACAGGGACTAAGAATCATGCAGAGTAAACAGCTAGAGAAACAGCTATTCTATGTGAGCAGGATGGATCAAGGGTGACATTAACACTAGACAGAAAGGGACATTTTCATGTTAAGTTGTGGGATGAATTTGGGGTCAGGCACTTCAACTAGTAAAATCAGAAACAGAGAAATGAGAGGTAAAACAGAATACTTTATATGTTGTCAGAGAGGGAAGATGGGATGAGCACTCTGGCTGATCATAGAAGCTAGAAATAAAAGATATCTGAACAAAATAAGGAATGCAGAATTTAAGGCAGGGAAATATTAATGAGAGTTAAAAGAAAGTGAGAGAATGATATGCATGTGTTGTGTACAAATGGGAAAAATGTAAGCGATTTTAGAGAGATATTGTTGTATGTGCGAATGCTGGGACCTTTAGTTCTATCCCTTGTGTGTGTCATGTACGCAGATGTGACCCCCTCCTTTGCGCTCTCATGAAAGAAATGTGGCTGGGATGAGAGGTTAGTGATAAGCTGGAAGGACACCATGCCAATTCCAGTTTTTTAGACAAAACATTTATAACAAAATGTGACGGGTTAACGAATCTAATGGTAAACAATGTGATCACAATTATTTTGAATCTGTTTTCCAAACATGGTAAAATGAAGGTTACATTTAACCATGTATTACACAAATTGAATATCCTTTGATAGTGGAAACAGTGCTTTTAAAAAGTAAAATTAAGTAATAATGAGTATTCATTTCTAATATGAGTTTAACAATTTTATTAATAATATAGATATATTGAAACTGGTTTAGATGACCTTTGGTTGGAAATGAAATCCAGGTTATTGGGGAAAAAATGGGATTAGTTTAAATTAAGATAACAATTTTGTAATTTTACATTTATTCAATAAGCCCTTATTGAGAGAAAAAAAGATTAAGATGAGGTTGTTATTTGGAATACAGCTGCCATAATATTCAACAAAGCCAAGATGGATGGAATACATAAGAAGTTTTTCTACAAAAATGAAATTTTGAGGTTCTTGATAATAACTTGATGTGCGTTCCATGATGTGAGAGTAATAATAAATGAAATTTAAATATAACAGACCTCAAGTCCGCACACCCTGTTAGGATAGATGCTACCTGCAGCCAGTTGTTCTTTAGTTTTTGATGCTTTCTGGTCCATTATACAGATTGCTGGTCCTTTTGTTTTATTTATTTTTATTTTTGAAATCCAAAGCAGAATGTGTGGATTGTGAAATGATGTGCCCCTTTTCCTTGTAAGTACAGTGGTATAAGCAGAAGAATATTTTGGATTTATGGACATCTCTCCATGACCGCAGTGTATTGTTATCATTTATTATAATATTGCCAGGAAAAAGTTGTCTTTTGAAACATGAAACTGGAGTTCTTACTCAAACAGCGTAATAGAAAAAAAGCCATTGTAGTATATTTATGCAAGCTGGACTCAGTAATGAAGGGTTCATCCTGATATATCAGAGCTGTAGCTTTTATGCAAAAGTGCTATTAGACAAAGTTAGATATTCTTTTGGTCAAACATTACATTTTTAAGGGTCCGACATTCTGTGCAGCAAATATACAGCTAACTAAATGTTTGTCTAATGAAAGGTTTAAAATATGAGTTTGTTTATGTACAAATCTAACAATGAAAAACACATACATTTATTCAAAAGAAAGGAAAAACCACATGTGTTAAATTGATGACGTAGGAATCAGCTGCTGTGAGCCCAGTGCAGGACACACTCCCTGAAGACCCAGATATTAATTTTTTTGTAGATTTGAGTATGCAGTTTATCACCCAGAAGGATACTCTGTATTCAAAGCCATTGGATCCCAGCTCAAGAAGCAGAGCTCCATGTTTTAGCAAAGCCTGTGAGCTATTAAAAAAGTGTATATTTATATAGATAGTCGAGATATACAGAGCCTTTGGTTCCATTTAAAGGGCCAGAAGTTTGTTTTTACTTTGGCAGGTAAACCAACCAAGCATGCCAAGTTAATTTGATCGGCTGTTTTCAGCCTTCCAGGTTCTTGCTGAGGCAGCCATATTAACTTTAAAACTCACACATGGAAGCAGACCAGGCGACTGTAAGGATGCTGCATTACAGCCCCGGACACTTGATGGGTCTGTGCAACTCACAGATTCCACCCTAGTTCTGGCCCAGTATAGCTGGGATTAAAAATTCAACTTTAAGGACCCCAGAACGAGAAGAACAAGTGGTCCACAGGGGGCAACTTCTTACGAAACAGGACTTTGGAAAAAGGTGATCATTTATGTCTGCCAACCACTCTTTTCCCTCCAGCTTGACACATGGACCATGTCATCAGTCACAAGCAGTTATGGCTGCCTTAGTAAATGAGCGTGGGGTAGAGCCAGGGTTCTCCACAGTTGTTTTTATAACATACCACTTCTTGTTTTACCTGTTACCAAAGGTGTTACCAAAAGCTGAACATCCCTTCCAGAGATTACAAAAAGATATATCCAGATGCCCAAGTTAGGATCTTATGAGTATGCATTTTGTCTGTATGGACATGTTTTTTGGATGTCCAGTGGCAAAGGCTACTGCAAAGGCCACAGTAAAAAGTGTTATCAGAAGTAGTTTGTAAGTACAGAGTGTAGAAAGTACAGAGAGTAACAGAGGAAATCATTTTTATACGAGAGTCCTTACTAGAAGTTTTGAGGTTTTATTTTTACACCCCCTACTGTCTACAATGTAGCGGAAAAAGTAGAGTAAGAAACTAGAAAAATTTTGCCTGAATGTTTTCTTATATTTTATCAAGCCTCTAAGGGGGATGTTGGACTCTCTCCTTATGGGATTTGGTTTGGGGGTGTGTTACTCACTTGCTTATATTTTGTCTCAGCAGCTGAAGTCCTCCATTTGGATCTCACAGAGGTGTCCGTTTATGAAGCAGTGAAATCTATTCACTGCTTCATTCTCCGGCATTCACAGTGAAGATTGTTCTCCTCTGTGTGCCAGTTTATGAAGATTTGTAGATCGCTTCACCTTCTGAGGAGTGAAGTGATCCACAAACGCTTCCAACAGTGGAGAACGGCCCCTGATACTGGAATCTCGTGAGACTTTACAAGATTACAGTACCAGAAATTCACTGAAACACCATCACCGCTCAATACACGGACAGACGGCATGGATTAATGTTAATAAAATAATGAGTCCCCCTACATTATATACATATGTATACACACACACACATTATATATACATGTATATACACACACATTATATATATATATATACATATACACATTATATGTATATATGTATATATATGTATACACATAAATATGACAGGGGGACATGCTTACAGTGTTGGGGGGTCTGAACGAGGCATAAGGAAGTTAAAAATCTTCCTCCTTCCCCCTCAGATCCCCCGAGATTTCTTCTTCACTCCCCGATTCACCACCTCTGAGCTGGTGAACCTGGGAGTGTGAATTCTGACTCAGATCGCCAGTGAAGCGGTGAGATCACCGCTTCATAAACTGGCCATTACTGTGTCATTCATGAGGATTCTCCATGTGTAGAGATAATCGGCGGGAGAACAAGTTCAAACATGTTCTCCCCCGATTATCACTGTTTCATAAACTGTTTATGGACTGTGATCAGCGGCGATCCTCAGGATCACCGCTGATCACTGCTTCATAAATGGACACCAGAGAATGTTGCTGATCTTTTAAGGTTTTTGAAAAACTCATTTATGTGTTTTCTCCCCAATTCCAGATCCTAAAAGTTTGGAAGGATCTAAAACTAAAGCTAGGTGACTTGTGGATTGTTAAGAGACTTTTACAGTATATATAAGGATATGTTTGGGGACTCAATACAGAATCTATTTCATGTACAGTTTTTGCAGAACTTGAAGGAAAAGTCACCTGAATCCACACCAGACACTGCAAAAATGACTAAATTAAAGAAATCTCTGTGTTTGATTTGTTTCCCTCTTGCGATCACAGTCTAGGGTACTTTTTGATTCAATTACTTTAATTGTAAGGGATATATATATATATATATATATATATATATATATATATATATATATATTTATATTTGAAAAGTAGTTTAGCCATATTGAAGTCATATTTGTCTTTTGTTTAAATTGTATAATGGGGTATGGCGCTCCCTTTAGGGTATAGGGTAGTAGAGTAGTAGGGGGGGATTTTATTGTGTGATTCCTTGTGACTAGTTATTTACTCCAACTGTACCCCTAATGGTGGTACAGAATACCATCAACCCTATAAAGTGCAAAAAACCTAATGTGCAGCAGTGCAATCTTCAATGAAGCAATTCATAACTCATACATGTGACCACATTAGAAAAAGTAAATAAAGAAAGAAACTAAACATTTCCAATATTCATGAATCACATGTGACCACCCTGAAAGCAAGGGGGGTTATATGCTGAACCCCTAATTATATGATAGATCTTCACCAACAAGCCAGCATAAATATTAGTGACTTATTCACAAAAACCATACATACATACACCTTAAACCAAATTAAATTAATAAATAATATAACCAGTGATAATAATCCTAAGTGTACTAGATCATTGATTTTCCCTTATATCACATGAACTTCCAAGTGCATTTTTACTCAGATTAGTGCAAGTGTGTGCAAAGCAATTAGTAATAATAATAAATATTAAATAATTATAATCCATATGGTAATCAAAATCTTCATCCAATGTTCAAAATAATTTCCAAAGGAACTGTGACTGAGGTGCTTTCAGATGATAATGGTGACTTATTGTGCTCCCCCTCACGGGTCCCCACTCACCGAATCCCACAACCCCAAAAGGGGCAAACAGCATAGGATATCACGGCCACAAACTCCTCTCCACCGCGATCATCTGAAGTATCCAAATTGGTCTCCGCTCACCGTGTATTTAAGGTATATTCTCCATGGCTCCCTCCTTGCTGCAGTGCTTCTCTACCTGATTCCTTTCACATGTGTGGTTTGGTTGTGCTCACCTATGCTACGCATAGGTGATACTATTTATTTACTTTTTCTAATGTGGTCACATGTATGAGTTATGAATTGCTTCATTGAAGATTGCACTGCTGCACATTAGGTTTTTTGCACTTTATAGGGTTGATGGTATTCTGTACCACCATTAGGGGTACAGTTGGAGTAAATAACTAGTCACAAGGAATCACACAATAAAATCCCCCCCTACTACTCTACTACCCTATACCCTAAAGGGAGCGCCATACCCCATTATACAATTTAAACACTTTGCGGAGTCTCCTTAAGGAAGCTTCTTTAGGGGGGCTGCATACCTTACATTCTGTCCTAAGCACAGCGGTTTCAGATACACTTAAACACACCAGGTCCCACTAAGGTGGGATCCTTTCGCTTGCAGCTATGGATATATTTGGGTATATGGGAAATAGGAATATAGATTTAGGTGGCATTTTCAGCCAGGAGATAGTGACCAATGCACAAGACATGAATAGCTTGATGAGGAAACTAAGACACACCATGGAGAAGCAGCTCAGAGTCTGGTGGGATATAGCCACCATAGAAACCTACATTACAACAAAAATGACCCCAAGGAGATTAAGGTGGGATTTAGATCCTAATGACGGCCTCAATGACCCAGAGCTGATGAATGAATGGTATACCTTCTTTAATGGGTGTGAAAATGACCTATTACATAAAATTCTAAAAAGAAGACGTTTTAAACTCAAAGGGATTGAAGCTAACATCATTGAAATTAAAGATCAGCTTTTACCCTTCACCAACCAGACCGAATATAAAAACAAGGAAAAGGAGCTTCAAGAAATAATCAAAAAATATGATATCCAAATTCAAGCTAAAAAACAGAAGAAATACAAAAGGGACCTGAGTGACTATCAGAGCATGAATGTCTATAAATGGCAAACCACCAATGGAGACCCTTGCCTATTAGAGGAGGAACTGGGAGAGGATGATAGCCCTGATACCTCCATTGAGATGGAAATGGAGGGACCAATTAACAACACACCGCAACAGACAGGAAGAGTGAATGTGAGGCTCCCATATATGCCACAACAAGATACACCATATGGACACACAATAAGATCCAGAATCCGAAGTGCCAACTACCAAGACAGACAGGAATATAGAACCCCCCAAACACCCAGATACAATGTACCTATGAGAAATAGATATTCCCCATTAAGGGAAAACGTGAGGACCCAACACAGAAATTACTATGAAGACAACCCGGGCCCCAGATACAGAGGAGATCGAGGACCCCCGAGGGATTTTCCCAGGCGCTGGGCCAGAGACAGACCACCAGGGAGATGGAGAGCCAGGCCCCCTTACAGGAATCCCGAATGGAGAGGACCATACATAGACAGAGAAGACCCCCGAGGAGAACAACACAGAACAATGGAAGAGAACCAGACACACAGGGAACAGGAAAACCTCAGGAGGTACGGAGGAGACACAAGATATACACAGGGACCCGAAGAAAGAAGAAGACGACCAGAGGAAACAGAGGAGGGAAGAAGAAAGCGAAGGCAAGAATATTAGGGAAGGGTATTTTCAATCTTAGTGATGTCCAATTCTCTGAAGACGAGATGAAAATTCTGGATTTGGGACTCAAGTTTGCCCCTGAAAAACATTTGGACAAATTCGAAACATATATTGATTTAAAAAAGTTTATGAGGAAACTCAACCTCAAAAAACACTTTTTAACCAATACAGATACAAGAACAAAGAGAGAAACAATATATGAGCAGACAGGTCTAAAAAACAACTCCACCTTTAACCCTAAAACATCCGGGAATCAATGCATGGGAGCCTTCCAAAAAATGGTGGAAGATGATCTAAGAAAGCTAGAAAAACGAAGTAACCATAAAACAAAAAATGTCTGGAAAACAATAAAATCTTTGAGCAAAAGAAAGGAGGTGGTCATAAGACCTGCAGATAAAGGGGGAGGACTAGTAATACTGAATAAAAAAGATTAGGAAGAGGAAATGGGGAACCTACTTCAGGTAGAGAACACCTATAACAAGCTCAATAAGAACCCCAAGCGTACATATGAGAAAAAACTAAAAGCCTATGTGAACAAGGGAAAAGAGATGGGGATCTTAAACACTAAAGAAGCGGAATACCTGGTCTCCTGCTCTACCAAAACCCCGGTGATTTATTATACACCTAAAATTCACAAAAGATTATACAAGCCACCCGGGAGACCTATAATTAGTGGCATTAATTCTGTGTTCTCTAGGTTGAGAGAATACCTTGATATATTTCTTAAACCACTAGTCAAGATGGGAAAATCATATCTATGAGATAGCGCCCAACTTCTAGAGCAACTACAGCAATTAAGTGGAAAACAAGATTATCTACTAGCTACTATCGATGTAAACTCGCTATATACTAGCATTGTGCAACAAGATGGGCTGTTGGGTGTGGAAAAAGCCCTTCACGAGCTCACCAGCATAAGACAAGAACAGATCGACTTCATACTTGAAGGATTAGGGCTAGCGATGTCATGCAATTATTTCTGGCACGACCATAATTATTATGTACAGACTAAAGGGGTCGCTATGGGCGCACGGTATGCACCAAGCGTGGCCAACCTACTGATGAACATGTGGGAGGAAGAATACATTTACGCTAGAAATATACCACAAGTGAAATTGTACCGGAGGTACATAGACGACCTAATTGTATTCTGGGAAGGAACACCCGAGACCTTTGAAAGTTTTCTACAAGAATTGAATAACAACAGATATGGGCTAACGTTTACGGGGAAATGGGACCCCCAAAAAATGGAATATCTTGACCTAGAAATTTTTAAGAAGAATGATGGCCTGTATACAAACCATACATGCTTTAAGGCAACAGATAGAAACGGGTATATCCCTATTACCAGCTGTCATCATCCTCAGTGGAAGGGGAATATCCCCAAAGGTCAGCTCATGACACTGCGGAGGAACTGCATTACCATCGAAGACTATTCAGAACAAGCAGACATCCTGATAGAGCGGTTTCATGAAAAAGGATATAACCTAGACATGCTGAACAAGCTGAAGAGGGATATAGCAAAGGGTAGGGTTAATAACTAGTCACAAGGAATCACACAATAAAATCCCCCCTACTACTCTACTACCCTATACCCTAAAGGGAGCGCCATACCCCATTATACAATTTAAACACTTTGCGGAGTCTCCTTAATGAAGCTTCTTTAGGGGGGCTGCATACCTTACATTCTGTCCTAAGCGTAGCGGTTTCAGATACACTTTGTCTTTTGTACGTCTTCCATTTTATGTAGAATTGTCTGTGTTTACATATGCTGATAAGTCAGCATGCCCACAATTCAGCTAGAAGGCCATTCTGGCCACAGGAGTGTACAGCCAGTATTCTGTAAATATGTCTTATCAGTCATTTGTTTTTCACAATGAAAAGTCATTTGGTAATGAAAAAAGTTGCTCAGCTATTATTTTCTCCACAATGGAGTTTTTTTTTGCCTCTTTGACCAGGACTACCTCCACCTAAGCGTGTGGAGGTTCCAGGTTAAAGGTTATAGCAGGTATGGTTAGTGATCAAAATATTGATCAAAAGAGGGGAGACTGTAATAGAAATTTGTAAGTTCTGTATATAATTGTATTCTATTTTGTATGTATTGCACACTGCCCTCACTGTGCACACAGCACTAATAATGTTTTCAGTAAATGTTTACATTCTTTCAAGTCCTGATTAGAATTAGCCTGCCTATGTAATGCCCCTTGTTACCATAAATGTACAATTGTAATATTGATACCTACGTAATCATGTGCATAAAAACCTTCAATTGCGTCATAATAAAGCAGAACAGTTATTTGGAAAGATGCTGAGCGTATCTTTTGTGTCTGTTCCCTACTGCAGTAGTTATTATTAATTTGGAGTGTAAGTGCTTTGCGGGTGGTTTTAACCTTTTTTTGGCCGCTAGCAGGGGTTAAAAGCTAGCGGCTGAATACCTCAGCAAATTTAAAGGTAAAGTGCCGCTAAAAATAACGGTGCTTTACCGCCGACGCCACTCCCTCCCTAGTGTGAAAGGGGCCTAGACCCAATTTCTGATTTACATACTAACCACGAGTCATAACATAAATTTGCCTACATTAGTAGCACACAACAGGGTGCTGCAAATACTAACAATGAACTTCTCTTCTTTGCTCTCTTTGGTATGGTAAAGAAGCCACTGAAAGTGTTTTGTTATTGCTGTACAAAAAAACCCTTTTAATCCTGCCAAAAAAAATCCAAAATTCCTGGGCACTTTGCATTGTTATCTCAAACAGTGATATTCTCAGCCCTTCCTAATCCACTTCTGGGAACTACAGAACACCTCTCTTATGCTACAAAGAAGAGATTGGAGGGTTCCATAGTCCTGTCCTATAGTGGCAACATTGTTCCTCCATAGATAGTGTACAGTGAATGAGCCTTGCTCCTCAAGGACAAGACGTGTGCTACCGGCAGGATCAGCAGGTCAAAGTGAAAGAAAATAAGCCTGAAAAAAAGAAAACGAATTTAGCCACCATTTGTAAGGACTGGTAAGCAGTAATATATTTATTATTCTTGGCAGTGGGGGACAGGACTAGGGGACTGTGTGGTCTTTGCCTTGGGCCAGGAGAAGTAATATCAGTTAAGGCCCGTGCATACGATCAGAAGATCGGAAGTAAAATTACGTCCGATGAATGATTTGCCGATTTTCAGATCGTTAGTACGGTGCTTTCGACAGCCGATTCTGAATTTTTGGACGACAAAAACTGGATGTGCAGGCTATAAAATGTTTGTCGTATGTGAACACAAAATCCAATTTTCATTTAATTAGTACAGTTTTCATCCGAAAAAAATCGTAAGAGCAAGACTACGCATGCTCAGAAATGAAAGAACACATACAAAACAATTTAACACATTACATCACTTCTGAAGTTGAATTTGGTTGTATGAGAATGTACATATGTTGAGTAACCTCTTCATTTTTGATATGAGACTCGCATGCAAAAAATAAAACTGATGAAAATTCGTCCAATAATCTGATTGTGTGTAGCATAGGGTTGGGACTGCGGCTTGCAGTCTGAAGAAGAAGCAATGGTTCTGCCGGCCGGAGAACCAGCTGTGGTCAGGGGTAGAGGGGAAGCTGTCGCCACTAAGGGACCAGCCACTTTGCTAGCGGAGACCACTGTGAGTAGCTGAAGCAAGTACATGAGCAGTATTCTCACCAGCCGGGGACTGTATAAAATTGGGGAAACTTCAGCAGGTGCCAAGCAGGGATCCAGCCAGGGAGGTGATGCTTGAGGAGTATCTGTAAATGCCAAGCTAGGGACCCAGCAGGGATGCAGGGGTGACGCTAGAGGAAGATACTGAGTGAGAAGATTGGAAGAGCTCAGGAGATCCAGTGGCTAGTGGATCTGTTAGTCTAGTGAAAGACTGGGAGCTCAGCTGAATGAAGTTCTACAATAGGAGATTGTAGAAGAAGTGGAGGAGTTCATTGCAACCGTTGTTAGAAACTGTTACAAGATTGTTGCCATAGGAGACAGCGGTCCTACTCATGCAGATGTGGTGTCTAGCTGGATGCCTTTCCCTGTATGGCTGTCTGCCTATAGAAGTCTCGGAGTGTGACAATTTACATTGCATCGACTAAAGGGTGTTCTGGCCCTAAACCCTCTCTGCCACAGTTCTGTTTAAGAGACAATAAATCTCTTTGCATTCAAGAAGTGTCTGGCGCCCATCAATCTACCTTACATTACACCCACTATGCCTTGTAACCCACTCTACATAGAAGGATGTCAGCTGTCCCTAACTCTGGAGGTCAACATTGGGCTTCAGGGGGATTTGGCTATATATATATATATATGTAGCAATAACTCTCGGTGGAGCTGCTGGTTTAAGCGGGCTTGTTACCTTCACTCTCCTTCCCTCTGTTTTACTGGCACCAGGTCTAGGGTTCCGTTGAGTTTACCTCTGGACGATACACGCACCAACACTTGAATACGTTTTCAATGCTTTATTAAACAATTTACTAAGGAAGTAGCAGGAAAGAGGTAGAAGGGAAACTGCAGAAGAAACTCAAATATCTTCTTGTAAGGTTCTTGACAAATGTCCTGGTAGAATTTGGATATTACACTAGAATGCCCTCCCCTCGTGGGACACACTCTTTGCTCGCCTGGATAGGTCTCTCTCACTTGACTAGCAGCCAGTACGTAGCACGAACAAAAGTCTCTGCCACAGACTTGGTTGGGATAAACCTGTACGGTCCTCTGCCACAGGATGTACCTTTCTGTAATGAATGTCAGTCACAGTGCTTGAACCTTTAAGCCAACCCGGCAACACTATGCTGTATAGTTACTTTAGGATACGTCCTCCAACCGAGTCACCAGGCCCCTCTCCAGACCAGCACTCTGCATGATCCTTCCATGACGGGTCCTCCCCTGGGATCTCTACGGTTGTCCAGCTTCTTCCCTTTTGGATAGACAGCTCAGGACCATTCCTCGGCTGCTGTGGTAGGCCCCAGACAAGTTTCTGGGCCCACCCCTGCGCCGCAGCGTCGTGGACCTCCGGAACGGAGGACCACGAGATTGCTCTCTAACGCATACCTGTCGGCCAGGAGGGCCAGCAGGTGGCTGTAAAACAAACCCCCTAATATGGCGTCTGTCCCATAAATACCCTCGCCCAGAATGCAACTTGGAGGACCACCTCCACCGACTTGTCTCCGGGACAGAAGAGCATCCATACGCTTCGACACGTTGCCCTTCCAACACTGACCAGTAATAACAGCGACACTCACCGGTCAGTCTGGAAACACACACAACGTCAGCCAAGCTGGAACAGAGGCAAACTTAACCTATTTAACGAACAAGTTACTAAATTTACCTAACATATGGTAGATCGCAAATCTACCAGTGCTACATATATATCTATATCTATATCTATCAGTTGACCAATCCTTAGATGAAGTGGCTGCATTCATTTTCTTGTTTTAGTTTTTTTTTTTTTGCTCTGAATTCACCTGATGATCTGGCCAGTTAACACATCTCCTGTAATAGAGTGCCCCCACTCTGGATGAAAGATCACAAGGGCACAGCAGACTGCATCATTGTCAGTCTGGAGGGAGGGGAGTGTTAAATGGACTAGCAGATTTGGATACACTAACAAATTGAAGCCAAACTCCAGCCCACAAAGCAGTTACACACGCAGTTACAGCAACATTTTTTTCCTTTTGAGATAAAGGTTTTACATAAATAACTAAAAGCCGATCACTGTAAGCACTCCTGTCGGTAGTATGTCTCATCACTTGCTACATTTGCAGAAGAGCGTGTTCTGTTGAAAAAACAACAGACTTACTGGCCAGATCACCAGGTAAAAATAAAAGAAAGAATAAAGGCCTAAAAAAGAAAACGAATGCAGCCAACACATCAAAGAATTGATATGTTGCAGTATAATAAATGCCTTTGGGTTTAATACTGCTTTAAAGGTACATAAAGTCATTTCTATACAGTAATCACATAGTATCACCAGGGCAGGACTTAGGGTGGAGGGGGCCCCTGGGCTTGACTCACTTTCAGCCCTACCTTCTATACATATGCACAGCTCTATAAAACAGAAATAGAAAAGGACAAGGTACGCCAGACTCAGTGCAGTATTAAAGAACTTCTGTTTAATTGGACAAGACAAAACAGCAAATTGGCTACTCACAAAAGTAGATAATATATAAGCGTATAAGTGGGGTACTGTACTGTACAGGTATTCGTCCTGGGTCCACGATTAATAAAAGCAATAAAAATGGATAAAATTATAATTACTGTATTTATCGGCGTATAACACGCACCCCAAGTTCAGGAGGGAATTTTAAGGAAAAAAACTTTTAGGAGGGAAGTTTAAGGAAAAAAACATTTAAATGCCCATCAATGCAGCCTTATCAGTGTCCATCTGCAGCCTTGTCAGTGTCATTGCAGCCTTGCTCCAGTGTCATTGCTGCCTTGTTATTGCAGCCTTTCAGTTTAAAAATGGAGCCGCCGAGATACAAAGGCAGATGTCCTGTGTATCTCAACGACTTTCGGCTGCCCTCGGCGGTTTTCTGCGGCTTTCGGACGCTCTCAGCGGCTCTCGGTGGCTTTCGGTGACTTACGGACGCTCTCAGCGGCTTTCAGAACAGGCGGGGTCGGCTGGGACACCTATTAGCTGGGGCCCATGGACTTGAGCCCAGTCAGGCCCAATGGAAAGTCTGGCCCTGAGTAGCACATAATGTTCAAGTGAGATGGACATCCATAAGAGCTTATTTGAGCGTATATAAGCTCTTATGGATGTCCTCACGTGAACATTTTGTGCTACTATGTGATTACTGTATAGAAATGACTTTATTAAACCCAAAGGCAAACATTTATTATACTGCAGCGGTAAGCCTATTGTTTTTTAAAAGAACACTTTACCTTCCAAGGTAAATCCTTGGCCTGAGGTCTCATTATCTCAATGCTATATATTTATAAACTGTATAGAATAATGGGCCATTTGGCATCAATAGTAGTTCTCCAATCTTGTATATATGAATTGGCTTGTTGAGGAGAGATAAACATTCATTATTTGTAAACTGTAAAGTGCAAGGAGCCATTTGAAATCAATGGCAGTTCTCCAATAGTATATAAATGAAACTGCTTGTTTTAGAGAGATAGACACTCAATACACAAATCCAGAAGGATATGGTAATATCCAAAATCAATACAGGGCTTTACAATTGTGTCCCAATACACAATCTGCTTAAACAATATCCTTCTAGCAGACCTTTAAAAACTGATAATATTGTTGTAATATTGTAAGTAACAACAGCGTGGATTCACCAGTTGAACATAGGCTGGGAAATGTTGTAGCAGTTTCCAAAATTGATGTAAATTAATGTAAGTAACTGGTACACTGATTGGGAAATTGCATATTTCATATTCCTTATTAAGGTTGGCATCACAAATATCTAATAAAGCCTCTAATATCCTGGTTAAGGAGGCCATATCAGGACATAAACATAGCTTTAACTTATACCAAAGGAATGTCAATGTTAACTGACCAAGTCATTGAGGGGTCATATTGCAAAGGGAGTTGGCTTGGGGGTTGTCGACTCCTTATACACAAGTCTAAATATCACTGCCCAAAATGAAATAGGTTAGTCCCGTCTCCAGAGCAGCATCATGCATGTGTCTGGTATGAATTACCTCGCCACACCTTTATGGGGGACTCCATGGAGAAACAACATCTTTAGTTTAGTATTTTTGTTATACAGTAAAATGCAGTACAGTAAAAGAATGCTTGTAATCCAAAGCACTTGTATATCAAAACGAATTTCCCCATAAAAAATAATAGAAACTCAAATGATTCATTCCACAACCATTTATTCAAAAGCCCTTCAGTTTATAGTCCATATAAGAAGATTATAGCAATGTGATAGGTTGTGTAACCAGAAAATGTCCATCCACAAATGAAAGCCTCCACAAGGGGATTAGAAACAAAATCCACCAGGAGCTACAGAGTATAAAAGAGAAGAGAGGCGCCTCTAAGTGTAACAATATGGTTACATTTAATGAAGGTAGAACATTTAGCAACTCGCATGATTGATTAAAAGAGGCACATCTAAGTATGCAAGCATCCGGGGTAAAGCTGTCTGCAATCGTGACCAGGAAGACTACCCTGCAGTAGAGCGTTCTGAAAGCGAGGCTTTAACCGCTCGTGGAGCATGGTGTGCAAGGGACGACATCAGCGGCGGGGAGGAGGATGGTCTATGTGGACATCTTTACCCCGGATGCTTGCATACTTAGATGTGCCTCTTTTAATCATCAACAATGTGAGTTTCTAAATGTTGTACCTCGTAATCCAAGGTTTTATTGCTACACTTAGAGGCGCCTCTCTTCTCTTTTATACTCAGTTGTGACGTGATGCTACTTCTATATCAAGATATCCCTTGTATATAAAGTCAAAATTTATTAAAAAATTTTGCTTGTCTTGCAAAACGCTCTCAAACCAAGGTTTTACTGTAGTTTCTAATATTATCTGTGTCTGTCAATATCTTTAATAAATGTTATACTTTCAAACGTGACAAAACATACACTTGTTTTATTCCAGCAGGTGCCTATCCAACAATTTGATATAGATAGATTTTTGTAGAATTTACACACATAGATACGGTCTGTTGTAATTTTAGAAAGTGGCCAGTTGCCAAGCAAAAACACTCCCACCTGAGGAAGAGGAGGACGGTAATTTTTAAGCTCTGACACCATCCAGGGAGTTCACCCAGTGCCCGCTATCAAAGTGCCCAGGACGAACGGTGCCTGCTCACAATAGCTGACGGAGGAAATTTTTCTGTCAGATTGTGCCTCGCGATGGCGAGGCGTGTTCATGTTGGTGAGGGGCAGATTAGTAAATGATGGGGGCGGATTATTCAATGATGGGCAGTGCTACAAAACACATATTTTTCTGCTATTCTTCCTGGACGCTTGCGGGGCGTGTTTAGTCAACTGAAGGGTGGATTTTTCTATCTGAAAAATATGTGTTTTGCAGCACTGGCTTCATTTAAAAATCCACCCCCATCTTGTACAAATCCGCCCCTCACCGACATGAACACGCCTCACCAGTGCGAGGCACAATCTGACAGAAAAATTTCTTCCATCGGCTATTGTGCGCAGGCGCCGTCTCGTCGTCACAACAGCTGATCATAAAATCAGCTGTTGTGCTGTTCCGTACGGCGCATGCGCAGTACATCCCGGGCACTTCTCGATAGCGGCACTATCCAAGAGAACACCGGGAAGCACAGTCTACATGAGGGTGGCATATCCAGAGGTTGTCTTTGGAAAATAGACGTATGAGTGCTGCCAGCATTGCTGCAGAGGTTGAAGGGGTGGGGGTCAGCCTGTCAGTGCTCAGACCATACACCGCACACTGTATCAAATTGGTCTGCATGGCCATCGTCCCAGAAGGAAGCCTCTTCTAAAGATAATGTACAAGAAAGCCCGTAAACAGTTTGCTGAAGACAAGCAGACTAAGGACATGAGATACTGGAACCATGTCATGTGATCTGATGAGACCAAGATAAACTTATTTGGTTCAGATGGTGACAAGCGTGTGTGTGGTGGCAACCAGGTGAGGAGTACAAAGACAAGTGTGTCTTGCCTGCAGTCAAGCATGGTGGTGGGAGTGTCATAGTCTGGGACTGAATGAGTGCTGCCGGCACTGGGGAGCTACAGTTCACTGAGGGAACCATGAATGCCAACATGTACTGTGACATACTGAAGCAGAACTCTGGACCTTTTATCTGCTCCTTGTAAATGGGATAATGATGGAATAACACACACCTGGCCATGGAACAGCTGAGCAGCCAATTGTCCCATTACTTTTGGTCCCTTAAAAAGTGGGAGGCACATATACAAACTGTTGTAATTCCTACACCGTTCACCTGATTTGGATGTAAATACTCTCAAATTAAAGCTGAAAGTCTGCAGTTAAAGCACATCTTGTTCATTTCATTTCAAATCCATTGTGGTGGTGTATAGAGCCAAAAAAGGTTAGAATTGTGTTGATGTCCCAATATTTATGGACCTGACTGTATATATTAATTTACCAAAGGGGGCGGGGGGTGCACTATAGTTTGCACATTGTTGTTTATTTTGCGCACTAATAATTGGCAGCGCCACTTACACCTTTTTATTTTTTTCACTTGTACCCCACTCTACCAATTGGTAGGAGTTGGGGTCCGGCAACAGCCAGACAACAGATCCATAGCTTGGAATCACCACCTTATTTAAAAAAAAAACTTCTGTGTGCTGCTCCCCCCACAACCCCCCTAACTCTCACCTGAGCCCCCTCTCAATCCAGCAATGTGCACGGGGGGCCTCGGCTGTCCTCTTGGTCTCTCTCTCTTCATTGGCTGAGACACAGCAGCAGGAGCCATTGGCTTCCATTGCTGTTACTCACAACCTGTGAGCCAATGAGGAGAGTGCAGGGAGCGGGGCTTAGCATAGAGTGGGGCTTGGTAACAATGCCCCAATAGCAAGGGGCTTGCTATTGGAGGCACTGGTCAGGGGAAGGAGCCAGGAGCACCAGCGGAGGACCCTAAGAAGAAGAGGATTGGGTAAGTATGACATGTTTGTTATTTTCTTTTTTTTTAACTATGCCTTTAACCATTTACCTACTGGGCACTTTTACCCCTTTCCTGCCCAGGCCAATTTTCAGCCTTCAGCTCTGTCGCAATTTGAATGACAATTGCACGGTCATGCAATACTGTACCCATATGCAATTTTATCATTTTGTTCACACAAATAGAGCTTTCTTTTGGTAGTATTTAACCACCACTTTTTTGGTAAAAAAAAAAAATGTTGAAAAAAAAAAAAAATGTCGTAGTTTGTTAAAAAATTTAGCAAACGGGTAATTTTTCTCCTTCACTGATGTGTGCTGATGAGGCTGCACTGATGGGCACTGATAGGCTGCAGGAATGGGTACCAATGAGGGGGCACTGATAGTCACTGATGAGGCAGCACTGATGGGCACTGATAGATGGCACTGATGGGCACTGATAAGTGGCACTGATGGGAACTAATAGGCGGCATTGAAGCGCACTGATAAGTGGCACTGATGGGCACTGATTGGCAGCTCTGGTGGGCATTTATTGACAGCAATGGTGGGCACTGATTGCCACCACTGGTGGGTACTGGTGGAACTGCACTGATAATCAGTGTCGATGTCCCTTTAAAAGAAACCGGTTAGCGTGAGTAAAGAAAAGCCAATTATATCATGTGATCAGTGGTTATTGGACACAGCTGATCACGTGGTAAAGGGGCACTATGATTGGCCCTTTACCCTGATCTGAGATCAGCTGAGTCTGAACGCCTCAGCGATCACAGATCACGCCACCTGCGTGCCGCAGGGGGTGTGCAGACAGCGCGATCACGGGAGGACATCCATGGACACCCTCCAAACTAAGTCCGCGCTGTAGCTGTCTCTCGGCTATAGCATGAGCAAGAAGTAGTTAATATCACTGTGCTGTAGTGGATATTTTATTAATGGGAGGCCATACTTTAACTGACGCCAATGCATTTTGCCATAATGGAGGTAGATTTGACCAAAATTTCAAAGGCAAACTCATTGTACTTTGGCTTTTGTCACTAGCCTCACATTTAAGGAAATGTGCCTCATAGCGTCCGTCGTTTTCAGTTAAATCAGATCTGTCTCATGGACTTGAGAGAGGAGCGATGCAGCACAGTCACTACGCAGTGTTACCCAGAACGAAGCCGGAGCCTGTGTATGTATTGAACAAATACGAGCGTCATTCATCGACCGTCATTTACATGTGTATTTACAAACTATACACAGAAATTAGCCTTTTAAAACATTAACGCATATTGATTATTTACATTTGACTGATGCCATTCACCAATATATCTCCATAAAAAGAGCTTATGGTCTCGCTTTAGTTTTCACTGTGAAATACGGCCGCTTGCAAGGAGTTAATTGGCCAGCAGGAGACCATGCACTCTATGAACATCAATGGAGGCTTCTTTTTGCTTCCCGGCTATATCTCACTCCCTTTCATGATCCGAGCTGCAGATTTAACGAGAAAGATGAACAAACTTAAAACCAAACCATGATAGAGCAGCTCCCTGCCACAGACGCACAGCTCTGAAGAAGAAATGGTTTCTTTTTCTCACTTTGTGACATAAAAATTGATTCATTTTGCTCTGTCGCACACATCAAAGATTTAAATTTGTTCCCCAAACATGTGTTTGTAGCATGTTAATTGTATTTCTTGTTGGAAGCGGGCTCTCTGTAAATACATCTTTGGAATCATAATGACTTTCAAGTATGAAAGGGTATCTTTTATCCTTAAAAGGGATATGGGGATCAAGAGCTTCATTAAGAAAACTGCACACCAATTAAATCTACATCTCCAATTTTTTTTCAGTGTATGCTAAGAGTGAAAGGGATCTTCACAGGAAGCCTGGTAAAGGATTTTGCATACTGATTTTACTCATCTGCAGTTTTTAGCTGTCCAATAAAGGAGGAACGTGGTGTAAGAACCTGTTCGCATTATCGCATTCCCGGAACACACGCGCTCCCATGAGTGTTACCACAAGTAAAGCACAGCTCATGATAGTGCAGTGCAGTGCCATTCATTCTGAAAGGCACCCCAATACACATTGCTGACAGCCATGCAACAAGAAGTAATACGTTGCGGTGCAGTATGGGTAGGTGCAGGTCTCATTTCTGCTGTTTATGCAAGCTCAATCATTTTGAATGGGCCGCCTAACGGAGTGCACATTGCTCATCAGGATCCCCTGATGAAGTCACGTGATCGTGACATAACGCATAGGGCATGAACAGAGACAGATGCAGAACCAGAAGTGACGTATGCAGAAGCATAACTTGGTACTCATATATGGTTTTAAGGCGGTTTTAGAAGTTGTAAGATTGTAAGTGCAATTCTAATTCAATATCAAAATACTCTTATTATTGCAGCTTACCAATCCTTAAAGCAGTATTAAACCCAAAAGCTTTCTTTCCTTTATTTACATATCAGATCTGGCCTGTAAGTCTCTTATTTTTCAACAGAACCAGTGTCAGGGCCTGGATCTAAACCAGGGACCTCTGCTGTGTCTGACAGCAACTCTTCTTGCTGAACCACCTGAGATGCTGGACAGCTCCCCGACTGTTTGTTTTGGACTTTCTTGCCTTGTCTTTTTTTTGGTGAACCTTGAACTCTTTGCTTGTCCCATGAACGTCCTGATTTAAGCCATGTCTCTGCACCTCCTGTTTCTCAGAATATTGTGCTCCCTCCAGTCAATATCACGCTCTTGTCAGTCCTGCTGCCATTCGCATCTTTGCTACCAACCCTTGGCTTTTTTCTTGACAACGTTTCTGCTTAATTAAAACCTGCAACCACTCGTTCTGCTAATCCCTAACTGTTGTATCTGCTACTGGACCCTGGCTTGCTCACCTCCTGGTGGCCTGAGAACCACAACCTGGAACTAACACCCAGCAAGACCCATACCCGCCATCAAGAGCTCTGGTGAACACCAGTTAGTACTTGGGTACCGCTTGTCTACCTATCCAATTGGTCGGTGGGTGCCTCTCTACTGCTTTAGCTACTGGCCTCCGAGCCTGACTCCAGTTCATGACAACAAGCTTTTTCTCGGATGTAGTAGTTATAGAGTTGAGGCAAACCCTTTACCAGTGACAGGGGTGCTTACAATAATCAGTTTTTATTTATTTACATAAGACCTTTACTCCAAAATGAACAAAACTGTTGCAGTAACTGCTTATAAAGTGTTAGCTTGAGTTTGGCTTCAACTTGTTAGTGTATCTAAAACTGCTAGTATGTCTAACACTCCCTTCCCTCAGACTAACAATCCACAGTGGAGGTACTCTAATACAGGAGGTGTGTTACTGGCCAGATCACCTGGTGAACACAGAGGGGAAAAAAGCCTAAAAAAGAAAACAAATGCAGCCACCACACCTGATTGGTAAGCTGCAATATAATATAGTTATGGTTTTGGGTTTAATACTGCTTTAAATATGGTAGTTGCATTAGTTTTTCTATTTTTAGGATGTTGTATCTTCTATATTTCACTTGGCCAATAACACACTTCCTATCTTAGGGTGTTGTGATGGAGGAGCAATGGAACCATCCATGGACAGCAGTATTGTCAGTCTAGAGAGAGGGTAGTTTTGGATGCACTAGTAGATTTAGATGGACTTGACTAACAAATTAAAGCTGAACTCTTAACTAACACCCCCTAATTAGTTACAGCAACTGTTTTTTTTTTCCCTTTTGGATAAAGGTTTTATGGGTGGGATAAATGAATAAACGTTGACCATTGTAAGCACCCCTGTCAGCAGTAAAATGTTTGCCTCAACCCACTAACTGCCAATTTTTGCTGGACACCTTGGTTTGTTAGTGGAAGCTGAACGATAACAGACATATTTGTGGCTAGATCACCAGGTGAAAATAAAGGGAAAAAAAGCATAATAAAACAAATGCAGCCACCACATCTAAGAATTTGTAAAGCTGTAATACATTTTCATTTCTGGATTTAATACCGCTTTAAACAGTGTTTGTGTTAGTTTTCCTTTACATATCTATCATGTATTAATTCTCCTTTTCACCCCATATGCCAAAGATATAATGCATTTATATAATACAAATATATTTAAATATGCTTTTTTATAATCTGTTATAGTGTGTTTAAAATAGCTAAGCATGCAGACAGCAGATGTTAGAGACCTGCAGGGTTTTTCATTTCCTAATTTTCCTTGAAAATCACGTCGCTGACACACGTCCCTCGCTACTCAGCATACAACAGTTGTTTTATAATCTGGATTTGTGCCAAAGCTGTCAACACTAACAAATTGTTTTTACCAACAAAAAAAACAAAAAAATAAAAATAAAAAAAAAATCCCAGACTGAAGCTCAATGATTAGCGTGAAGATGATATTTTCATAGGAAGGGAGTGGGAGAAGTGTTTTGTGAGATTAAGATGGATGTGCTACTGTTTTATGAAGCTGTTTCTAAGACAGGAATGTGAACAATGATCCCATAGCAACATAGAGCTCCCAGGAATTAAAATCCTACCTTTCGTTTGCTAAGAGGATGATTTGTATGAAGCGTTAGATAAAAAAAAAAAAACTTATAGATGTTTTTGCTCCTCCGCTGATGGAACTCTTAAGTGCGTAAATGTCCAACAGCTGAGCATCACACAATTATTTAGGTTCTTTGTGAATAGTGTTTTATCACCAAGTGAATGAATGTATAATGAAGCTGTGGATTTGTGATAAGGATCAAGCATTTAATTCTGACCTTTCAGGACAAAGCAATTTTTATCTGACTCTAGAAGCAGATGTTGGTTATAAATGCCAGGGTAAAATGCTAAAAGTCAGGAAAAAAAATGCAAATTCAACAAGCTTTTCTCTTGAAATGGAACTTTATGAAAAAAAAAAAACATGGGAGAACCGGCAGGATTTTTATTGCAGAAGAGACATGCATGCCTCTTCTGAAATAAAGTTACTTCCCTATCTGTCCTCCCCTGTGCACACGCAGTTCATTGTGCAAGTTTGGAAGAATTTCAAGAATTGATGACACTGTTATATTTAGTGTGGATATCTTTGCATTAGTGACTTACTGGTCTTGAAGGGGGTAAACCTAGAGTCAGATTGGGTTATGGTGGTTTCAACAGGGTCCCCCAACAGGAGTCAGTAAATGCTCGTTTATGTCTAGGGAGCTTAGAAAAGCAGTTTTACCTACCTGGTCCTCGACTCCTGTAAGCTCCTCCGCACTGCTAGATTGGTCCCAACAGCCTCTTCTCCCCTACATTCCATTGGTCTAAGGTTATTTGACGTCATCAAGAATAATGAAAGGCCAATGTTCCTGCAAGGGGGAGCACCATCTGCCTGGGGAGCGGAGGATCAGGTAAATAAAAGTGCTTATCCCGTCACATACACAGAAACGAGTATTTAAAGTGATACTAAAGTCTCTTTTTTTTCTTACTATAATAAACATGTTATACTTACCTGCTCTGTGCAGTGATTTTGCACAGAGCAGCCTGGATCCTCCTCTTCTTGGGTCCCTCATTGGGAAAAGTCCAAGAAAGCCAAGGCACTCTTGCACATCGATGGATAGATAGGTAAGTATTAGGGGGGCTGGGGGGGGGCTGCTACACACAGAAGGTTTTTTATCAATGCATAAAATGCACCTTCTGCCTTTACAACCACTTTGACCCCTGAAGTGAGAGTGCAGCCCCAATGCATGGGAGGTTTTCTTTTACGTTTCCCAGTGTAGTGCTATCCCTGCAGGAACTGCTCCAAAGATTGGCTTCTCTGCTCTTTTTGCCTCACCTCTGTGAGTAACTTCAACCCATCTGATACACCTGGATAAGCAAATGGTTACTGGAACACTATTGGAAGCATACATATAAATATCCTTCACACAACTCGGTATCAGTATTACACAGACTGGTCAGTGGGTTGGGATAAATGGCAGTATATGCATAAATGAGCAAGTGGAGAGTTAATTCAATCACAGTCCACTGGAAAATGTAGTCACTATGTTATAGCAGCTAAGAGTAGAGCTCTGTACCACCAGAGTAAAGTAAACCTAGTAACCTACAAAATCAGCAAAAGGCAGTAGCATGGAATATGATAACAGCTATGATGATCAATACTACAATAACTCTAACAATAACCAGTAGGCTAGAACCGCTTTTGACTGCACTCTAAATGAATGGCTACAATTAAATATAAAGCTCCCTAAAGAGGTACCTCTTATTGTGGACAATAGGCAAAGTTCTTGTGAAGCAGTTATTTGGCACTAGTTCTTCAGCCAGCTAGTGTTGGGGCCCAGTATTTACAGAAAAGTCTCAATAAAGTCTCCTGTAGTTAATAAGGCTACTAGTTAGATGGCTAGTCCCTATGTACTCTGTCTCTGATAGCTAGTAAGGATGTTAGGAAAAGACTGCACTTTATGTTGAATCACTGTGTTAACTTTTTCTTCAGTAAAGCTTTTGGAACTTTGCCTTTGCCTGTTCTGAAGATACTCAAGGGGTGTAATGCAAGTAACCAGCACATATAGTCTACAGCTTGGATTACTAAGCATAAGGGGTATGAAGATAACAGTACATGGGCATGGGGTATGAAGATAACGGTACAAAAGTTAATACAGTGTGAAGATACAGTGGTTACCAAAGGTAACAAAAATTTCTCTAGCAGCCTGTCAGAAGCGTGTACATGTGGCATGTGGGATAGCTTCTAGCAGGAGGAGTTGTTGCCAACACTTTCTCCGTGAGCAGGTCCATCTCCCATAGCAGTGGGAGCAGACCAGCAATGCAGAGGTCCCCAGCCTGTACACAGGTACAGAAGAAGAGTTAAATGAAGTGCACACATAGAGACAGTGCTATGTGCATGGTGGGGCTCTATACTGTTACTGGAAATGGGGTAGCGGTGATACACTGGACAGGTGGAGAGGGCAAGGGCTCTGCGTGTCCCTCCTAAATGCATCAGTGACTGTGGTGGTATATATTACATTGAGAGAGTTTATTAGAGACCAGTCTTTGGTTCCAGTAAATGTACCCCATATGTAGGAGAGGGACCTGTATTACCTGCCTAGCGTACCCCAAAAGAACCCACCCCAGGGTTGGCCTCCTATGTGGCCCACACGTGGTGCCCAACGAGAAGGGAAACATGGAGGAGGTACCACCTGCCTACCCCTTACAACATGTACACAGGAATAACAATGTACATGCTACAGACTCCTTGCAGCAAGAGAAAGTCACTCGGTATTCAGCCTGGGAAAATACAGCTGTTTGTCCTCATCATGACAGTCTCTCTATTGTAGTCCACCAGTCCATTAACTGTCATAGCAGGTTTCCCTTTTCAAACTACATCTCCCACAGATCAATGCAGCTGGCATTTAAGTCTTTGAACCTGTCAGCTTTCTTCCTGGGTGGAGGCGAAGTAGTGTTACCCCTTTAGCCTGACATTCTGATGGAAACACAGAGAACAACTGCAGCACAGTGCCCTAACATTGCCCCCTCAAGGCAAGCACCTGGCTACACCAGAGTTGGAATTTAAAATTCTACACAATAGATTTCGATTTTCTGAAACTTTTGTTCCTAGTAAATCATATTTAGTTTTTAAGATTTAATAATATATGAGTCACTGACTGCTGTATATATGCAAACCAGTAAACTCAGGAAAAAGTCAGAAGCCTGCATGCTTTTTTAAAGGTTTGTAATTCAAAATATAGAGGGAAAGGACCAGAGTAACAGCCAACTAGCATTTTCTGGCAGAGAGGTCCGCTATGGCAGGTTCAATGTTTCTTATGAGACAGGTTACCTTGAAGGGAATAGCTTGCTTTCACAATCCAAATACCACTTTCCTTTTACAGTAACTGCTTATTTCTTGTCCCTTCAATTGGAAGCTTTAAAATGTATGGGAATATTTTTAAATAAGATCTACATCGATCATATTATAAACTTTAAATTTAGCCGTGGAGACTGGGAAATTGAATATCTATAAATAAACAGGATTTACGAGCCACTAAAGCTCCCTTTCTTAGACAACAGTGTATGTTTTTTGAAAACGGGACCACTTAGTGAAGTTACAGTTACATACGTAGAGTCATGTTACATTCCAGGTCAGGAACTATATAATGGGTTGAATTAATTATATAATGGATTATACATTCTCTTCAGTCATGTTGAGATTTATCAAGTCAGATAGCAACATATGACTTTACAGTAAAATTTGTTCTTGCTGAAGGCAACACTGTCGTGGAGAAGGACTGTAAGACCTCACCTCATCCTCTTTACATAGGTTATTAGACAGATGTCAGTGGTTCACAAATCATCCAAATACCAAGTGATCTTTAAATTTACAAACTTTTAGCACTTTTTAAGCCATGAGAATCAAACTCTCTTTTCCCTGGGGGATCCACAGTTGTATCTCACAAATGAAGTACAGTACATTCCATATTTTCTGGTTCTACTTTTATATAACTTGGAGCTTTTGTTGTTCTTACTTACCTAAGGGCGTTCTTACTCCTCCTATGGCATTCTCCAAATTATAGAAAATAAATATAAATTAAGGTCCAAAAGACAGATTGAATGGCTACCTTGTAATTCACAGGGTAGGTGTACAAACTTGGAAACTCAAAAGGCATATATACCTTTTTGCCAGGTGCCTTCTGGCTGGTCAGGTGATGACATGGGATCATTCCTCTTTTCCAGTGGTGTCTTTTGTGTATTTAAAATGAATTTGAGAACATGGACAGGCATTCACAGGACTTCTTTACTTAAAGCGGTTGTATACTCCTTTTCTACATTTTTACCTACAGGTAAGCCTATAATAAGGCTTACCTGTAGGTAAAATGTATATTTCCTAAACCAACACAGTTTAGGAGATATTCACCCTGCATGCAGTCGCTGATGTCAGCGGCGCATGTGCAACAAAGGTCTGGCATCGTGGCTCTGACAGGGCCGGTGCTACCACTGGGCGGAGTAGGCAGCCGCCTAGGGCGCACTACCCCCTAGGGCACAGCCACGGCCTCTGTCCCCGTGAATCTCAAGGCAAGTGTGAGCTCGCCCCTGTCCCAGGAACGCATCTGTGTGCCTCCAATCCCCCAATGTGTCCCCCTGAGCGCCCCGCTGTTCCCTCTCTTCACAGAGTAAAATCTCACAGCGCCACTCCGGGACTCCTTTGCTCCAGCCTGTCCCTCTGGAGCGGTGCTGTGTGTCTGTGTGTGTGCAGCAGAGGGGCGGGGCTCAGTGAAGATCGAAGCATCGAGAGGTTGCTGCGTCTGTTAGCTGACCTTCTGGCCGGTGGGGACACCATAGCAATACTGCCCGCCCAGCGCTGAGGAGAGCCCGGATGTGATGGTCGATGAAGCAGAGGTAAGGAGGATGGATCCTCCCTATCTACATCGAGCTGTGTGTGGGGGGTGAGTAGTGCAGGAAATAGAAGTCAGGTAGGTCAGTGTATGTGTCAGGTAGATGGGTCAGTGTGTGTGCGTCATGTAGGTGGGTCAGTGTGTGTGTGTGTCAGGTAGGTGGTTCAGTGTATGTGTCAGGTAGGTAGGTCAGTGTGTGTGTAATTGTCAAGTGGGTCACATATTGCAAAGGGGGTGGAGTCATGGGCGGAGCCAATGGGGGCTGCAAAATGAGGTTTCGCCTAGGGTGTCAAAAATTCTTGCACCAGCCCTGGGCTCCGGCCTCTCACGGCGGTGCATACTAACTCATTATGCATTTGCCTTATGGGTGTTTGTTTTTTTTGCTTTTTTGTTTGCGGGTATACAACTGCTTTAATCCAACACAGACATACAGGAACCACCTGGGCTACAACCAGTGCTTGAGCATGTTGTCACATAGTTTTGCTGAAGGAAATTTCCAAGTCTGATTCCAATCTCCTTGAACAATTCTCTCTTCAATGAGTCTTTGGTGGTCTGAACCATACATTCAGCTTGACCATTTGATGACGGGTGAAATGGTGCAATCGTAACATGTCAAAAAAGATTGCTTGCCATAAAGGTTTTGAATTCTGAGGAGGTAAATTGTGTTCCATTATCAGACACGATTGTATCTGGCAACCCATGTGTAGCAATCAACCATCCTTAAAACTCGTATGACAGTGGTTGAGGTTGGGGATGTAACTGATACAACTTCCAGCCATCTTGAGAAGGAATCGACAACTAAAAAAAACTATCTGTCCTTGAAAAGGCCCCCACAAAATCTATATGTAACAGTGACCAAGGTGACCTGGTCACTTCCCAGGGATGTACTAAGGCTTTAGGTGGAGCATGACAGGTGGATTGACATGGTACACAGTTCCGTACCCTGCTTCTCAATAACTTCATCCATTTTAGGCCACCAAACATAACTTCTGGCTAACGCTTTCATGCAGACTATTCCAGGATGTCCATCGTGGAGAGCATGCAGTACTTGAGCTTGTCCTTCCTTTGGAAGTACCACTCTGTTTCCCCATAGTAAGCAATCTTTATAAGCAAACAGTTCATGCTGATGCACTAAAAATGGTTTGAACTTCTCTAAACTTTTGATTTGGGCCATCCCCCCCACACCCAGTTGAGCATACGGGCCAGCACAGGATCTTTAGCAGTCATTCCAGTAATGTCTCTAGCATGTAACAGAGGGTTTGAAATGGATTCCAACATGAGAACCTCAGGCACAGGAGGGAAAAATAAAGGAAACCAGCTCAACCCATCAGCATGAGTTATATTCTTGCCAGGATGATATTCAAAATCACAGACATAGGCATTCAGCATGAGTGACCATCTGAGCATTCGTGGGGAAAGAATTTGAAGACTGGGAGTACTTCTGGTAAACAGATCCAGCAAAGGCTTGTGGTCTGTTACAATGGTAAACCTCCACCCATACAAATAGTCACAAAACTTTTTTACCCGGACACAATAGCTGAAGCCTCCCTGTCAATTTGAGCATAATTCCTCTCTGTCGTAGACAAGGTCCTTGAATATAATGCAATAGGAGCCTTAACACCAGTTTCCAAAACATAGCTCAATACAGCTCCATTTCCATATGGAGAAGCATCGCAGGTAAGAGTGAGTGGTTTTTGAAAATCATAGTGTACAAGTACACTGTCAGAAGATAACAGCTTTTCTGCAGCATTGAAAGCTGTAGAATGAACGTCAGCCCACTTCCATGGAACATCTTTATCTAGAAAACGATGCAGGGGTTCAGCAATAGTAGCTTTATCAGGCTGAAAAGAATGGTAAAAATTAAGCAACCCTAGGAAAGCTTGTAGCTCTTGTTTGTTTGTTGGGACTGGAGCTTTATGGATAGCTTTAACCTTAGAATCAGTTGGATGAATTCCGTGTTCATCAATTCTGTATCCAAGGAAATCCATGCTGTTTACCCCAAAAACACACTTTTCTTTTTTAAGTTTGAGACCAGCATCAAGAAAACGTTTCAAAACAATTTGTAGTTGTGAAGCCAAAGACTGAATGCTACCTGCTCCAATAAGAACATCATCAAAATAAGGTACTACACCTGGAAGTCCAGATAAGAGGTCCTCTATTAATTTCTGGAATATGTCGGGAGCAGTGGAAACTCCAAACTGCAAACGTTTTGCTCGGAAAGCTCATTTGTGTGTAATTATTATTTGTGCATCAGCAGCGTCATCATCCACAGGTAATTGTTGGTAAGCTCGTGCCATATCCAGTTTGGCAAATACCTTCCCTTTTGCTAACGTACTCAGAATTTCATGTACAGCTAGAATTTGATAGGGATGTTCCTGCTTTGTTGATTGTACATTTATAGTCAGCATAAATTTTAACGTCACCATTTAGCTTCAATACTGGAACGATTGGGGTACACCACCTAGGGTGTGTTACAGGTTCAAGTATACCTTGCTCCACAAAACGTGCGATCTCAGCATACATTTTTGGTCTGAGAGCCAATGCAACTTTGCGCCGTTTTATACGAATTGGAATCACTGTAGGGTCTAATTTGAAATAAACAGGAGGGCCTTTATACAGGCCAAGGCCTTCTTCAAAATCTGCACTAAAGTTCTCTATCACCTTCTGTAGAGTAACTGGAGATACATTATGAACTCCCGATAATGAAATTCCAAGGGGTTCAAACCACCATCTACCCAACAAACTTGCTCTTTGTCCCTTAGTAATTATTAAGCGTAAGCATCCTCTGAAGTTTCCATATTTCACTGGGACAAAGCAAGCACCCTTAACCTCCACAGCTTGTTTGTTGTAGTCTACCAACTGGATATCACAGGGTGCTATTGAAAAAACATTGTGAGGCAATAATGTGGTAAATGTTTCTTCTGAAATCAGGGAATATGCACACCCTGAATCTACTTCCATTTTGCATGGAACATCTTGTAACACATAATCAGTGTAAATCTTCAGTCCTGATTAAGAGTTTTCCACTTTATACACATAATCATTTGTATAAACACCTGTAGAGGTTTCATCATTCGGAACAACAATTGGCGCATTAATGGAGTGTGCTGCCGTTGGTATTATATTCACATTTGTAGACTAATCTTTAGTCTGACAGACTGTCTGTATGTGATCTCTACGTTTGCACGTGTGACAAACTGCATTTCGAAAACGACATGCATTATGCCTGTGTTTCCCGCCGCAGCTGTAACACTTCCCTGTAAATGGAACTGCGACATCAGTGTGTGGTGGAAAGTCCTTTTATTTAACATTTGCCTTTGCCACTTGATTTATATCTGGTGAATTATCTTTGCTGGAGGCAGGGGCGGACTGAAAACTCATGGGGCCCCCGGCAATAGAAGATTATGGGGCCCCCAGGCTTACACAGGTGGCCGCCATGCCAGGAGTAAGTAACAAACAAAACAACATATAGAGTACAGCAGTCAGGATGAGTGCCACGCTAACATCAGAGTCCTCCCTTACACCAAAGTCCCAACATTCTCCCTATACATCACAGTCCGCAGAGTCCTACCTTCTGGCAGAGTCCCCCCAGTGTGTCACCTTCTATCAGTGTCCCCTTACACACACCTTTGCACCTTAGTGCTTGGTGTGGCAGGCAGCTGGTAGGAAAAGGCCTTTAAATTAGAAAAAAAAATCCACTTGTTGCAGGCTCTGAACTGCGCAAGTGAGTCTAAAGGCCCGTACACACGATCTGACTTTTTGACAACAAACATGCAAATTAGTTGTTTTTAAACAACATCCGACCGTGTGTACGCTCCATCGGACAAACTTTCCGGCAACAAAAGTCCGATGGAGCAAAGTCCGATCGAGCATACACAAAAGCATCGGACTTTTGTACAAACTACAGTACGCGGCCGTGAGAATGTTTCCAGCGCGAACCCATCGTGCTGGTTCTCGGCGACAGGGTACTGTACATCTCGCGCTGGCTGCAATAGGAAAAACATTTTCCTATTGCGGCGAGCGCGAGAGGGAATTCCCCTCTGGGGGCATGCCAGGCCCTTAGGTCTGGTATGGATGTTAAGGGGAACCCCTACGCCGAAAGAACGGCATGGGGGTCCCTCCCAAAATCCATACCAGACCCTTATCCGAGCACGCAGCCCGGCCGGTCAAGAAAGGGGGTGGGGACGAGCGAGCCCCCCCTCCTGAGTTGTACCAGGCCACATGCCCTCAACATGGGGGGTGGGTGCTTTGGGGGAGGGGGCGCCCTGCGGCCCCCCCACCCCAAAGCACCTTGTCCCCATGTTGATGAGGACAAGGGCCTCTTCCCGACAACCCTGGCCGTTGGTTGTCGGGGTCTGCAGGCGGGGGGCTTATCGGAATCCGGGAGCCCCCTTTAATAAGGGGGCCCCCAGATCCCAGCCCCCCACCCTTTGTGAATGAGTATGGGGTACATGGTACCCCTACCCATTCACCTAGGGAAAAAAGTGTCAATAAAAAAAAAACACCACACAGGTTTTAAAAGTAATTTTTTAGGCAGCTCCAGGGGTCTTCTTCCGACTGCGGGTGTCTTTTCCCGACTTCGGGGGTCTCTCAGGCCTCTTCTCCTTCTCTCCGGTGTCGTCTCCGCGTTCTCTGGTTCTTCTCCGGTGCCTTCTTCCTTCTGCTGGGCTCCTCCGCTATCTTCTGCTCTTTTGCCGCTCTTTTTCTAGCGGAGGAGCCCGGACATCTGGATCGTCTTCTTCTCTCTTCTCTTCCAGAGATGTTGACACGACGCTCTCTCTGGCTGTAATGCTGTCTGTGCACTCTGCTATGACTTATATAGGCGGTGACAGCGCCCCCCTATGACATCACAGTCCCGGGGCATGCTGGGACTGTGAGGTCATAAGTGGGCGTGGTCATAGGATGACATGACCACGCCCCCTTATGACCTCATAGTCCCAGCATGCCCCGGGACTGTGACCTCATAGGGGCAGGGTCACCGCCTATATAAGTCCATTGCGGAGCACTCAGAGAGCATTCCAGCTGGAGAGAGCGTCGTGTCAACATCTTTGGAAGAGAAGAGGGAAGAAGACAATTCAGATGTCCGGGCCACCGCTAGCAAAAGAGCGGCAGAAGGTAGCGGAGGAGCTGGCAGAAGTTTCAGACACCAAGAGAAGATGCCCGAAGTCGGAAGAAGACCCCCGGAGTCGGAAGAAGACCCCTGGAGCTGCCTAATAAATTACTTTAAAAACCTGTGTACTGTGTTTTTTTCTTGACACTTTTTTCCCCTAGGTGAGTGGGTAGGGGTACGATGTACCCCATACTCATTCACAAAGGGTGGGGGGCCAGGATCTGGGGGCCCCCTTATTAAAGGGGGCTCCCGGATTCCGATAAGCCCTCCGCCCGCAGACCCCGACAACCAACGGCCAGGGTTGTCGGGAAGAGGCCCTTGTCCTCATCAACATGGGGATAAGGTGCTTTGGAGGGGGGCAGGGGGCCGCAGGGCGTCCCCTCCCCCAAAGCACCCACCCCCCCATGTTGAGGGCATGCGGCCTGGTACGGCTCAGGAGGGGGGGCGCTCGCTCGTCCCCACCCCCTTTCCTGACTGGCCGGGCTGCGTGCACGGATAAGGGTCTGGTATGGATTTTGGAGGGACCCCCACGCCGTTTTTTCGGCGTAGGGGGTTCTCCTTAAAATCCATTACAGATCTAAGGGCCTCGTATGCCCCTGGAGGGGAACCCATGCCGGTTTTTTATTTAAAATTTGGCGTGGAGTTCCCCTCAAGATTCATACCAAACACAGTGCCTGGCACTGGCGGGGATCCAAGTGGCGAGATTGACACAATATCACACAATACAGAAGTTGACCAAAGGGTGGTGGTAAAGAGCTGAAAAACCACGTGATTTGATGAAAGTTGGCTGGAAAAGTCCTGCCGTCTGTATGCAAGACAAACTTCTGGCCAACGCCCTTTGTACAAAAATCCAACGGAAAGTTTGTACAAAGTCCTACCGTGTGTATGGGGCTTTAGAGCCAGCGAAATAGTGAACTGCTGTGGTTGGCCTCAGATCTGGCAGTTGGGCGTGTGAATAAAAGTCATGCTTGATGTGTGCCAAATGACCACACAGGCACGCATCCAGACCTGCCCTGCTGCCTGATCCGAGGCCGGGCTCAGCAGTTCACCATTCAGCTGCCTTTGAATGGCAACAAGTGGATTTTTCATGGACATACGATTGTTAGATCAACTTCTGTTTAGTGGCAGTAGGCACAAATAAAACATACAGTATACATACAAATAGACACACACACATACATATATACACATAGACACCAGTGGCGGCTGGTGCGCAAAATTTTGGGGGGGCGCAAACAAACTAAAAAGAAAAACCCATCAATTGAACCCACTGTGCCCATCAAACGCAGCTACTGTGCCCATCAATTGCTGCCACTGTGCCCATCAAGCGCAGCCACTGTGCCCATAAAAACGCAGCTACTGTGCCCAAACACAGCTACTGTGCCCATCAATTACTGCCACTGTGCCCATCAAGTGCAGCCACTGTGCCCATCAAGCGCAGTCACTATGCCCATCAAGCGCAGCCACTGTGCCCATCAAACGCAACCACTGTGCCATCAAACACAGCCACTGTGCCCATCAAACGCAGCCACTGTGCCATCAAACGCAGCCACTGTACCCATAAATTGCTGCCACTGTACCCATAAATTGCCGCCACTGTACTCATAAATTGCCACCACTGTGCCCATCAAAGGCAGCTACTGTGCCCATCAAACACAACCACTGTGCCCATCAATTTCCGCCACTGTGCCCATCAAGCGCAGCCACTGTTCCCATCAAGTGCAGCCACTGTAACCATCAAGCGCAGCCACTGTGCCATCAAGCACAGCCACTGTGCCATCAAACGCAGCCACTGTACCCATAAATTGCCGCCACTGTGCCCATCAAACGCAGCCACTGTGCCCATCAAACACAGCCACTGTGCCATCAAAAGCAGCCACTGTACCCATAAATTGCCGCCACTGTGCCCATCAAACGCAGCAACCATGCCCATCAAATGCAGTCACTGTGCCCATTAATTGCTGCCAGTATGCCCATCAATTGCTGCTACTGTGCCCATCAATTGCTGCCAGTGTGCCCATCAATTGCTGCTACTGTGCCCCATCAAATGCTGCCAGTGTGCCCATCAATTGCCGCTACTGTGCCCCATCAAATGCTGCCAGTGTGCCCATCAATTGCCGCTACTGTGCCCCATCAAATGCTGCCAGTTTGCCCATCAATTGCCACTACTGTGCCCCATCAAATGCTGCCAGTGTGCCCATCAATTGCCGCTGCTGTGTCCCATCAAATGCTGCCAGTGTGCCCATCAATTGCCACTACTGTGCCCCATCAAATGCTGCCAGTGTGCCCATCAATTGCCGCTACTGTGTCCCATCAAATGCTGCCAGTGTGCCCATCAATTGCCACTACTGTGCCCCATCAAATGCTGCCAGTGGGCCCATCAAATGTTGCCAGTATGCCCATCAATTGCCGCTACTGTGCCCCATCAAATTCTGCCAGTGTGCATCACCCAGGACTTACCTGTCTCGCAGCAGGTCAGTGGCGGTGTCCTGCATGCTCCTCTATGTCTTCTTCCCTCCTCTCTATCAGGCGTCCAATCACAGCGCCTGACGCTCCAACTTATCAGGTGGCAGGTAACAGACCTGAGCACCTGATTGGCTGAGAGGCGGTTCAGTGTTAGCAAAGTGAATTCCTTCACTTTGCTAACACACAGCTGAGTGAACAGCGAATGCCCAGCATGGCGCCTGCTGTTCACCTTTTTGGGTGCCTATTAGTGCCTACGGCTCTAGTCAGGTGCTTCCCAAAAACACCCCTGCCGCTGTAATTCAGGTCCCCGGCGCCCGAAAAGCGGCCCGGGCACCTGAATAGGGGGTGTCAGCGGAGACCATAGATAGATTCATGCAATGCATGAATCTATCTATGGTGATAGAGAGGTGCCAGGAGAGAGGGGGCAGCGCCCATGCGCCCCTTTTGGACGCACCGCCACTGATAGACACACAGTATACATATATACACATAGACACACAGTATACATATATACACACAGGCACGCACCATACATATATACATATACACACACACACACCAGCACTTTTCACCCAAAAATCAGCCTAAAAGAAACACACTGCTGCCCCCATCTCCTGGCATGCTGGGACTTGTAGTGCCCCAGCAGCTCACAGACGCTTTAGGTGGTAATGCAGGAGAGGAGGGGACTGTGTCTGTGTATTGGTGAGCAGATGAGTAGGGAGGTGTAGCACAGATTGGGGAGAAGTTCAGAACATCCTTCCTCCAGAAGCATGGCACTTCTTACACAAAAAATCGATCTAACAGCTTCAGAGACAGGAGGAGCCCTGCTAGAGGAAAAACACATCCTCCCCCGCCCTCCTGCTCACCAGGGTAAGCACTGACAAAAACACAATCAGTTCAGCTCAGCAAGATTACCTTCCAGCAGGTTGCAGCCCTTCCCACACTGCAAGCTGTGTCCCCTCCTCCCTCTCCTCTCCTCCAGCTGTCGGCAATCTCCTGCTCTGAATTCAAATGAGCCAGGTGAGGAAGGGGGTGTGTACACTGTGTTCCCATTGGCTGAGGAGGCAGTACAGAGGCGGGGCAGCTATAGCCTCGTTTTTTTTTACAGCAAAATAATGTCGGCAAGGAACATTTCAGGGACAGATGTAAAAAAACACAGATTTTTACATACTGTCCCTGCTTTTAGTGAGACTGGCCACTCTGATGGGGGCCCCTAGTGGCATGGGGCCCTCGGTCCGTGTCTGAGTGCCCGAATGGTCAGTTCTGGAGAAAGATTGAATTTCTTTTGAATGAAGTTATGCAGCCTCATATGCAAGCGCTTCCACTTGTGCAGTAATAAAAGTTAAGTTCTGTTTGGCTAGAAGTCCCCTCTGCATTGCTTCATCTTGTACTCCACACACCAGCCTGTCCCTTAGCAAGGATTCTAAACTGGCACCTAAATTGCAATTTTCAGATAGCTTGTGCAGTTCTGCAATATAGGCTGCAATGCTCTCACCCGGTTGTTGGTTTCATCTGTTGAAATGGAAACGCCTCGCTGTTTTAGATGCAGTGGGTGAAAAATGATTTTTTTAACAGTTCCAGTATTTCCTCATATGTGCAGTCTTTTGGCTTAGCAGGAGATATCAGTGAGCGGAAAATATCAAAAGTCTTAGATCCAATAACACTCAGTAACACAGCTCTTTTCTGCACAGCATGGGCCACCTTATTAGCTTCTAGGAAAAACTCTAACCTGTCAGCATACGAGTCCCATGAGGATGGATTAGACACATCAAATTCCCCCAAGTGTCCCAGAGAAGCCATGCTGGGGATATTTATAGATGTATTTCTAAAAACACAAGTTCCGATTCTTCACTCAAGCTAATTTCATGTGTTTCTGCAGTGTCCATTCACTGAAATCCCATCCTCGTCGCCAGTTTTGTGTATTTAAAATGAATTTGAGCCATAGACATGAACAGGCATTCACAGGACTTCTTTACTTAAAGTGAAAGTAAAACCATGGATGAAACTATGTTACATTTCTGCCACGTGCCGATAATGTAACTGTCTCATTGGTTGTGCTCTAAACCAAACTGTCAAACTATCCAATGGCTGGTCTTATAACTGATCACATGTGCAGCACCATGGCAGTTAAAGATTAAACAGAGGCCAAGATGGCAGCTTCCTTGCTTGAAAATGATAGGAGAGTTTACTTCCACTTTAATCCAACACAGACATAAAGGAACCATAGATGCTAAAAATACATAGCTATACCAGAACAATAAAGAAGTGAACATATTTACAATGCTTCCCCCTACTGGATGGAGTGCAGTATAACACACTAATACATAACAGTGTCATTGGACAGCCTCCCATGATACAAATAATAGTAGTCATGTTATGTGACGTCAGCACCTTTCTCTGCAGCATTGTACTGTAAGCCCGGACTAACAATATGATGCCCATTGGGCTTGTGATGTGGTGGTTACCTGGAGCTGCTTCCAGGTAAGCTTGCTCTTATTTACTGCAATATATAGTAAATGTCACATAGTTGGGGATCTCAAATTGTTTTGCATTAGAGACTACATTTTAAAGAGGGACTTCACATGTGCTTGTGAATGTATGCTGTTTAGATTTTTATACTGATGAGTTGGGAATTTTTTGTACAGTCTGACCTTGTGATGTATTCCTAGGGGGTGTGTCCATGACACCCTGAACTCACAGGAAGTGGGTTGAATGACACAGGGAGACTTTAACCTGGAAATGGACTAGCACTAGAGAACGCAGCTGGAGCTTGGAAGTGTGAGTAGTGCTTTGAAAGCTTTCATTTTAGAAACAGCACTCACAAAGCAAGCATTAAAATAATAATAAAAGTACATATAGTGGGGACGGAAAGTATTCAGACCCCCTTAAATTTTTCACTCTTTGTTATATTGCAGCCATTTGCTAAAATCATTTAAGTTCATTTTTTTCCTCATTAATGTACACACAGCACCCCATATTGACAGAAAAACACAGAATTGTTGACATTTTTGCAGATTTATTAAAAAAGAAAAACTGAAATATTACATGGTCCTAAGTATTCAGACCCTTTGCTGCGACACTCATATATTTAACTCAGGTGCTGTCCATTTCTTCTGATCATCCTTGAGATGGTTCTACACCTTCATTTGAGTCCAGCTGTGTTTGATTATACTGATTGGACTTGATTAGGAAAGCCACACACCTGTCTATATAAGACCTTACAGCTCACAGTGCATGTCAGAGCAAATGTGAATCATGAGGTCAAAGGAACTGCCTGAAGAGCTCAGAGACAGAATTGTGGCAAGGCACAGATCTGGCCAAGGTTACAAAAAAATTCTGCTGCACTTAAGTTTCCTAAGAGCACAGTGGCCTCCATAATCCTTAAATGGAAGACGTTTGGGATGACCAGAACCCTTCCTAGAGCTGGCCGTCCAGCCAAACTGAGCTAGCGGGGGAGAAGAGCCTTGGTGAGAGAGGTAAAGAAGAACTCAAAGTTCACTGTGGCTGAGCTCCAGAGATGCAGTCGGGAGATTGGAGAAAGTTGTAGAAAGTCAACCATCACTGCAGCCCTCCACCAGTTTGGGCTTTATGGCAGAGTGGCCCGATGGAAGCCTATCCTCAGTGCAAGACACATGAAAGCCTGTATGGAGTTTGCTAAAAAAACACCTGAAGGACTCCAAGATGGTGATAAATAAGATTCTCTGGTCTGATGAGACCAGGATAGAACTTTTTGTCCTTAATTCTAAGCGGTATGTGTGGAGAAAAACAGGCACTGCTCATCACCTGTCCAATACAGTCCCAACAGTGAAGCATGGTAGTGGCAGCATCATGCTGTGGGGGTGTTTTTCAGTTGCAGGGACAAGACGACTGGTTGCAATTGAGCGAAAGATGAATGCGGCCAAGTACAGGCATATCCTGGACAAAAACCTTCTCCAGAGTGCTCAGGACCTCAGACTGGGCCTAAGGTTTACCTTCCAACAAGACAATGACCCTAAGCACACAGCTAAAATAATGAAGGAGTGGCTTCACAACAACTCCGTGACTGTTCTTGAATGGCCCAGCCAGAGCCCTGACTTAAACCCAATTGAGCATCTCTGGAGAGACCTAAAAATGGCTGTCCACCAACATTTACCATCCAACCTGACAGAACTGGAGAGGATCTGCAAGGCGGAATGGCAGAGGATCTCCAAATCCAGGTGTGAAAAACTTGTTGCATCTTTCCCCAAAAGACTCATGGCTGTATTAGATCAAAAGGGTGCTTCTACTAAATACTGAGCAAAGGGTCTGAATACTTAGGACCATGTGATATTTCAGTTTTTCTTTTATAATAAATCTGCAAAAATGTCAACAATTCTGTGTTTTTCTGTCAATATGGGGTGCTGTGTGTACATTAATGAGGAAAAAATGAACTTAAATGATTTTAGCAAATGGCTGCAATATAACAAAGAGTGAAAAATTTAAGGGGGTTTGAATACTTTCCATAATCACTGTATATTAGTATACACTATATACAGTATTTGTAGTTGGGCTTTTCTGGCTTCTAACACAATGCCAACTTTTTATGGATGGATTCTCTATTTGTTAAGTGTGAGGTTGGTAAATGTAGATTTTCCTGTGTTCACCTCAGACGTTCGGTCATTCTCCTTCCTGCTCCAGTTTCAGAACCCCCAAACATAATCCCCCCTAACTGGTACAGAACACTCTGTTCTCGATCATTCCTCTACCTGTGTAATTATTTCCTGAGCTTGGTCAGCGAACTCTTAGGCCATAGGTTGTTCAGGGTTGATGGGGAAAAAAATGTATGGACTCTCCCATTGAGACAAGAGAGGTGGATGGAAGAATCCTCCCTTCTGTGCTATTGTACCCTTACAGTGGGGACACCTCTGCTGCCAGAATACACTGATCAGTGCTGCAGCCGGTGATCAAATTAAACATTTTCCATTTAACATAAGTCGATTGAGCAGGAATGGTTGTAGATGAATCGAAATTCATCCGGTCCCTGATGAAGCAGCCACATTTCTCTCCATCTATGGGCAGCTTTATATAGGATGAGTGTGATCAAAAAGACAGCGACATGATCGGGAGCAAAGTACTTTAGGGCCATTGGAGCAGGCCAGTGGTAAGGTGTGATAATTGAATGTTTAAAGTAAAGACAAGTTGGTTGCAGGTCACCAACCTCACACTTCAGTAAATTAGGCTGCTCAGTTTCTGAATGTAATGAGAGTTAGAACTTCAAGCAGATTTTTTTTTTTTTTTTTTTTAGTATAAACTTCAGAAAAAAAGGGAATGATAATTTCATCCACAACTGAACATCATCCTAGTCAGTAAGTAATGTGAACCAGTCAGCAATCAACATTTGCAATAATTTGGATCTCCACTAGGATTGCTACCTTTCATCAACACTTTAGCAGTGCATGACAATTTTTTTTTTTTTAACCACCTCAATACTGGGCACTTTTGCCCCCTTCCTTCCCAGACCAATTTTCAGCTTTCAGCGCTCTCACACTTTCAATGAAAATTGCGCGGTCATGCTACGCTGTACCCAATTGGTATGCAAAAGTTGAGTACAGCGCTGCGCTAAAGGAAGTAAACAGCAGCCGACACACCTGTAGACTCAGGATTAAACTAACATTAAAAAATTCAAAAAATGTGGCGCTATAAACTCCGTAAATAAGAAATAAATAAAATGAATCTAAATAATGAACACTCTAGAATGTTGAGTGATTACAAAGCAAACATTTCAGTGTGAACCAAAAAGTGCTTACGTGAATCATCACAGTTTTTTTCTCACCTATTATGACATGGACTTTATATTTAATATTATTTTGTGATGTTTTTTCACCTACTATTGGATTTAGTGAATGTATTTAAGTTTTGTTTACCAATCACATTCCCTTCACGTAAGCACTTTTTGGTTCACACTGAAATGTTTGCTTTGTAATCACTCAACATTCTAGAGTGTTCATTATTTAGATTCATTTTATTTATTTCTTATTTACGGAGTTTATAGCGCCACATTTTTTGAATTTTTTAATGCTAAGCTGTACCCAAATAACATTTTTATCATTTTGTTCACACAAATAGAGCTTTCTTTTGGTGGTATTTATTCACGACTCCGTTTTTTATTTTTTGCTATATAAGCGAAAAAAGAGCGGAAATTTGGAAAAAAAAACAATATTTTCTTCTTTCTATTTTAAAACAAATCCAATAAAATCAAATTTTGTCATAAATTTAAGCCAAAATGTATTCTGCTACACGTTTTTGGTAAAAAAAATCCCGTTAAGTGTGTAATAATTGGCTTGTGTGATTACGGACACATGTGCGCAAATGATCATGCACAGATGTGCGCAGGTGACATATGAGTGCAGATAATCATTGGGACATGTGATTTTACTGGGACATATGTGGGGGACATGTGTTTTTACTATGTGGGGGACATGTGTTTTTACTATGTGGGGACATGTGTTTTTTACTATGTGGGGACATGTGTTTTGGGGACATGTGTTTTGGGGACATGTGTTTTGGGGACATTGTGTGTTTGTTTTGTGTTTTTACATGTGTGGGGTGACTAGACTGGTGATCAGTGAGTAAAAAGCTGTAAAAAACAGCTCATACTCACTGATCACAAGCCGGCTGCAGCGATCCGCTCTCCTCTCCTCACTGACAACTTCCATGTGAGGAGAGGAGAGCCGATTGCCTAGCAACCGCCTATGTGTTTACATCACATGACGGCTGTGATTCGACACAGCCGTCATGTGATCAGGAGGGCCAATCGCAGAGCCCTCCTGCCGATCAGAGATGCGCCGTGTCCGGGTGACACGAGCACATCGGGATCGCGCCGCTGCGCGCGATCCCGCTCCTTCTGAGGGCTGTTCCTGAACGTCCACTCAGAAGGAGAGATAGCCCACCCGGCCATTTATGTGCAGTGGCCGGGTGGGAAGTGGTTAAGTAGGAACGCTGTGGACTCTGATATAAAGAGGAACTCTGATGTAAGGGCCCACTTACATCAGAGTTCTCAGCATCCCCCCTTAAATCAGGGTTCCCAAATCCCCCCTTACATCAGATTCTGCAGAGCACCGCTTACATCTGAGCCCCCCTTACTTTAGTGTACTCACTCACTCGCTTGGAGGTGAGAGAAGGGAGGGAGGGGGGAGACTTCTGTCACAGACAGTAGATAGCGAGTTCACTCACCTGAGGATGGAAGCTCAGTTATCGGCATCTTTCATCTATGATGTATATTCCGGCTGCTGGGCGTCAAATTTCCTACCCACATATCCATTTTCTGAGGCACAGCATTCAGGGAATTGGAGTGTGGGTGGGAAGACAAAGAAGGTTAGGTGTGGGAGGAGAAGGAGCAAATTAAGCTCTCTCTCCTCCCCTTTCCACACGCACGCGTGGGGGGGACCGTGTTCACTCTGGGCAATGCATAAGAGAGTGTCAAAGACAACTGCAACCAGCCCTCCGGATGGTTGGCAACCCTGGTGCTTAACCACTTCAATACCAGGCACTTTCGCCCCTTCCTGCCCAGGACAATTTTCAGCTTTCAGTGCTGTTGCACTTTCAATGACAATTGCGCGGTCATGCAACACTGTACCCAAACTTTGATCACCTCTGAAATTTTTGAAAAAAAAAAGTTTTTCTTAGTTTCTGTCATAAAATGTTGTGTTCTCCTTCACTGACATGCACTGATGAGGCGGCACTGATGAGTTGGCACTGATAAGGTGGCACTGATGGGCACTGATGAGGAGGCACTGATATGTAGAATTGATGGGCATTGATAGGCGGCACTGATATGCAAGACTGATGGGCACCAATAAGCAGCACTGATATGCACTGATAGGCAGCACTGACAGGTGGCACTGATGGACACTAATAGATGGCACTGATGGGCAGCACTGATGATGAGGTACTGACAGGTGTTACTGCTGGGCTCTGATTGGCACTGTGGTGGGCTCTGATTGGCACTGTTTTGGGCATTGATTGGCACTGATAGGCATTTTTGATGGGGCACAGACTGGCAGCTTATGGGCACTGATTGGCAGCTGATGGGCACATCTGAAAGGGGCTGTGCTGATAATCAATGTGCTGATTTTCAGCACAAACCCCCCTCCCCTCTGACAGGGAGAGATGCCGATCGGCTCTCCCTGTCAGCACAAACCGAGGAATGCCATTTACCCGCACGTGACTTCCTGGTTCACGTGATGTTTAGCTGTGATTGGCCACAGCTGATCATGTGGTAAGAAGCCTCTGTCAGAGGGTCCTTACTACGATCGGAGATGCAGTGTGTCAGACTGACACCACAGCACCTCGGATCGCCGCGCTGGGCGCCCCCGTGGGTGTGCGGCGGCATGTTATCCTGCTGGATGTCATATGACGCCCAGTCAGGATAACAGAACGGGAAGTGGTTAAGGTGTGCCCAGGCACGCCGGGCCATGTGTACACCTATGCATGCAACAGATTTGACATTCGGTTACTCGGGGAGCCGCAATCCATTCTGAATATGTGTCCGGGTTTCAGGTGCTCTGAAACCCAGACACATGATTCAAAACCAGACTGTCCAGGTGAATCCCGGACGGGTGGCAACCCTAATTTCCACTCATGTATTGTAATGATGCAGCTGTACCTCTCAGGGATTACTTGATCTTTGATTATTTGTGTGTGTTTTCTCTCCCATTCCAGAGCAGAGGTGTCAGGATGATTAATTAGGCTGTAAGACTTTTCTCTCTCCTGTATGAGTTTAGTGATAATAACAAATGCTCATACTCCCCCTAGATCTAGAGAAGCAGCTAACTCTTATGCCCCGTACACATGGAAAATGTCCGATCGGAGCGTGTTGTCGGACATTCCGACCGTGTGTGGTCTCCATCGGACATTTTGCATCGGATTTTCCGACACACAAAGTTTGAGAGCAGGCTATAAAATTTTCCGACAACAAAATCCGTTGTCGGAATTTCCGACCGTGTGTACACAAATCCGACGGACAAAGTGCCACGCATGCTCAGAATAAATAAAGAGATGAAAGCTATTGGCTACTGCCCTGTTTATAGTCCCAAAGTACGTGTTTTACGTCACCACGCTCAGAATGATCGGATTTTCCGACAACTTTGTGTGACCGTGTGTATGCAAGACAAGTTTGAGCCAACATCCGTCGGGAAAAATCCTAGCATTTTGTTGTCAGAATGTCCGATCAATGTCCGACCGTGTGTACGGGGCATTACAGTGGGGGTGCAGCCCCTCTGCAAGGGAGAATTTTTAGGTTTCCTGAACTTTGTCTTTAGGGCACCTTTCAGACAAGCATTTCATCCATTCATTTATTATAACGTCCCACATAGAAAGCTATGCATCCCTATGGGTGGGCAAATGTAAGCACATATGCATTTACATCTTTCCACATTCGAGGCCCACAACTACAAACCGAGAAGTTTTGCATCCTTCTTAGCCTTTGCGGAGTAGAATGGAATAGAATGGATGAACACTGATGTAAACAGAATCGCATCTGCCTACGTCCATCTACCTGTCCATAGAGGTTGCATAGGTTCATTTTTCCTGCATTACAAGAAAAATTGGAATGGGCACAGATATCAGAAAAGTGACATCTATCCTATTCTGATCTGACTCTTCAGGGGATCTGTTTATAGACCCCTGCTAACGCATAGTTGAGTAGGGCCGTGTAAACAGACTCCAAAGTAGAACTTTGGCCTCCTATTAAAAGAAATGTGCTGCTACAGATCATGGGAATGTATGCCGTACAAAAGAATACCAAATAAAGAAATAATTCACACTCAGTTTAAATGGTAATAAAATGGCCGCGGCACCTTTATTGGTATAACATAAACTTTATAAATAATTCATCAATAAATTAAAATATTTACATTTTCTTTTCTTTTTTATTTATTTTATTTATTTTATTATTTTAAATATATATAAAACATATATCAATATCTCGCTCAGTTATAGAACTCGAGCGAGTACCATAAATAAAAACATTCATCAATGTCCCCACCAGCCGGTTTTTGTAAACCAAAACAAAAAACGGCCTACCCCACCACCGCGGCCATCTCTATCATGTTTTGTAAACCTAAATTAAAAATATCCAAGCCTACATCAGACAAGTGAACACCGTCTTGTCGATAAAGGCCGGAAAAACCTCCTTCCAAATCAACATGTCGGAAAGAAAAACTGTCCAACAAAGGCATGAATTTTTCGATAGAATGGTTCACCCATCTTCGAATTTTCTCCAAAGGTCTTGCCTCTGGAGAAGATAACCAATTAAGACGTGCAACCATTTCCGAAAAAATTACCCGAGTATTTGGGAATGAAAGTCGTATGCGATGCAAATCTCGTTTCATCATAAAAAGCAAATCCAAGGTTGATGATTTACCTATATCGTTACCCCCTAAATGAATTATCAAGATGTCTGGGGAGGGCCAGCTCTGAGATAAAGCAGAAAGATGAAAGAAAAGGTTATTCCATTGAAGCCCACGAATGCCTCTCCAAAGAACCTTAAAAGAAGCAGGAGACAAAGATAGATTGGCAGTATAGCAGCGTTGGCAAGCTCTCTGTTGAGCCCAATAAATAAACAAGTGTCCAATAATCCAAATGTAGGACCTGTGACCTATGAAATTAAATAAATAAATTAGGACGAACATAAAGATTAAACCGCTTGGACTCCCACCTCCCCAGCCTCATAATAACTGCATCATCAAGGCCCAACCTAGCTGTTTCTGTGGCGGCTCCAATGCGAAAAGAATGCGATGAAAATTTAAAGTGAGAAAGGCCTAAATGGGACAAACAACGCCGTAATAATGCTGAAAATTGAAATTTTGTGAGTGGTGAATGATCCAGATGCACTAAAAAATTACCGAAACATGAAGGCCGAACAGAAAGATAAGTAGAAATAACCGCATAAGGACAAACAATGGAGTCACCACAAGCATGTAGACTGATCCAATTACCTTTACCATTAACGTCCGTCTTTGAGTGACTAATAAAAACTTCTACCTTACCTTGGGAAAGCAGTACCTCATTAAAAAGTAGACCCGAATTACCTTTTTTGTTGGCCGGTACCATCTCAGAAATACGAAGAGCAGCAAAGAACATCAAAACAAAGGCTGTTTTAAGTAACAATGCTTCGTATTCTGAATGGCACACTTTTTGAGTAGACAAACAAATTTTTTGTAAAAGATCCAAAGAAATGGGTCTACGCATATCCGATGTAACTGTTCTTTTCTTATAACCTTTCAGTGCTTGACGCACGGAAAAGAAACTAGTACAAACTGGTAAGTTAAGGAATTTAAAGAAGAAAGAAATTCCAGCCAAACTTTTGTTAATATGACTATAAGAAAAATTTTGTTGCATAAGAAAACAAAAATATGCTAATACCGTTTGTTCTGAAGGTGAAAAACCTGACAGACCCAATTCATCATTAAACAATATCCATTTTTTCCATGCAACCAAATATGCGGTCCATGTTCTGGGAGCTAAAGAATTATGAATAGCCGAAAACACAGGGGTTAAATCAAATCTCATAGATGACTGGGGCATGTATAACCGACTAGGTCCGCTTCGGGAAAAATCTGCCTGAAACGAGCCATCTGGAAACGAGATAATGCATCAGCTATCTCGTTGTCTTCACCAGGAACATATCTAGCTTTAACCCAAATATTAAATTTTAAGCATAAAAATACAAAATAACGCAGCAATTTTATTACAGATATGGATTTAGAAGAAAGACAATTTATCGCAAAAATCACCCCTTTGTTGTCTGAATGAATTAAAATCCGTTTATTAGCAAAATTGTTTCCCCATAATTCAAAAGCCACTATGATAGGAAACAATTCCAATAAAACAATGTTTTTTGTAGCTTTACTAGAAACCCAAAAAGAAGGCCAAGCACCACAGCACCAATGAGTGGGCCATATCGCTGCAAAACCTAATGAACCTGCAGAATCTGTAAACAATTCCATGTCTGCCGAAAAAAACAATTCCTCCTGAAAAAAGGTACGACCGTTATAATCCAAAAGGAATTGCGACCATACTATCAAATCATCTTTTAAATCTTCAGTAAGACGAATATGGGAAAAAGGAGATTTAAACCCCGTCATTGCCATAGACAATCTCCTAGAAAAAATTCTACCTACCGGCATAACTCGAGAGGCAAATGCTAACAAGCCCAAAAAGGACTGAAGTTCTTTTAATAAAACTTTCTTTTTTCTCAAAAATATGCATATGAGTTCTTGAATCCGGTTAATTTTTTGTAAAGGAAGTTGAAACTGGAATAAATTAGTATCAATTCTGATACCTAGGAATTCTATGACTGGAGAAGGAAAAAACGTTTTTTCATAAGCAATAGGAATGCCAAAATTGTGAGAAATGGCCAAAAATAATTTTAATAATAAAGTGCATATTGGAGAATCAGGAGGTCCAATGAACAGGAAATCATCCAAATAATGGATTATTCCTTCACATCCCGATTCATGCAATAGAACCCATTGCAAAAAGGTAGCAAAAGTTTCAAAATACTGACACGATAAGGAGCAACCCATTGGTAAACACATATCATAGAAAAAAATTACCTTCGAAACAAAAACCTAAAGAATTAAAAGATTCGGGTGCAATAGGCAACAATCGAAAAGCAGCCTGAATATCTGATTTGGCCATTAGAGCGCCGACACCGAATTTCCGTATTAGCGAGACAGCGTCGTCCTTGGGTAAGAAAGATGATGAATAAGACAATAAGAGTTTGGTTCCTTTTTCGGTACCAAACCCAATGGAGATATGCGAAATTTTTTAAACGGAGGAGATACTGCGACGCCTATCCTCTTCATCAATTCTTTTATCACTTTTAATAGAAAAATCTTTAGAGCTAGGTAACAACGTTAACAGATCAATAAAATCACTTTTCTATATTTTTTCTTTTATATTGGAAGCTAAATGAAAACCTAACGGTGAAATCTCACATGGCAATACTTCCTTAAAACAAACTTCAGGCACAGGAGAAGATCTATGTTCCAAAACAGCAGAATCCTGTGCATGCTCAATGGAATTTGTATTAAACGAAGCATTTGTATGAAATGACACTGCAGGATTTTGTGACCAAACATTAGCAGGTGAAGAGACAGGTGTAGATAAGTGCTTTTGACCTAAAGCATCTGTAAATTTAGATAAGGAATCAACCAAAAGTGTTATTAAATTCTGTTGTGCTGACTCACCAGCAGGGATGGTTCCTGTAGCGGACTGTAGATCAGAACGATTTCGGTTCTCAGGAGGTCCTGGAATCAGATTATCCATTCCAGCATCCAGCTGTACAAACAGTAGGCGGGGATGTTGGAGCGCTTCCCCGCCCCTCTCTGACACGGAGGGGGAAAGGAGAGAACGCCCTCTTCCTTGGACGAATCCGACGTCCACTGCGCCGATGCGCAGTGACGTCATTTGTGACGACATTCTCTCGAGGGCGGGACTCATCTTCCTCCATAGGGGATGGCGTAGCAGGGCGCTCCGGCGGGCGGCTTCGCTGATGCCTGCGGGCTTGACTGAGGTGAGTCACTGGGCAAGTCACTTGCGGCGGTGAGATCCGCGAATCGTTCCCAGCAGGCGCCGTCACGTGTACGGCGGGATCTTCCAAGCCTTCTTCCAATGCCGGCTCTTCCTCAAACTCCGCCAGGCACTTCTTCAGCTACTCTTCCCCTCCTGTAGACGCCGCCTTCTCCAGGACCCTTCAGACTAACGTCTTCATGACCTTAAGCGGCAGACGAGCTCCTGTATTATAGCTCAGTATTATAGCCTATGGAGTTCGTCAAACCGCTGTGGGGTCAACTGTGACAGGAGCCTGATCCGAGGGTCTTATATAGCCCTAAAAACACATGTATTACTCTATAATACACGTGTTTTTCCCGCCTGGAATCACGTTTTTCCCGCTCGTGAACCACCTGCCTTTGCTTCAAACATTTAAAGGAGCAGTATCCAAAAAAATTAGTTTTTTTTTTTTTTAAATTAACTCTTTTGCCTACCACAATCCCATGCTGTGGGCACTTAATCAATGCCCACTTCTTCATTATAAGTACACCTGCAATTACAGTTTTCTCTTTGTCCTTTTGCAAAGTCCCATAAATACCTGTTGATCCTACCAGTGCAGTCCACCTAATACAACTTCCTGTGATGGTGTGACAAGGATGCTACACTGTTTTTGTTGCTCCCACTCTTATGTAGGCTGTGTATGCTTGCCTTATAGTGTGATGAAACCTTGTTGCAGGGGGCATGGCTATCAGTCCATAGTTTGTCAGTCAGCAGCTGGCCACACTTAGTCCTGCCCCCTGCTTTCTGGATGGACAGGACTTTTTCTGTTGCTGAAACCCTCCCACTGTGAGCTGCAGTGTCTGCAAGGGGGACCATGTAAAACACAAACGGAGAAACTGGCTCAGTCCAGTAAAGTAAAGAAAGTTATTCATTTAGCTATGAGACTTCTGAATCGCATAGTAACTACATTTGGGACTTGTTTAGACTGTCATACAGACATACAGGAGCCTTTTATTGTACTTTACACTCCATTCGGAGACAGCATCAGCAGCAAAAAGTCTCTGGAAACTATTTTAAAATCTATTTTGAAAAGTTGGCAAGTTATTGCACTCTGTTTTTACTGCTGAGCAGAACTAATCTGTATCTAGATGTCAGATGACTTATAGTAGACCCTCAGCCTTAATGTTAAAGCATATGCAGCTGCAGCAAGAACCATAATTAGTAGTAACAGAATAAAGGTCAGTCCCAGCTTTTTGTTACTCTAGATCTACTGAGGTAGAGGTGACTACCGCCACAGACCCTGCTGAGTGGGCGACTCAGAGAGCAGCGATTTGCCATCCGCTTCCAAACTGCTTTTTGCTCTCCAGTCAGGAGCAGAGTGACATTGGCCCGGTCTGTCATTCTGGGGACTCTGCCAGGACGATGTTGTCAAGCTTTCAAAGCCAAAATACATGGGAATGGAGCAAAATGTAGGCAATAAATAGCACAAAATCTGTTGTACAAATGTGCTCATTGTTTATATCATAGAATGAATAATAATATAAGGTATGCAATATATTCTGTGTGTGTGTGTGTATATATATATATATATATATATATATATATATATATATATATATATATATGTATATATCAGGTAAAATAAGTGTTGAACATGTCACCATTTTTCTAGGTAAATATATTTCTAAAGGTGCTAGGGAAAAAGGGAAAAAGTATTGAACATGCTAAGTGAAATTTATTTGATACAAAATCCCTTGTTGGTAATAACAGCTTCAAGACGCCAGACGCCTCCTGTATGGAGAAACTCTTCGCATGCGTTGCTCAGGTGTGATTTTGGCCCATTCTTCCACACAAAATCTTCAAATCATGAAGGTTCCGTGGGCCTCTTCTATGAACTCTGATCTTTAGTTCTTTCCATTGATTTTCTATTGGATTCAAGTCAGGTGATTGGCTGGGCCATAATAGCATCTTTATTTATTTTTTCTTTGAAACCAATTGAGAGTTTTGTGTTTGGGATCATTGTCTTGTTGAAATGTCCACCCTCGTTTCATCTTCATCATCCTGGTAGATGGCAGCAAAATTTTATCAAGAATGTCTTGGTACATTTTTCCATTCATCCTTCCTATGGTGTTTTTGGGGTGATGTGCGGTGCCATTTGACCTCCAAACATGGTGTGTATTATGGCATCCAAAGAGTTCATTTTTGGTCTCTTCTGACCAGTCTATATTCTCACAGTATTTTACAGGCTTGTCAAAATGTTGTGCAGCAAACTGTAAATGAGCTTCAACATGCTTTTTTCCTCAGCAATGGATTCTTGCATGGTGAGCGTCCATACAGGCCATGGCAGTTGAGTGCATTACCTATTGTTTTCTTTGAAACAATTGTACCTGCTAACTTCAGATCTTTCTGAAGCTCTCCACAAGTGGTCCTTGGCTCTTGGACAACTCTTCTGATAATTATTTGCACTCCTCTGTCAGAAATCTTGCGTGGTTGGTTTATGGTGAAATTATGTTCATTCCACTTCTGGATTATGGCCCCTACAGCCACTGGAATATTCAGAAATCCTTCTGTAACCAATGTCATCAGTATGTTTTGCAACAATAAGGTTGCAAAGGTCTTGAGAGAGCTCTTTGCTTTTTACTTTTTATCATGAGATGTTTCTTGCGTGACACCTTGGTAATGAGACACCTTTTTATGGGCCATCAGTTGAGATTGAACCAGCTGATATTAAAGGGGTTGTAAACCCTTATTTAAAAAAAAAAAACAAACATAATACTTACCTCCACTGTGCAGTTAGTTTTGCACAGAATGGCATCATCTTCTGAGGTCCCCCAACGGTGCTTGCCGCTCCTTCCCGCATCGTCCATAGACATCGAATGCCGGATTCGGCCCAGCCCCCCCCGGCGCCCGCGTCATTGGATTTGATTGACAGCAGTAGGAGCCAGTGGCTGCGCTGCTATCAATAGATCCAATCAAGAGCTGAGAACCTCGGCCAGAGAGGTGGAGTGCATCTCCGGCAGGGGAACGAACAAGCTCAGGTGAGTAAAATGGGGGGGCTGGGGGGCTGCTCAGTGACAGAAGTTTTTTCACCTTAATGCATAGGATTGTAAAAGGGGTTGTAAACCATCGTGCTTTTAGACCTTAATGCATCCTATGCATTAAGGTGAAAAAACTTCTTCTAGTGACCGGCCCCCCAGCCCCCCCGTTTTACTCACCTGAGCCCTGGAATTTCCCATGGCAGAGACACGCTCTTCCTCTGCCCAGGTTTTTTTGCTCTTGATTGGATAGATTGATAGCAGCACAGCCATTGGCTCCAGCTGCTGTCAATCAAATCCAGTGACACGGCGCTGGGGGGTGGGGCCGAGTCCCGCATTCTGCATCTATGGACGCAAATGCTGGACTCAGGAGGGATCCCGCAAGGTAACCCCCCAGGAGAGCGCTTCTCCTAGAGGGTTATACGATGCAGGGAGGTGCTACCAGCGCCAGAGGAGGATGATCGGGGCCACTCTGTGCAAAACTAACTGCACAGTGGAGGTAAGTATGACATGTAAAAAAAACCACAAAGCTTTACAATCACTTTAAGGTGAAAAACACGAGGGTTTACAACCCCTTTAATTTGCACTGATAAGGGGTAGGCTTGCTTACTAATTACTGCTAGATTTCAGCTGGTGTCTTGGCTTTCCGTGCCTTTTTTGTATCTCCCTTTCTTTATGTGTTCAATACTTTTTCTCTGTGACATTCCATTTTATTACACATAACTTAATTTCTGAACTTATTTGTTTTGGTTTCTTTGATTGTATGGATTGCATGGGTTGTTACCAACATGTGGTGAAATGTTCATGTCAATAGCACCTTTAGAAATATATTTACCTAGAAAAATGGTGATCTGTTCAATACTTATTTTACCTGCTATATACAGTACCTCACAAAAGTGAGTACACCCCTCACATTTTTGTAAATATTTTATTATATCTTTTCATGTGACAACACTGAAGAAATAACACATGTAAAGTAGTGAGTGTACAGCCTGTATAACAGTGTCAATTTGCTGTACCCTCAAAATAACTCAACACACAGCCATTAATGCCTAAACCACTGGCAACAAAAGTGAGTACACCCCTAAGTGAAAATGTACAAATTGGGCTCAATTAGCCATTTTCCCTGCCAGGTGTCAGGTTCTGATTCGGAACCTTCAATCCTGTGTCCGGATTTTATCAGGTATCTGCAGCCTGTCACCTGTACACCGGTGTGCAGGGTAGTTATATACTCAAACCTAAGGATAGCTCAGAGCTTCAGTTTGGAGACAGCTCCCAGTCAGGGGTCAGAGGTGTCACAGCCAGGGGTCAAGAGACAAGAGGTCTCACCCAGGGGTCAGCCAGGAGTCAAGAGACAAGAGGTTTTACCCAGATGGCAGAGGTGTCCCAGCCAGGAGACAGGAGATCTTGTTCTAGGAGTCAGATGGGCTCCTATCTTGGTGTCAGGAGAACCGCCATCCAGAAGCCAGAATTGGGCCGTGCAGCAGGGCGTAGTGACCAAAGGCTAAGAGAGCCAAGTGATTCAGTAAAGCTGGAAAACCCAGTCTGAAGGACTGGTAACAAGAGACCCAGGTGACTCGTTATTTACGGTTGACTGTTCATATTGATGTAGAAGATCTCCTGCATGGACAACTGATGTCTATGTGAACTTTCTATTTTAGTTCATAAAAGTGGGCTGCCATGCCCAAAAAAGCACCTACCACATGAGTATAATCTTCCCATTACCATAAAATAAATATTTATAGGGGGAGATTTACTAAAACTGGAGCACTCAGAATCTGGTGCACCTGTGCATGGTAGCCAATCAACTTCTAACTTCATCTTGTTCAATTAAGCTTTGGCAATAAAACCTGGAAGCTGATTGGTTTCTATGCAGAGTTACACCACATTTTGTATTTTTAGTAAATAAACCCCATAGTGTATTATAGGGGGATATACAACAGGCCATTTACTAGAGGCTCAGGGGTAACTATAAAAAAAAATATTAGTTTGCTTTTCATGGCAAACTCATTTTTGTGCCTTTTCACTTTGAGGGTCATCAGATAATTTCATTTGCAATTCCCAGTGGTGTTCCTTTGTTTGCATGGGCATTCTACTATAGACACATATACTGGACTGATATTAGTTCTGTTTTTTTTTTTGTTTTGTTTTTTTATCTTGAGTTTGGATTTATTTGATATTACCATTTTGTAACTAATTAAGTGCTAGCTGCTGGTTTGATTTTACCCTTTAGCACAATTTCTTAATTTAAATCATTTTTGCCTGCCCAGTTCCGCTTACTAAATGACGGCGCAGCTGTCATTAAAATGATCAAAAGCATCCAAAGTATCATAGGAGCCTTTTTTTGCTGGTTCAGACCTGTTTTTCCCACACATGAAGAAAAGTGAAATTGCCATTGTAAAGGCCCGTACACAAAATAAGAAGATCGTAAGAAAAATTTAGTATGGTGCTTTCGGTAGCCAATTCCGACTTTTTGAAAGACAAAAACTGAAGGTGCAGGCTAAAATTTTTTTATCATATGTGAACACAACATCCGATTTTCGTTTAATTAGTACAGTTTTCATCCGAAAAAAATCAGAAGAGTAAAATCACACATGCTCGGAAACGAAAGAATACATTGCAATACAATTCAACACATTATATCACTTCCGAAGCTGTATTCTGTCGTACGAGAATTTTCGTAAGTTGCGTAACCTCTTCATTTTCGATATGAGACTAGCATGCAACAAAAAATGGACGGTTATTCGTCTGATATTCTCATCGTGTGGACAAAGCTTTACCCAGGAAAAACTGCAACCATCACCAGGTTCACTTGCCTTATCATAATGTAAATTATATTTAATCTTCTACAGACATATTTCACAGAGTTCCTCACATGGAACAGTGGGTAGGTCAGCTTCCTGTGGTCAGTGCTCCTTTATGAGATGTATCACCAATCATTTTTAAATATTCTAGACAGCCTTAAATTCCATTGGTGGCTCTGAGCCAGTAACTCAACAGAGACTGATCATACATCAGCTTTTCTGTGTGTGAGAGACAGCAAGGAGCCCTCAGTGGGTGTGTGTTGGAACACCTGCCCTACAAACAGAAGAGCAAAGGCGTTATAAAATAACCACAGTGAAGTGAACTGATGTATTACTGCTGACTACTGGGTGAAAATAAAAAAGCCTAATATGGTTACTTCTACGCAGTTCAAGCCTTCATTTTCTGTTTCATTAATTTTTATTCAACAAGTAGCTAACGTGCAATAGTTACACCCATGCAGGGGCTAGCATTGACAGTTATCACACGAGTTTGCCAAAAAATCAGCCAAAAGAGGCAATGTAAACATAAAGAAGAAAATGAGAACTAACACTGCAGCAGAGGCTAGGCCTGTTTCATAAGGCCGCCAGGAGTCCTGAGAAAGTACCTTATACAGAACTGAGGAGAGAGGCAAATTGGAACTGTGAAGCAGAAAGGTGGCACTAAAGAAAGAGGGAGTGCGCACCTGAAAGGAAAGGAGCCAGGGAAGGCTAAGGGAAGAAAGAAAGAAGAAGGATCAGAGGGTCAGAGATCGAGAGAAAGGGGAACGGTAAGGGCTCGGGAGCATCGGAACCGTCCGTCACAGACAACCTAAGCTGGCTGGGGGGAGAGTGGGAAAAGCATATGACAGCGATGGTTCCCAAACTTTAAGGAACTAGGCATAGGAGTCGTTGCGGATGCTGGACATATGTTAAGCATCAACGCGATCACGCAATCTTTCACCCCTGGAAGGAGGCAGATTTTTTCATCAGGCTTGGCAATTGTTCTTTTGGCTGACAGAAATAAGTAAGAGGCGAGCTTCCGCTGATTGGGCGAATAGGTCCAGGATGGGACAATGCAGTAAGGCAAACTTGGCTTCTTTTTGGTATAGGGAGATAAAACAGGGAAAATAAGAGACCAAAAACACAGGACCAGAAATGAATCAGTCTAGGGCATGTCCATCATGTATGTAGTACATCACCCAATGGCCACAGCCTCGAAAACAGAGGTCATTGGAGGAATGGGCAATGCGGGCCTCTAAAGTGGCTGTGTTAAATAAGCATTTGGCCACAGAGGACCAGGCCCCGCTGCAGTCAGCTAACTCTATCTCAGTTGCCAAGTCTCGTTCCCACTGAGCTACATAGGTGAGAGGAGGGAGGAGGGACGGTTATTCAAAGAGACATAGAGGACTGAGATGAGGCCTGGGAATCCCGGAGAGTGCTGGCAGATATGTTCAAAAGTATTTTTTTGGAATGGATAAGTAGCAGTTCTGCGCAGCGAGGCAAGCCAATGCTGAAGTTGGAGATAGAAGAAGAATTCCGTCTCTGGGATATCACGGGACTCCCGCAGTGGGGCCCACGAGAAGAACGATCTGGCAGTAAGGAAGTGTCAAATGTGTGTGAACCCATTAGCAACCCACCAGGAGAATGCCTGAGGTTGGTCCAGGCCTGCGGGGAAGAGAGGGTTGTTGGTGATACGGAGCAGGGGTCAAGCCTTGATTTTCAGTTGTGGCTAAGGGGTACTTTAAAAAAAATCTTTTCCATAAAGAGGTTTGTAGATTTTCTAAAACGATAATGAGGATAACAGAGTTCTTCTTTAACAACCATGTTATTAAGTAAATCCCTAGATGTCTAAACTGCGAGGCTATGAAGTAGGAGAATAATGAATATGTATTTTTCTATCTTTGGATTAAAAAAAAATCTTTTCGAGTCTCTTAGCAACAATTTTGCTTTTCATCATTCGTTAAACCAACAAATGTCCTGTAGAAGATAGATCACTGCTGCTAGCATATGTTCCACTGGCTCTGAAAAGAAGAAATGAGCACACTTCATCTCATCTTTGTGAATTTGATTTATGGGTGGTCTTGGAAGAAGGGTTTTATTATTTTGTGGGTAGCAACTCTTATGCAGTGTACACACGGTCGGACTTTTCGACCGGACTTGTCCGACGGACGCCGACGGACCAAATCCGGAGGACAATCCGATCATGTGTGGGCTTCACTGGACCTTCAGCGGACTTTTCCAGTCGCAAATCTGATGGACTTTAGATTTGGAACATGCTTCAATTCTTTACGTCGTAAATCCGCCAGACCCAGAAATCCGCTCGTCTGTATGCTAGTCCGAAAAAAAATGACGCTAGGGCAGCTATTGGCTACTGGCTATCAACTTCCTTATTTTAGTCCGGTGTACGTCATCACGTACGAATCCGTCGGACTGTGGTGTGATCGTACGTAGGCAAGTCCGTTCGTTACAAAGGCCATCGGAAGTCCGTCAAAAGTCCGTCGAAAGTCCGCCGGAAAGTCTGTCTGACAAGTCCGGTCGAAAAGTCCACCCGTGTACGCGGCCTTAGTCTAGTTTGGAGATTCACTGTAAACATATTGAACATACAGTATGTCTTATTTAAAATTACTTAAAAGCTTGGTTCACCCAAAACTCAGAGTTTATTATATTTTTATGGTGACTTGAGAACACCCCAAGGTGGGCGGGAACATCCAACTTTCATGGTGAGCCAGGCATTATGGTATGACGATCACCCTCCTTAAAGTGGTTGTAAACCCTTGCATTTACCCAGTGATACACAGAGATGTAACAAATCCTCCTGCAAAAGTTGTACCTATTTATCTGCAGCAGTCTCTTCTCTACAGCCATTCAAAGTGCAAAATTTACACAGCTTGCATGAGCTTTCAGAAAGCAGGGGGTGGGGAGCTGAAATTACACACTGCAGAGCTCAGCGAGGAGAGCTGAGAGCTGATTGGACGGAAGGGACACAACCCCCCCCCCCCCCTTCACAGAGCACACAGGTGTGCTGAGGATGTGTTATACACAAAGAGATAAACAAACAAATAGCGCAGGTTACATGGTTCGTATTATATTCAAATGTTGCTATAAAATGTCCTTTTGAGCGATGCGCTCTTTGTGAGATGCAAACAGTCTATAGGTAGGGCAGCCTTTTGATGGGAGGTGAAGCCGCTCCAAGTATGCAAAGGAAAAACAACAAGAAAGGCGCCTCTTAGTAAACTGTATATTTAATGGTGTATAAGCAATAAAAACACTCACATTGAAAACTTAGATAGTCCGGCATGGAGAGCTCAGTATAGGCATACAGGATTGCGTCCTCCTCTGTCCACAGTCTTATTCCTCTATTGCTGACGGCTGGTCCGTGTGGCAGAAGCTTCCGGTATCAGTGATAATCCAGAACGAGGCTTGGGCACCGCCGAGTAGTCAATTGGGAGGCTGGGACGCTGGAACGCACATCCAAAGCTATGGGTAGATTTTTTGGTATTTGTTCAATAACCCAGTCTCGAGGTATGGGTTATTGAACAAATACCAAAAAATCTACCCATAGCTGAAAGATTTTACAGATTATGTGAAAGAGAAACCTTCTGGATTTATTCTTTGGACGCCCTAAATCCTGGTGGAATTAACGAAGAATTAGAGATATCCACCATTTTATAATAATACTGGCCTAGAGTGAATATTTGATTAATATACATTTATATAATAAGAATCCTTGTAATATATCTAATATGCCCTCCCATTAGTAGTTGAGGTTCATTTTAACGAAAAGTACCATTTTAAAATAAATATACATATATATCTTTTAGTATATATCTTTTAGTACATATATATGTTCCAATTATAATTTATATTTTAATCCAATTTTTAATTATCATCCTCTATTTTTCATAATTTTTATTTTTTATTTCTTATTAGTATTATTCTATTAGATAGTGTCATAATGTGCCCATAAGAATACTATTTATTCTTATATATTGCATTAGTCAACCACACATATACATGGTTTACTAGTCCATTTAGGCAATTATATAAATATATAGCTCACCAGTCGATCAACCACTACAGTTTATTTAAATAGATGTATTTATTTAAATTTATTCATTTAATCCATTCACTATATTTGCCATAAGCGGTGGTAGTAAGCATAACAATATTTAAATCATTACATACATATTAATGCTTTATAACCAGTAATCAGTAGGCACACAATACGAATACCTAGTTTTTAATACAAATATATAGATCATTCTGTGTGGCCCTTTTTTTATATTATCTGTATTCCTTATGCAATTACAACTATATCCATTAGGTGGCGGTGCCATTAGAGCACTTAAATAGTCTGCAGTCTTTTGTATTCTCCCTAGCTTGAGAAAGGAGCGCGCTCGAGTGCGCATGCTCTGAAACGCGTCGCCTTACGGCAGTACAGCACGTACTTTGGATGTGCGTTCCAGCGTCCCAGCCTCCCAATTGACTACTCGGCGGTGCCCAAGCCTCGTTCTGGATTATCACTGATACCGGAAGCTTCTGCCACACGGACCAGCCGTCAGCAATAGAGGAATAAGACTGTGGACAGAGGAGGACGCAATCCTGTATGCCTATACTGAGCTCTCCATGCCGGACTATCTAAGTTTTCAATGTGAGTGTTTTTAATGCTTATACACCATTAAATATACAGTTTACTAAGAGGCGCCTTTCTTGTTGTTTTTCCTGTGCTGAGGATGTGTGCTGGAGCTCCCTTCCCTGTCACTTTTTTACCTCTTGGTGTCATGAAAACTTGTTAGAAGTAGCTCATGCAGATAGCAGAGAAAGGAGGCAGCAGAGAGAAATCACACTCTGGATTGGAAGAAGTACACACTGTAGAGGGATGTGTTTTGTTCATATTTCATGTCTGGGGTTTAAAATAAACCTGACCTGGTCTTATATGTTTCTAAGGTATCAACAGGGCTAACATACAGCACCTTGTGTACCTGTGTTAGCCTTTAAATCTGTCTCTGTGTTTCTGTGAACATTTAGGATTTTCAACTATTATAAACACAAGCAACAATTATTATTGGATTCTGGATTCTTGGCCTTTGCTGTATTTGTGGTCTTGATGTCTTCCCAAGTCAAGATTAATTCCCAGTTCCCTCTGATGTCCACAATTTTTCATTAAACTGTCAGATGTCAAAGCCTCTATAGACTGGACGAGATTTTCCAGTTGAATGACAAGGGCAAGGCTGAGTCAAGAGGCTTAACGCTGTGTTGGACAGAAGATAATATGCCATGTCCAACTTGAACCTAGGATCCAATGGGAATCAAAGGGCTCAAAATGGAAACTAGCTCAGGCACCTACTTTCAAACGTGACCAACCTTATAAGGTACAAAATACTCTCAATGAGCTATTAAGGCGGATTAAAGAGGTTGTAAACCTTCATTTGCAAGTTGTACCTATAGGTAAGCCTATAATAAGGCTTACCTATAGGTACTGTAAATATCTCCTGAACATGCGTCGTTTAGGAGATATGTACTTTGTACTGCGCCGATTATGTCATTGGCGCATGCACTGTGAAGAAAAGACCCCCTGTGCCATTTCTTCAGTAGTGAGTTCTGTGACTGGCAGCTCCTGCACGCATGCGTGGGAATGACGTCATGCGGCTCTGGCCAGTCACAGAATCGGGGTCTGCGGCCCCAGAAGGAAAAGGAGTGAACATGGATGCGGCCTGCAGCGGGGACGGCGCGGGCTTCATTTGCAGGTAAGTGTCACATAATGTGCTAGTATGTGATGCATACTAGCACATTATGCTTTTACTTTGCAGGGAAAAAGAAAGGAAGTAAAACCCATCAGGGTTTACTTCTTCTTTAATGTTAAAGTGATTGTAATCCATTCATTTTAAAATAGGAATGAAAAGCAAAACATTTGTGTATAGATATTAAAAAAACATTATAAATACTTTTTTTTTCCTTTTTTATAAGTGATCACATACCCTCTGTTCTCAGCTGCGTAAGAGCTGGGGGGAGGAGAAGCAACAGCACACTGAGCTTCCCAGTACAAGGCTGTGCAGGGGAGGTGTGTCTGGACACCCAATCATTGGAGGAGAGCAGGCTGAGTTCCCAGCACAGCTAGAGAGCTGACCACGCTGTGCTCTCCTGATTAGCATGGTCAGTTTTTAATAGGAAAGGAAGAGGAACTGGCAGGAACACAAGTGATACAAATAGAACAGGATACTTTCTCATACAAGTACATGGAACAGCAGGCACATATCAGGAATATGAAATGTTGGGGTAACAAACACATTAAGTTAACCACACCCCAATCCCAGGTCACAAATGCAGTTTGTTTGCCTGCATCGGATTGCATTGGACAAAAAAACCATGAGATCTGGTTGCAGTATATTTCCAAAAGCAGTGCATGCACTACTTTTGGTGCAATGCAGTGTGATTTGATTCAAAATGAATGGGCTCAAATCGCACTGCATTAAATCGCATGTGAATTGCAAAGGAATGCACAGCCTGTTCCTGTGTGATTCATTGAGTGAACTGGGGCTAAGGCCCCATTCACATATCACATAGAGGGAACAAGCAATCCCACTCGCGATTTATTTTTGCGCATAGGACAGCACATTCACTTCAATGGGTGGCCCAAAAGAAGCTCCTGCTCTTTTTTTGGGTGACAAGCTTAGTGTGATTTTTAAACACGTGTTTTGCCGTGCGATTCTGTCACATGACAATCGTGGCAGAATCCCACAGCGTTTAGAGTACCATTAAAAATAATGTCAACCAAATCCGCATCACGCTTTTTACTGCAATATGGAATCACAGACAGAATCACAGCGATTCTGTCTGCGATTCGAAATCACATAGTATGAACAGGACCTAATAGTCTGTTCAGCTATCATGTGATATAAACCAGACAAAGAAGATATACATTTAGAAGTTTAGTATTCTGCACCTTATGTTGTGGGATATGTTGGGAAACACTGCTGATGCTTTAGGAAGTCTGCCAGATCAGATTAACTGAAGTCCAGAAGAGGTTAGATCAGGAGGAAGGGTGTATGTTTGGGCCATATTTGGATGTCTAGGTTTTCTGGCGGCTGCAGTGGTAATTATGTTTTGCTTTACTTCAAGCAAAGGAGAAAAAAGCTCTAGGCTAAACATTGATTCTTCATAAGAATAAATAGTCTTAGAAAAGGGTATCACAAGAAATATCTACATGGCAATGCAAGGTTTGTGCAGGGCCGGTGCAAGGATTTTTATCTACTTAGACAAAGGTGCATTTAACCCCCCCCCCCCCCCCCAAATGCTGCAAACTGTTTCCACTTTTAAAAAAAGTCTGTGGTTGGGGTAACATATAACATGTCACTGTTGCAGCAGCCCTGCACCCCCCCCCCCCCCCGATCCTCCGTTGTGACAGCAGGCCAAGGATCCTCTCCCCTCACCCGCTGTCATGATTTAAGAAAAAAAAAAAAACGTTCTGTGAATGGGAGAACTACAGGTACCAACAGCCTTTGCAGGTGTCGGCTTGTAGTTCTTAATGAACTACCATGGTACTATTAAAGGAGAAGTCCAGCTTAAGCTGGTTTGGCTGGGCTTCTCCTATGGATCACAGGAGCGCAACTCGTTTTGCACTCCTGTGACCCGTTTTCTTCAGAGAGTGGTGTGAAGTCCGCTGTCTGCTGTGGTCACGGATATCAGTCCAGGCACAGCATCATCGCAACAATGGAAGTCGGGATCTGCCAGGTGCCTGGACTCATACCTGTCTCAGCCTCTCAGCAAAAAGCTGAGAGTCTGAGCCGGCTGCTCCCCACCCCCTTCACAGCCCAGTGCTCCAGTGAGCGAGGAGGAGCAGAGTGGAGAGCTACTGTTTGACAGTCTGCAGCTCTCTGCTCGGTTCTCATTCTTCCTGTCATAGTGTAACTGCCTGCCTGTACATGATACAAGCAGATAGACACACTGGTAGTCTGCAGGAGCATGAGATCGCACCTGCAATCTGCTAATCATGGGTGCAATGCTCTACAGGCTCCTAATAAAAAAATAAAATAAATGCACTTTTTCTTACCTGAAAAAAAATTGCATTCATTATTATTTTTTAAAAAGGTGAACTTATCCTTTAAATGGTACACACACAAAACCCCCTGCACATCTGTTCCCCACTGTACACCCCCCCTGCCTATCTGCTCCCCACTGCACAACCCTTGCTGTATAGACATGACATCGGTGGTGGCCTGACCTGCAGGAGAGCGGCGCTGCATAACAGATCCCCGACAGTCTGAGAAGAGGAGGGAGAGGAAATCGCGGCAAGCCAGGACATGCAGGCTTTACATCACACCCGACCTGCACCAGTTCCTGTATCATGCTGTACTTCATGCACTTCAGCACTTCCAGATGCTCTTTGCACTGGTTCTCTCCCCTCTGTTCTCGCTGCCGCTGCAAGGGCTGCAATGCAGGCAGCAGATGGAGCAGAGTCCCCGCAGGGGAGTGCGCTTACCCTGCAGGAAGCCCTTGCTAAGTCAGCGATGACAAAACAGGCTGAAAGCCGGCGCTGGGAAAAGGGAGCTGGAGATGTGGGGGAGAAGAGAGGGCAAGACACCGGAATGGGGGAGATGGAGGGAGCGAATTGTGCGCAGAATCCAGTACATGCAGCGGAGTCTGTCTTCACAGGTCAATTTACCGCCTCCCTCCTAGCCTGGTGCCCTAAGGCGGTTGCCTATGCTGCCTTATGGTGGCGCCGGTCCTGGGTTTGTGTATAACTGCAGCTTCCTACATCTTTGAATCTAATGATCATTTTGACATTACTGAAGATATTCTCTTATTTTAAATTTTTGTCATCATATCACTGTAGAATGCCTCGTTTGTGACACATTTACTGAAACATAAACCTGTACTTTGCTTAAAGGAGACCCAGCACCAGGGATATTTTTTTTTATATTATTATTATATAATAATCTTAAAATCTAAGAGGGAGGGTCAGTAGATACAAAAGGTAATAGCTGTGGTGGATGAGCTGATGGAGAAAGTAAAACTGTGTATTAGTTAGAAGCAGGATAGGCTTCTTTAAAGAGAAGGGTTTTCAAGGATCGTCTAAAGATGAATAGATTAGGGGACAGTCAGACAGATTAGGGTACAGAGTTCCAAAGGATGGGAGAAGCTCTGGAGAAATCCTGTAGGCGAGCATGGGAGGAGGTGACAAGGGAGCTAGAGAGCAGGAGGTCTTGGGAGGACCGAAGAGAGCGGCTTGGTTGGTATTTTGGGACTACGCTAGTGATGTAGCTGGGGGCAGAGTTATGGATGGCTTTGTAAGTTGTTGTGAGTGCTTTAAATTTTATTTGTTGGGTGAGTGGAAACCAGTGGAGGGATTGGCAGAGAGGGGTGGAGGACACTGAATGGTTAGTAAGGTGGATGAGTCTGGCAGCAGCATTCATGATGGACTGAACGGGGGAAAGACTATGTAAAGGTAATCCAATGAGGAGGGGGTTGCAGTAGTCAAGATGAGAGATAACAAGGGAGTGAATTAGAAGCTTGATGGTGTCATTGGTTAAAAAAGGGCATATTCAGGAGATGTTGCGGAGGTTAAACCGGCATGATTTTCACAGGGATTACATAACTGGCCATAACACATTTTTCCATATGTCCTCAGAATCTTCAAGGTGCATTTGAGGAGGTAAGATGAGACTAAAATACAGTAAAGCATGGAGATGGTAATATCCTGTTATGAGGGTGTTTCTCTGCAGCAGGGACTGGAGCACTTGTCAGGATAGAAGGAAAAATGGATGGTGCAAAATACCATCATATTCTTGTGGAAAATCTGCTGTCCTCTGCCAGAAAGTTGTCAATGGGATTACCTTCCAACATGACAATGACCCAAAGCACACAGTGGTTGAAGGAGAAGAAGGTGAATGTCCTTGCATGGCCTAGTTAGAGCCCGGACTTAAAGTGGATGTTAACCCACTTTGTTAACTTCATATAATCCTGTTTGTTTCCTAATGATAGGTGCTCCTGTTTCTATGTTTTATAAAAAAAATACCGGCTATACCTGATTTCAGAGTGCTGCTTGGCGCTCACATGCCCGGCCCATGTTCTGTCAAATAAGCCAACTCGTCAAAATCTCCAATTACGTATCTTCCAGTTTCTCTCCAGCAACAGTAATTGCAGATTTTGACGACGTGCCTGTCTACACAGAACACAGCCACCGTATACACTACAGTAGACAATGTAATGAGTGGGCATTGTTAGTCTGCCCGATAGTAACCAACAAGATGGCTGCCTCAAAGGAGGCAACAACTTTTTTACTGCTTAGCTGTTGTTGTATCAAAACAGCCAACTCATCGTCTACTGTAGTGTATACGCTGGCTGTATTCTGTGAAAAGAAGCATGTCGTCAAAATCTGCAATTACTGTTGCTGGAGAGAAACCGAAAGTGATGTAATTGGAGATTTTGACGAGTTGGCTGTTTTGACAGAACACCTGTTCTCTCCCCTACCCATCTGACAGCTGCAGCGGGCGGGGCTGAGATTCCCCTGCTGATGTCAGTCAGAACGAGAGGAGGAGAGAGCCAGCCGGTCAGGTGATCACCGAGCAGTGATCTGAAATCAGGTATAGCTGGCATTCTTTTTTATAAAACACAGAGACAGGAGGACCTGGCATTAGGAAACAAACAGGATTATATATGATATTAAAAGTAATTTTAGCAACAGGAGGGGACGGGGGCAGGCACTTGACACGGAGCTGACAGGCAGGGTGGGAGGGGGTAGGAGGACAGAGGAGGATATGACGGAGGCACATAAATTGACCACAGTGTCAGGGCTCAGCAGCCATGATAAACCGTGGTCAGTTTACAGAGGAGAGGGTAGAAACAGGCAGGATCAGCCAGGTTTTTACGGTGATAGAAGGGGCCAAATTACACAGCGCAAGCACTGTGCTGTATATAACATGCTTTAAAGGAAAAGGATTTTTTCTTTTTTTTCTTTGGGGTAACAAACACTTTAAAACCCATTGAAAATCTGTGGAATGACTTGAAGACTGCACTCCACAAATGGTCACCATCAAATTTAACTTAACTTGAGCACTTCTGCAAAGAAGAGTGGGCAAATATTGCAAAGTCTAGATGTGCAAAGTTAGTAGAAGCATCCCAACAGACTAAAGGCTGTAATTAAAGCAAAATGTGATCCAGCAAAATACTGACATCCTTTTTCCAACTCAGTGATTCTGTTTTTGAATTTTGTTTATTTGTTTCTGACATGTTGGTGTTATATCTTTCACTTGGATGTTATAAGTTGCACTAGTAAATACAGCTGGATAAGACAAAAACTGTTTCTGTCTTCATTTCAGTCTGCAACGCAGCAAAATGTAATTATTTTAAACTGGGGTTATTGTTTTCTATACCCATTGTATAGCACAGATTCAGATCTCTCTGGAATCTCTGGAACCAGTTACTTATACATTCTCTGGAACTTATACATTCACACCTTGCTCCTGAGCTTAAATCTTGTATATAAGTTCTTGATTTTAAATTTAGCTTTGGAAATCAAGATGCTGTGGGCAAGTAACATCTATAAATTATTTTCACTATTGTACTGACGGGTCACTTAATCATAAGACTCATCCAAGAGATCATGTTGCAGCACCCTGCATTGGCAAATCACAGGTTCCCTTTAAAACTTAGCACAGATGAAATGTGTTTACATTGCACATCGTTTATTTGTGTAGACGCATGTAGCAGTACTTGGTGTTTACTAAAAGAGACCATCGAACACCTTTCTCCTTGAATTCCAGTGCAGACAATTGAAGAATTGCAGTAATGCACAATGCTATTAAATCCCTTTCAGCGGCACGTCATAAATTCACAAGCTACAGAAATTATCACCTCCGGGAATGGCTCCTAAGAGCTGTATAAAAGCTGGGAAATAAACATTTTAGTGTGATGCACAATAATTTGCTGGATCTCGCAGAGTTAATGAGTGTCATTTAGAACACGCAAGAATGTCACCTACAGATATTCGACCTCATATACTGTATATTATCACTATTGTAAGCTCTGATCAGGCTGTAGACAGATGAGCTTTTTACTGGCTTTAAACAGATAGATATATCTCCTTAAATTGGTTGCCTGAGGATCTACCATGGAACTCACTTATTGCTGATGGTGGTGCACTCATGTTTTAATCCTTTTCCATGCTCTGTAGCAGAAGAAAGAACTAAGCCTCCTCCTCCAGCAATCAGCTTCCCTACATACAGTACCTTGAAAAAGTATTCCTACCCCTTGAAATTCTCCACATTTTGTCATGTTCCAACCAAAGAAGTAAATTTTATTGGGACTTTATGTGATAGACCAGAACAAAGTGGCACATAATTGTGAAGTGAAAGAAAAATGATAAATGATTTTACAATTTTTTAAAAAATAAATATGTGAAAAGTATGACATGCATTTGTATTCAGCCCCCTTTACTCTGATACCCCTAACTAAAATCTAGTCGAACCAATTACTTTCAGACGTCACCTAATTAGTAAATAGAGTCCACTTGTGTGTAATTTAATCTCAGTATAAATGCAGCTGTTCTGTGAAGCTCTCAGAGCATCATGAAGGCCAAGGAACACACCAGACAAGTCAGGGATGAAGTTGTGAAGAAGTTTAAACCAGGGTTAGGTTATTAAAAAATATCCCAAGCTTTGAACATCTCACGGAGCACTGTTCAATCCATCATTCGAAAATGGAAAGAGTACGGCACAACTGCAAGCCTACTAGGACATGGCCGTCCATCTAAACTGACAGGCCAAGGAGAGCATTAATCAGAGAAGCAGCCAAGAGGCCCATGGTAACTCTGGAGAAGCTGCAGAGATCCACAGCTCAGGTGGGAGAATCTGTCCACAGCACAATTATTAGTTGTGCACTCCACAAATCTGGCCTTTATGGAAGGGTGGCAAAAAGAAAGCCATTGTTAAATGAAAGTCCTGTTTGCAGTTTGCGAGAAGCCATGTGGGGGACACAGCAAACATGTGGAAGAAGGTTCTCTGGTCAGATGAGACCAAAATTTCACTTTTTGGCCTAAAAGCAAAATGCTATGTGTGGTGGAAAACTAACACTGCACATCACCCTGAACACACCATCCCAACCGTGAAACATGGTGGTAGCAGCATCATGTTGTGGGGATGCTTTTCTTCAGCAGGGACAGGGAAGCTGGTCAGAGTTGATGGAAAGATGGATGGAGCCAAATACAGGGCAATCTCAGAAGAAAACCTGTAGAGTCTGCAAAAGACTTAAGACTGGGGCAGAGGTTCAACTTCCAGTAGGACAACGACCCTAAACATACAGCCAAGAGCTACAATGAAATGTTTTAGATTATAGCATATACATGTGTTAGAATGGCCCAGTCAATGTCCAGACCTAAATCCATATGAGAATCTGTGGCAAGACTTGAAAATTGCTGTTCACAGATGCTCTCCATCCAATCAGACAGAGCTTGAGCTATTTTGCAAAGAAGAATGGGCAAAAATGTCACTCTAGATGTGCAAAGCCGATAGAGACATCCCAAAAAAGACTTGCAGCTGTAATTGCAGCGAAAATTGAATCTACAAAGTATTGACTCAGGGGGGACTGAATACAAATGCACACCAAACTCTTCAGATAATTAGATAAGATAACCATTTATCATTTTCCTTCAACTTCACAATTATGTGACACTTTGATTTGGTCTATCACATAAAATCCCAATAACATACATTTACGTTTTTGGTTGTAACATGACAAAATGTGGAAAATTTCAAGGGGGATGAATGCTTTTTCAAGGCACTGTAGATTCACACAAATCAGTCCTATTATGAGTCCATTCAAGGTTCTTATTGTAACTGATGCCCTAATGAAGGGGGAGTGTCTTCTGGCCCCCAAAACACGTTGGTTGTTAGTGTAAACCAATAAATTTGCTGCACGATCATGTATTTACGTGATTGTGTTCCAGTCGTTATACCGGTGTCATGAGTGCAGCTGTCAGCTATAACCCCGGTATTAACAATTTTAGCCGGCAATTTCCTACCCCTGTAAAAGTGACCCGAGTGACTGATTAGCTAAAAGTTTGTTGGGTAAGGTATGTATTTTTGCTGATGATATAAAGATGTGTAATAGGGTTGATTTGGCATTGTCTAGGATGCATGTAGGTAGCCTCCTACATAGGTAGGTAGCCTAAAATTGTATCATTCTTACTTTCTCATGCAGAAATGTCATATTATATTCAGAATGTGTTTGTGTTTTCCTGCTGTGTTATGAAATCCTGTTGAGGCTCTAACTGTTCTCTAACTCGTCTCCAGCAGCCATCTTGGAGAAGCCTCATGTTCTGATTGGTACTAGGGCCAGACTGGCCTATCGGGATACCGGGACATTTCCCGGTAGGCCGCCTGCCCTGGGCCACTTTGGATCTATGACTATGCTGTGCCTGCAGCACAGCGCTCCCCTCCTTCCTTCTCACGCACAGCAGGAGGCCGCTGTGTCACAGAGCTGTGAAATGTTCGGCCGTGCTATGACAAAAGTCCCGCCCTCCTACTAGACCAGCTTGTGTGATAGACGCAGTGTTCTGTCTATCACACAAGCTGGTCTAGGAGGAGGGCAGGACTTTTGTCACAGCACGGCCGAACATGATTTCACACTCAGCTCCGTGACACAGCGGGAGATGCCCACTGTGCATAATCCACGCACTAAGGCTACAACGATGGTGAGGCTGTAATGAGGGCACAGTGAGGCTGCAATGTGGGCACAGTAAGGCTGCAATGAGGGCACAGTAAGGCTGCAATGAGGGCACAGTAAGGCTGCAATGAGGGCACAGTAAGGCGGCAATGGGATGGGCACAGTAAGGCGGCAATGAGATGGGCACAGTAAGACTGCAGTGAGGGCGCGGTGAGGCTGCAATGAGGGCATGGTGAGGCTGCAATGAGGGCACAGTAAGGCGGCAATGATGGGCACAGTAAGGCGGCAATGATGGGCACGGTGAGGCTGCAATGATAGGCATGTGAAGCTGCAATGATGGGCACAGTAAGGCTGCAATCATGGGCTACAATGAGGGCATGGTAAGGCGGCAATGATGGGCACAGTAAGGCTGCAATGAGGGCACAGTGAGGCTGCAATGAGGGCACAGTAAGGGCAATAATGGGCACAGTAAGGCTGCAATGAGGGCATGGTGAGGCTGCAATGAGGGCACAGTAAGGCTGCAATGAGGGCACAGTAAGGCGGCAATGGGATGGGCACAGTAAGGCGGCAATGGGATGGGCACAGTAAGGCTGCAATGAGGGCACGGTGAGGCTGCAGTGAGGGCAAAGTAAGGCTGCAATGAGGGCACAGTAAGGCGGCAAAGATGGGCACAGTAAGGCGGCAATGATGGGCACGGTGAGGCTGCGATGATGGGCATGTGAAGCTGCAATGATGGGCACAGTAAGGCTGCAATCATGGGCTGCAATGAGGGCATAGTAAGACGGGAATGATGGGCACAGTAAGGCTGCAATGAGGGCACAGTGAGGCTGCAATGAGGGCACAGTAAGGGCAATAATGGGCACAGTAAGGCTGCAATGAGGGCATGGTGAGGCTGCAATGAGGGCACAGTAAGGCGGCAATGATGGGCATGGTGAAGCTGCAATGATGGGCACAGTAAAACTGCAATGAGAGCATGGTAAGGTGGCAATGATGGACACAGTAAGGCTGCCATGAGGGCACGGTGAGGCTGAAATGAGGGCATGGTGAGGCGGCAATGATGGGCACAGTAAGGCAGCAACAATGGGCATGGTGAGGCTGCAATGATGGGCACGTGAGGCTGCACTGATGGGCACAGTATGGCTACAATGAGGGCACGGTAAGGTGGCAATGATGGGCACAGTAAGGCTCAATGAGGGCACAGTGAGGCTGCAATGAGGGCACAGTAAGGCGGCAATGATGGGCACAGTAATGCTGCAATGAGAGCATGGTGAGGCTGCAATGAGGGCACAGTAAGGCGGCAATGAGATGGGCACAGTAAGGCTGCAATGAGGGCATGATGAGGCTGCAATGAGGGCACAGTAAGGCGGCAATGAGGGCATGGTAAGGCGGCAATGATGGGCATGGTGATGCGGCAATGATGGGCATGTGAGGCTGCAATGATGGGCACAGTGAGGCTGCAATGATGGGAATGTAAGGCTGCAATGATGGGCACACTGAGGCTGCAATGATGGGAACAGTGAGGCGGCAGTGATGGGCACACTAAGGCGGCAATGATGCGCACAGTGAGGCTGCATAGACTGGCACAGAGGCTGCATTGATTGACACAGTGAGGCTGCATTTGATGGGCACAGTAAGGCTGCAATGAGAGCATGGTGAGGCTGCAATGAGGGCACAGTAAGGCAGCAATGATGGGCATGGTGAGGCTGCAATGATGGGCACAGTAAAGCTGCAATGAGAGCATGGTAAGGTGGCAATGATGGACACAGTAAGGCTGCCATGAGGGCATGATGAGGCTGAAATGAGGGCAAGGTAAGGCGGCAATGATGGGCACAGTAAGGCTCAATGAGGGCACAGTGAGGCTGCAATGAGGGCACAGTAAGGTGGAAATGATGGGCACGGTGAGGTTGCAGTGAGGGCACAGTAAGGCGGCAATGAGAGCACAGTGAGGCTGCAATGAGGGCACAGTAAGGCAGTAATGAGATAGGCACAGTAAGGCTGCAATGAGGGCACGGTGAGGCGGCAATGATGGGCATGGTGATGCAGCAATGATGGGCATGTGAGGCTGCAATGATGGGCACAGTGAGGCTGCAATGATGGAAATGTAAGCCTGCAATGATGGGCACGCTGAAGCTGCAATGATGGGAACAGTGAGGCGGCAATGATGGGCACAGTAGGGCGGCAATGATGGGAACAGTGAGGCTGCATAGACTGGCACAGAGGCTGCATTGATGGACACAATGAGGCTGCATTTGATGGGCACTGGTGAGGCTGCATTGATCTTTTGTATCATGTCCGCAGTCTCTGACCATCTCCTGTACCATGTCTGCAGTCTCTGACCATCTCCTGTATCATGTCTACATTCTCATGTCCTCAGTCTCTAACCTTCTCCTGTAATATGCCCACAGCCTCTGACATCTCCTGTACCATGCCCACAGCCTCTGACATCTTGACATCTCCTGTACCATGCTGCCCACGGCCTCTGATCATCTCCTGCAATATGCCCACAGCCTCTGACCATCTCGTGTACCATGCCCACAGCCTCTGACCATCTCCTGTAATATGCCCACAGCCTCTGACATCTCCCGTACTATGCCTGCAGCCTCTGACCATCTCCTGTACTATGCCTGCAGCCTCTGACCATCTCCTGTACTATGCCCGCAGCCTCTGACCATCTCCTGTACTATGCCTGCAGCCTCTGACCATCTCCTGTAATATGCCCACAGCCTCTGACCATCTCCTGTACCATGCCCACAGCCCTGACCATCTCCTGTACCGTGCCCACAGCCTCTGACCTTCTCCTGTAATATGCCCGCAGCCTCTGACATCTCCCGTACTATGCCCGAAACCTCTGACCATCTCCTGTACTATGCCACAGCCTCTGACTATCTCTTGTCTTATATCATGTCTGCAGTCTCTGAGGGAGTCAGGAGGGGAGTCAAGAGTGAAAGCGCCGCAGGGATGGGGGTCATGGGAGAAGTCAGACATGTGTGGACTGTGGAGAGGAGACTATGTGCTTTATGTGCAAATGTGCTTTAAAATGCATGGTTTTCCTTTTCATGAACAAGAAAATAATGACGTTGGGCTGGTATAATAATGCTATGGGGCTGGTATGAAGTTATTTCCAGGGCTGGTTTTTATTCCCAGTCCGGCCCTGATTGGTACCAAGATCTTTTGAGATTTTGTTGATGATTTTCTGTTAGCTTCCATATAAAAGAGAGGCCAGCCACCATTTTGAGAGATGTATGTGGAATGAGTGAGGGAAAGGTACACTGCCTGTGAGGGAAAGCTAGGTCTTACTCAGGGCAGGGAGAGTGTTCCAGCCTACAGGGACAGAACATGGTTCCTCAGGAGTCCTGCCTATGAACACTGCTCCATCTGTGGAACCTGCTTATGGACAGCAGCCTATGGCAAGTAATCAAAATTTGCCTTGTATACCACTGATGTGCCTGAAGAGAGGAATAATAACTATAGTGCCAGTTTACTGAGCTGCATTCTGTATCTTTGGTGAATGGACTGTGAATCTGTGCCTTATATGCTAACAAGAGAATTGTTTACTCCATTTTTGTAAATATCATTTTCCACTGTTGCTTATCTGGCAATTAAAGTTACTTCGTTTACAATACCACACAGTGTGTTTCCCTCTATAATACAGCCACGCTAATTGCCCCACATACATTGATCATTATAGGGATCACCAGCAGGGGGAAAGAGGTACTGATTCCGCTATATAGATCTTTGATGAGGCCTCATTTGGAATTCTGTGTCCAGCTCTGGAGACCTACCTTAAAAAAAAGATATTGATCAGATAGAAAAAATCCAGAGATGGGTAACAAAAATGGTGAAAAGTCTGGGGGAAAAAACATATTGAGAGCGACTTCAGGAACTTAATATGTACAGTCTGGAGGAAAGAAGGGAAAGGAGGGACATGATTGAAACCTTTAACCACTTCTGCCCCGGAAGAATTTACCCCCTTCCTGACCAGAGCATTTTTTGCGATTCGGCACTGCGACGCTTTAACGGACAATTGCGCGGTCGTGCGACATTGTACCAAAACAAAATTGACATCCTTTTTTTTTTCCGCAAATAGAGCTATCTTTTGGTGGTATTTGATCACCTCTGCGGTTTTTATTTTCTGCGCTATAAACAAAAAAAGAGAGACTATTTTGAAAAAAACACAATGGGGGTTATTTACTAAAGGAAAATCCACTTTGCACTGCAAGTGCACTTGAAAGTGCACTGAAAGTGCACTTGGAAGTGCAGTCACTGTAGATCCAAGGGGGACATGCAAGGAACATTAAAAAAAGCATTTTAGCTTGCACATGATTGGATGATAAAATCAGCAGAGCTTCTGCTTATTTTAGATCTTCCCCTTAGAGTTAGAGCGACTGCACTTCCAAGTGCACTTTCAGTGCAAAGTGGATTTGCCTTTCGTAAATAACCCCCAATATTGTGTACTTTTTGCTATAATAAATATCCCCATTTTTTTTTAAAAAAGCAAATTTTTTCTCAGTTTAGGCCGATATGTATTCTACACATTTTTGGTAAAAAAAATCGCAATAGGCATATATTGATTGGTTTGCCCAAAAGTTATAGCGTCTACAAAATAGGAGATAGATTTATAGCATTTTTATTATTACAGTATTTTTTTTTTTACTAGTAATGGTGGTGATCTGCGATTTTTATTGTGACTGCGACATTATGGCGGACAGATCTGAGAATTTTGACACATTTTTGGAACCATTGGCATTAATACAGCGATCATTAATACTGTAAAAATGTCACTGGCAGTGAAGGGGTTAACACTAGGGGGCGGTGAAGGAGTTAACTGTGTTCCCTGCTAGGTGATTCTAACTGAAGGTGGAGGGACTAACTACAGGAAGTGACAGATCGTGGTTTCTAGCTAATAGGAACACACAATCTGTCACTCCTGTCTGAACAGAACAGGGAAGTGTGTGTTTACACACACTCGTCCTTGTTCTGTGTCTCCTGCACAGGATCGCTTGTGGCCCGCCTCCATCGTGACTTTCGGCCACGAGCATTGGCACGCTCGCTGTGCTATCCGGACCCCACGAGTCAACGTACCCCTATGTGGTTTCGCGCAGGGGAGCCAATCTGCGCAGTATAACTGCAGCGGCTGGTCCGGAAGCGGTTAAAGTCTGAGTAAACTCCCATGCATGAATTTTACCTATAGGTAAGCCTATAATAAGATCCTTTTCACATAGGCTTTCCGATCAGGTCCACCTGTCAGTTTTTCAGGTGTACCTGATCGGAGCCTCCATTCACTCCTATGGAGCAGCAGATGTCAGCGGTGACATGTCCGCTGACACCCGCTGCTATCCGATCTGATCCTGGCCGTGAAGATGGTGACCCTATTTTCTATCCTTCTGGAGGATCGGATCAGATGAAAATGGAGAGGCGGTCCATTTTTATCCAATCTCTCCATAGAGGAGAGCGGGGCTCTGACAGGTCCGTCTCTGCACAGTGAGCAGTCACTGTCAGTCAACAGTAAACGGCAAACATGCTTGGGACAGACATAGATCTATACTCAGACAAAACAGTTAACGAATAAAAAAAAATACAAAACATGTTTAACCATTTCAATACTGGGCAATTTCCCCCCTTCCTGCCCAAGCCAGTTTTAAGCTTTCATAGCTGTCGCTTTTTAAATGACAATTGCGCGGTCATGCTACACTGTACTCAAGCAAAATTTTTATCATTTTGTTCCCACAAATAGATAATATTTTGAAAAAAAAAGTTGTTTTTTTTAGTTTCTGTTACAAAACTTTGTAAATAAGTAAGTTTTCTCCTTCACTGATGGACACTGATAAGACTGCACTGACGGGCACTGATAAGGAGGCACTGATGGGCACTGGTGAGGTGGCACCAATGAGGTGGCACTGAGGAGGTGGCCCTGATGGGAACTGGTGATGGGCACTAATATGCGGCACTGATGAGCACTGATAGGCGGCACTGATGGGTACTGAATGGTGGCACTGATATGCAGCACTGATGGGCATTGATAGGCAGGATTGATGGGCACTCATAGGTGGCATTGATAGGCACTGATAGGCAACACTGGTGGGCGATGGAAGGCGGCACTGATGGGCACTGATAGGTTGCACTGATGTACACTGATAGATGGCACTAATGGGCATCACTGATGAGGAGGCACTGGTAGGCATTAGTGATGGGCACTGATTGGCATCAATTGTGGGCAAGTGGTGGGCATCCCTGGTGGTCCTGGTGGTGTCCCTGGTGGTCCTGGGTGGGCATCCTCGGGGGGCTGCACTGATAATCAGAGCAACCCCACCCCCCCGCCACCCCCCCGTCAGAGGAGCAGCCGATCGGCTCTCCTCTACTCGCATCTGACAGACGCGAGTGAGGAAAAGCCAATACAAGGCTTTTCCTGTTTACATCATGTTTATCCTGTTTACATCGTGATCAGCTGTCATTGGACACAGCTGATTACGTGGTAAAGAGTCTCCGTCTCCGTCAGATCGAAATTGCGATGTGTCAGACTGACACGCCGCACCACCGATCGTTACGCTGCGCACCGGCTCGTTATCCTGATCACGTCATATGACGTCCGGTCAGGATAACTAAACGTCTTTGCCTGCCGACGTCATATTGCTATATGGTGGGTGGCAAGTGTTTAAAAAAAAAAAAAAAAAAAAGCATGCAGACTTAATGAACCACTCTGTCTTTTTTTGCCATCAATTTTCTGTATTTAAATCCTGTCCTGTTTCTGTTATCACAGTACAGTTATTTAGCATAATCACCCTAGGACAGGAAGTGTTTTACTGGCAGGATCATCAGATGAAAGAAGTGGAAAAAACTAATGCAGCCACCACATTAAAAGACTGCAATATATTATATTTTTGTTTTTGGGTTTAGATACACTTTAACTGCATCTGCATCCACCTAATGGCTGCTACCCAATGCAGCCATGTCATCTGAGGACTGGTAATCTACAATATAAAACATTTTTGATTTTGGATTCAGATACCCTTGAATTCCCCATTTGCAAAACAGGTTACAGGTTCCTTCTAACACTGGAATTTCATCTTTACTGCTTGTGCCAGCCATCCCTCCTTTCCTGCAGAAAATGGCTTATTTTCAGTTTCTCTTAGCTATAGCATAGACCAGGGTCATATGGTCTCCCAGGGGGAAGATGTGAGCAGTCACGGGATACAGGCCTGGCGTCCTGTCATGGAGGTTCACCGGGCACAAAAACACATCATTGCACAGACCTTTGCATCCCCAGATACCAGGATGGGCACAGCTGGCTCACCACTTTGACTTTTCCACTGGGAATTGGACTGACGTTAACACAGAGAGGCCCCCATGTACAGCGCTTGGCAATTTCAGGAATGATTTCAAGAGAACAATGTGCCAGGCAGACGTTACCCGCTGGAGCGTATGCTGAGCTGCTTAATAAGGGACGGTTTCATCGCCTCACATTTGTGACATATAAATTGAATTGCTGAAGGAGCGGAATAAAAGCTATTTAGAAGTGCAACTGCAGTCTGTAATTTTCACCTCCTACTAAATGTGCGAGAGATAAGAGGATGCTAAGATTTAGGGCTTAGGATGGCTTGGGGTTAATTTTGTAAAATTTCAGAGACAAAAAACCCTTAGGAAAGGAGAACTGAAATTTACACAGTTATTCCTATTACATAGAGTTTACTGGATCCCTTCAAGAATGTACCGTTTTTGTCACAGAGATCCCACGCTGTGCCCAAGGTGCACCTCTCGGAAAGGGGGGATTTATTTACATGTTTTGGAAATAGCCTAAATGGGTCCAGTACCCGTATGATGTAACTGAATTGATTAAACATGCATTACAACTCTGTTGTTCTCCTGAGCCAAAAATGGGTCTCCTAGGAATCTCGGAGCTTCCCTTTCACAACCCTCATCTAGAGCTGGCAATAGCTAGACTTTACCTGGCCAGGAAAACTATAGCACAATATTGGCTATCACCTCCTACCACACTCTGGATAGATAAAGTGAACTCTATTCTGCACTTTGAAAATTGAACCTATACTTGCAGAGGTATCTCAAAAAATATGAGAAGATCTGGGATAGTTAAACAATTCTACCTTTGCACCCCCCAGTTATGAACAGGCCTTCTAGAGATCTTGCTTGCTAGTGTAGCACCCTCCAAGTAAATTGGCTGCTAGGCAAATTTAGTTTTTGGTTTCTACTGTAATCACAGGAGCAGTGATTGTTTGTTTTGGTCTGCTCAAAGCTTCACAGGCTGAGAGTTTGATTACTCCCCCCCCCCCCAGCTCTAGAAGCAGTTTCTAAGGGTCCTTTCACACTGGGGCGGGGGCGGCGTCGGCGGTAAAGCACCGCTATTGTAAGCGGCGCTTTACCGTCGGTATTCGGCTGCTAGCGGGGCGGTTTTACCCCCGTTAACGGCCGAGAAAGGGTTAAAAACCACTCTGCAGAGGCGCTTTGCCGGCGGTATAGCCGTGCTGTCCCATTGATTTCAGTGGGCAGGAGCGGTGAAGGAGCGGTATATACTCCGCTCCTTCACCGCTCTGAACATGCTGCTAGCAGGACTTTTTTTCCCGTCCTGCTAGCGCACCGCTCCAGTGTGAAAGCCCCGAGGGCTTTCACACTGGAGAGACAGCAGCGGCACTTTCGGGTTGGTTTGCAGGCGCTATTATTAGCGCAATAGCGCCTGCAAACCGCTCCAGTGTGAAACGGCCCTAAAGCTTAGGGCGGGGGGATTCAAGTGTCCAGGCTGAACATTTAGCAGGGCCTAGCCAATCCCTGGGGAGCTTTGCCCAGATGAAGCTAGGTTGCTGTTAAATAGCTTGGATCCCTGAGGAGTTGGCCTTTTTCCTCCCTGTGGGGATGGATCTGTTATTTAAGAGGAGAAGGGCTGCCAGCCCATGGAGCCATATGGACTGAATACTGGACCAATTTGTATTGATACTGGACAATTTTCCTCATACATTGGTTCACACCTTTTGTATATTATATAGGTGATATTTGGTTCTTCATATCACATGTAACTGAATGGTTTATCTATTTATTATTTTTGACCTGAGATATGTCACATATGTTACTATGAATCCTTTTTTGAGTTTATAGCGCCACACTTTTTACACTTAGATAATGTCAGTGAGTAATGCAGGAGCAGGGGCGACCCTTTCCATCACCGCCACCACCCCCTATTCATGCGCCTGGCCCCTTTCAGGACACCGGCACATGAATTACACCGGCTGGGTTTTTTTAAGCCAGAGGCTCTAATAGGCTTCAAAATAGGTTGGGCTTCTCCCACCCAGGTGTGTTAGAATAGCGAATGAATATTCGCTATTTTAACACCAAATCGCCTCTCTGCCAATCGGAAAGCGCGGATCTAATACCCATTTCCCGGTTGGCTGAAAGGACAGGCGATCCTATTAGACACATAGGTGGAGGAAGATGCACGGAGGAAGCCACAGTGATCCACAGGAGGAGAAAGGGAGAAAGCTGCCACCCGTCGGACACGCTGCCTGCCCATTTCCTAGATGGGGTAAGTACGGAGCGTTGATGTCCTGACCATCCTTCCAGGGGGGGTTGCCGCCAACCGACCGGGGGGAGATGTTTGCTGCCCCCCCAAAAGAAAAAAACACCAGCCGCCACTATGTAGGAGTTACCACTTCAAGCCTTCACTGCTGCATATCAGATCAGGTGCCGGTCTACAGAGCATGTCCTTGCTCCATGAGGATACAGATAAGGAAAAGGATTCATTGGTGTGCAGGTTCTCCTTTTCTGTATCCATACAGATAATGCCCTGGCTGAGATTCAAACCAAGGACCCTATTGCTGCAAGGCAAAGTTGCTAACTACTAAGCCACTGTGTTGCCCCCTAGGACAGATAGCCACACTTCACTTCCTGTCACCAGATATGCATTATACCTGCACTGCATGTTTGATACAATAAAGAACAGACCATAGTTATTCTTCAACCATAAATACACTCCTTTATTGACTGCACTTGTCTCCATTACAGTTATTATACCGTTTCGTGTCATTAAAATCTACATTACATTACTGTATTTCCCAGTTATGATGGAAGTCTACTTTATAAACTATATTTGTAGTGAGTAGATTGAAGGCTCCTCTGTCAAATTCTTCTACTGTATGTCACTGTGATGTGTTTTGTACTTGTTGTTTTCACCTTTTCTCTTGTTGTAAAAAGCCTTGAAAGCCTTGAAGAACTTTTTTCTTCTTCAATAAAAGATACATTGAAAAAAATGAAAGGAGAACTGTCTGCAGTGCCCATAGCAACAAATTAGCTTTCAATTCCAAGCCTGTACTGGAAAGATCGGATAAAATGTGTTATGCACGACTCAAATTCTCTTTTTTTTTGGCCTTGAGCAGTGTTTAGTCACACCATAACGCAACACGATTCCAGCAATCAGCTGCCAATTCATTTGGACCAGTTGTGTTTTAGTTAACATAGAAGAGGTTTTTGGCACTAATTATTTTCAGTTCAATGAGTGAACTGTTTAAAGCCCAATTAAAGCAAAACTCTGGACACACAGATCAGTGCATAGCCCTCAACTGTCCCTGATTTCGAGGGACTAATTTGGAATAAAGCCCCTCTGTCCCTCTTTCCTCCTCATTTTGGTCTGATCTATATGGTTATATATAAAAATCACTTTTTATCTTTCAAAAAGTGTTTCCCGGTGTTAAACCTTTCATCCAAATACTAAATTGCTGCATTTGTAAATTTCAAGAGCCAGTATAAAGGAAAAGTATTGGTAAAAAAAAAAGAAAAAAAAGCACTTGTGGGTTTAACTAATCATTTATTTTGTATATTTCTCCTTTAATGGGGTGTGTCCTATGCCTACATAATTTTGCTAATAGGTGTCCTTCCAGTGGCGATTCGTGCATTGTGGGCGCACGGGCGACGCCCCCTCATCCATGTGCCCGACTCCTTTCATGACGCTGGACGCATGGGTTCCTATGGCGGGGGCAGGAGGGGGTGGTAATTTTTGAAGCACCTGATTAGAGCCAGAGGCTCTAATAGGCTTCAAAATAGGGTGGGCTCGGGGCGCAGAGAGAGTGCGCCTTTATCCCACCCAATTGTGTGACGATAGCGATTACATTTTCGCTATTTTCACACTAACCTTCCTCCCCGCCAATCAGGAGGCATGGCGTCAGGCCTCCCTATTGGATGAAAAAAGAAAAACACCCAGGTTATAGATCCGGGTAAGGAGTTACTTATGCTACTGGATTGTAAAGTATATCAAGAATTAAGCTACCTGTATTTACCAAAAATATAAATGTCTTTATTGAATAATTTAAAAAAAAAATGGCAATTGAATATATCATACAACAACTTGATTAAAAATCGGAATGGTATGAATGCAATTGGGTCCGCCAGAGCCCAAATTGCTTTATGTATGATTGTAAGCTGGCCAGACAGAAGAAAATGCCCATACAACACAACAAACAAACAACATATAACACTCAACGCTGATCAGCGGCCGGACGCAAAGGATCTTGCTAGTTGTCGCCTGGTTGTAATACAATTGATGAATTAATTTAATGGTATGTGGGATGTTGGATCCCGTGTTAATCAAATAAACCAGTTCACAAATAGAAAGATCCTTATGGATTGAAAAGGTGATGCGGGGAGAGGGGAACAGGTGTGTAATTAGCTAAATAATTTATGCTAAATGCTGCTAATTATCTGGACTATTGGATAACAGTATAATACTTGTTGCCTGAAAAAAAGTTGAAGATCAGATGGTGAACTGTCCCATTGATTGATATCAGGTAAGAGACCATTTCATTATTACGATGTAACTAATGGTAACAATCCATGTAGATGATCCGAGCAACAATCACTGGTAACTATAGCTTGAAAGGCAAAATGAGCACTTAAATAAGTGAAAATGAAAGTAATTAAGCTTTACCGTTCATGATTCTGCTTGGTTAACACTCTGGGTACCTGTTAAAGGTGGATCGATCGTCAAGTTGTCCTTTTAAAGGTTAGTTGATAAATACTGCTGATAATTCAGCGTTTAGGACGGGAGGGATAGCGGGAATTCCTCAATGATTAGCCACACAATCCACCTCCTTCCTGGTCCGATGTTATAGAAACCATCCGCCGTTCACTGTCTTGGGATTCCCGGTAGCAGATCTAGGTGGCCTGTGCAATGCATCCGCTGTCGCTGGATGGTGAGGCGATCTATCCTTCCGGGTGCCAGGTCAATCGGATGGAGCAGGCAGATCGAACTTTGACAAACTTAACGAGCGACTGCAACTGTCATCACATCACTCCTCACAGTCAGAGCGTCCGTGACGCGTCGGCGTTGATGACGTCAACGCGTTTCGCTATTGCTCTTAGCGTAGCTTCATCTCGGACGATCGTCCGAGATGAAGCTACGCTAAGAGCAATAGCGAAACGCGTTGACGTCATCAACGCCGACACGTCACGGACGCTCTGACTGTGAGGAGTGATGTGATGACAGTTGCAGTCGCTCGTTAAGTTTGTCAAAGTTCGATCTGCCTGCTCCATCCGATTGACCTGGCACCCGGAAGGATAGATCGCCTCACCATCCAGCGACAGCGGATGCATTGCACAGGCCACCTAGATCTGCTACCGGGAATCCCAAGACAGTGAACGGCGGATGGTTTCTATAACATCGGACCAGGAAGGAGGTGGATTGTGTGGCTAATCATTGAGGAATTCCCGCTATCCCTCCCGTCCTAAACGCTGAATTATCAGCAGTATTTATCAACTAACCTTTAAAAGGACAACTTGACGATCGATCCACCTTTAACAGGTACCCAGAGTGTTAACCAAGCAGAATCATGAACGGTAAAGCTTAATTACTTTCATTTTCACTTATTTAAGTGCTCATTTTGCCTTTCAAGCTATAGTTACCAGTGATTGTTGCTCGGATCATCTACATGGATTGTTACCATTAGTTACATCGTAATAATGAAATGGTCTCTTACCTGATATCAATCAATGGGACAGTTCACCATCTGATCTTCAACTTTTTTTCAGGCAACAAGTATTATACTGTTATCCAATAGTCCAGATAATTAGCAGCATTTAGCATAAATTATTTAGCTAATTACACACCTGTTCCCCTCTCCCCGCATCACCTTTTCAATCCATAAGGATCTTTCTATTTGTGAACTGGTTTATTTGATTAACACGGGATCCAACATCCCACATACCATTAAATTAATTCATCAATTGTATTACAACCAGGCGACAACTAGCAAGATCCTTTGCGTCCGGCCGCTGATCAGCGTTGAGTGTTATATGTTGTTTGTTTGTTGTGTTATATGGGCATTTTCTTCTGTCTGGCCAGCTTACAATCATACATGAAGCAATTTGGGCTCTGGCAGACCCAATTGCATTCATACCATTCCGATTTTTAATCAAGTTGTTGTATGATATATTCAATTGCCATTTTTTTTTTAAAATTATTCAATAAAGACATTTATATTTTTGGTAAATACAGGTAGCTTAATTCTTGATATACTTTACAATCCAGTAGCATAAGTAACTCCTTACCCGGATCTATAATCTGGGTGTTTTTCTTTTTTCATGTAGTTTCTAGTTACAGCTACAATGTATATATCTACATAATTATTGGTCATCTAATTAATTTGACCATACACTGGTGTTACTTGTATCCACTTCCCCTGTCCCTTTTATTTAGTTTAAACTCCCTATTGGATGACTGGAGCTTAGGAAGAGGAGCAGAGGAGACACACACTGGAGCGGAGGTCGCATCCGCTCTGGTGCACTTGGAGAGGAGCTGCTGCCTGGCGGTAAGTGCCAGGGGGTCTGTCAGAGTCATGCGCTGGGGTTGTGGGTGCTGCCAGAGCCGCGAGCCCCACGAGTAGGAGGGGGGTCGGTGGGCACAGTGGCTGCATATGATGGGCACTGTGACTGTATTTAGTGGGCACAGTGGCTGCATATGCTGGGCAGAGTGGCTGTATATGATGGGCACAGTGACTGTATTCGGTGGGCACAGTAGCTGCATATGATGGGCACAGTGGCTGCATATAATGGGCACAGTGACTGTATTTGGTGGGCACAGTGGCTGCACATGATGGCACAGTGGCTGTATTTGGTGGGCACAGTGGCTGCACATGATGGGCGCAGTGACTGTATTTCCTGGGCACAGTGGCTGTACATGATGGGCACAGTGGCGTTATTTGGTGGGCACAGTGGCTCCATATGCTGGGCACAGTGGTTGCATATGATGGGCACACTGACTTCATTTGGTGGGCACAGTGGCTGCATATGCTGGGCACAGTGGCTGCATATGATGGGCACAGAGACTGTATTTGGTGGGCACAGTGGCGTTATTTGGTGGGCACAGTGGCTCCATATGCTGGGCACAGTGGTTGCATATGATGGGCACACTGACTTCATTTGGTGGGCATAGTGTCTGCATATGCTGGGCACAGTGGCTCCATATGATGGGCACAGAGACTGTATTTGGTGGGCACAGTGGCTGCACATGATGGGCACAGTGGCTGTATTTGGTGGACACAGTGGCTCCACATGATGGGCACAGTGACTGTATTTGGTGGGCACAGTGGCTGCACATGATGGGCACAGTGGCTGTATTTGGTGGGCACAGTGGCTGCACATTATGGGCACAGTGACTGTATTTTGTGGGTACAGTGGCTGTATTTGGTGGGCACAGTGGCTGCACATGATGGGCACATTGACTGTATTTGGTGGGCACAGTAGCTGCATATGATGGGCACAGTGGCTGCATATAATGGGCACAGTGACTGTATTTGGTGGGCACAGTGGCTGCACATGATGGCACAGTGGCTGTATTTGGTGGGCACAGTGGCTGCACATGATTGGCGCAGTGACTGTATTTCCTGGGCACAGTGGCTGTACATGATGGGCACAGTGGCGTTATTTGGTGGGCACAGTGGCTCCATATGCTGGGCACAGTGGTTGCATATGATGGGCACACTGACTTCATTTGGTGGGCACAGTGGCTGCATATGCTGGGCACAGTGGCTGCATATGATGGGCACAGAGACTGTATTTGGTGGGCACAGTGGCGTTATTTGGTGGGCACAGTGGCTCCATATGCTGGGCACAGTGGTTGCATATGATGGGCACACTGACTTCATTTGGTGGGCATAGTGTCTGCATATGCTGGGCACAGTGGCTCCATATGATGGGCACAGAGACTGTATTTGGTGGGCACAGTGGCTGCACATGATGGGCACAGTGGCTGTATTTGGTGGACACAGTGGCTCCACATGATGGGCACAGTGACTGTATTTGGTGGGCACAGTGGCTGCACATGATGGGCACAGTGGCTGTATTTGGTGGGCACAGTGGCTGCACATTATGGGCACAGTGACTGTATTTTGTGGGTACAGTGGCTGTATTTGGTGGGCACAGTGGCTGCACATGATGGGCACATTGACTGTATTTGGTGGGCACAGTGGCTGTATGTGATGGGCACAGTGGCTGCATATGATGGGCACAGTGGCTGCATATGATGGCACAGTGGCTGCATTTGATGGGCAAAGTGGCTGAATTTGATAGGCACAGTGAGGCTGCAATTGATGTTTTTTCAGAATTTTTAAGTTTGTTTGCGCTCCCCAAAAAATTTTGACCACCAGCCGCCACTGTGTCCCTCATTCCGATCTGAAAAAAGTACGACGGTGTACAGATACTTTTAAAGTTTACGGTTTTAACTGCCAAAGGATTTTGTAAATAGTTAACATGGTTAACAGAGGACAGAATTAAAATTAGACTTGAGAAACTTAACATTAATAAGTCACCGGGACCAGATGGCTTGCATCCGAGGGTACTTAGGGAACTCAGTCAAGTGATTGCCAGACCGTTGTTCCTAATTTTTACAGACAGTCTATTAACTGGAATGGTACCAGCTGATTGGAGAAAAGCCAATGTAGCACCAATATTTAAAAAAGGGCCCAAAATACATCCCTGGGAATTACAGACCAGTTAGCCTAACATCAATAGTATGTAAACTCTTGGAGGGGATGATAAGGGACTATAAACAAGATTTTAGTAATAAGAACGATATCATTAGCAGTAATCAGCATGGATTCATGAAGAATCATTCTTGCCAAACCAATCTATTAACCTTCTATGAGGAGGTGAGTTGCCATCTAGATAAAGGAAGGCCCGTAGACGTGGTGTATCTGGACTTTGCAAAAGCATTTGACACAGTTCACCATAAACGTTTACTGTACAAAATAAGGTCCGTTGGCATGGACCATAGGGTGAGTACATGGATTGAAAACTGGCTACAAGGGTGAGTTCAGAGGGTGGTGATAAATGGGGAGTACTCGGAATGGTCTGGGGTGGGTAGTGGGGTTCCCCAGGGTTCTGTGCTGGGACCAATCCTATTTAATTTGTTTATAAACGACCTGGAGGATGGGATAAACAGTTCAATCTCTGTATTTGCAGACGATACTAAGTTAAGCAGGGCAATAACTTCTCCGCAGGATGTGGAAACCTTGCAAAAAGACCTGAACAAATTAATGGGGTGGGTGACTACATGGCAAATGAGGTTCAATGTAGAAAAATGTAAAATAATGCATTTGGGTGGCAAAAATATGAGTGCAATCTATACACTAGGGGGAGAACCTCTGGGGGAATCTAGGATGGAAAAGGACCTGGGGGTCCTAGTAGATAATAGGCTCAGCAATGGCATGCAATGCCAAGCTGCTGCTAATAAAGCAAACAGAATATTGGCATGCATTAAAAGGGGGATCAACGCAAGAGATAAAACGATAATTCTCCCATTCTACAAGGCTCTGGTCCGGCCGCACCTGGAGTATGCTGTCCAGTTCTGGGCACCAGTCCTCAGGAAGGATGTACTGGAAATGGAGCGAGTACAAAGAAGGGCAACAAAGCTAATAAAGGGTCTGGAGGATCTTAGTTATGAGGAAAGGTTGCGAGCACTGAACTTATTCTCTCTGGAGAAGAGACTCTTGAGAGGGGATATGATTTCAATTTACAAATACTGTACTGGTGACCCCACAATAGGGATAAAACTTTTTCGCAGAGGAGAGTTTAATAAGACTTGTGGCCACTCATTACAATTAGAAGAAAAGAGGTTTAACCTTAAGAGCGGCAAGGATGTGGAATTCCCTTCCACAGGCGGTGGTCTCAGCGGGGAGCATTGATAGCTTCAAGAAACTATTAGATAATCACCTGAATGACCGCAACATACAGGGATATATAATGTAATACTGACACATAATCACACACATAGGTTGGACTTGATGGACTTGTGTCTTTTTTCAACCTCACCTACTATGTAACTATGTAACTGTGTAAAGCTGTACGGCCAATCTTGTGATTTACACAAATTTTCCACACTGCTCAGCCAGATAAGTGACACTTGTAGATCCTGATCTGATTAAAGCTGAACTCTAAGCACATATACTGTATAAAAGCTGTTTTTTTAATAGTGAAACTTCAGGAAGATATATAATTGTTTAATTATAGGGAAATGGACATGGTAAGTACAACACATTCAGGAGATAAAATACATACACATATCTGGTATTCAAAGAAAAGAAAAAAGTGTTGTAATGTAACATCCAGGCAAGGAAGAGGGGATGGGATCTAATGAGGATTGGGGCTAATCAGTAAGAGCAGGAAAAGAAAAAAGAAAAAAAAAGGGAGGGAAGGGGATATTGGGGAGAGGAGAAAGGGGAATTAGGAAGCCTTGAGCTAGGGGTTGTAGACCCATAAATCAGTCAAGCTTTCAGAAGGTAGATATCTATATAGGAGGACTGCTTTAAGATGTAGGTGTTGGGATCTGTAAATGAGTTTTGTATTCAGGAGAAAATTTATTTTCGATCCAGTAGTGCCAGGTTTGTCTGAACTGTTCACCACAATCCTTCATTGGGGATGTAAGATCCTCAATGGTTATGATGTCATTTGTTTGAACAAACCACCGTGCCATCATTGAGGGAGCGGAACTCTTCCAGAGAGGCTTTTGCTGCATTAGCCCTGGTTTACACTGCCGCAACTGCAAAGTTGAGCTGCTTTTGCGTAACTTTGAATCTGACTTCCCTACGTGTCTTCGTCACAGCTTGCGTACAACTTCTTTAACAGAAGTCAATGCAAGTTGTGTTGAAGTCGCACCAAAAGTAGTGCAAGAACCTTTTTCTAAGTTGGAACGACTTAAGCTGCACCAATTAGAACAGGTCCATTGTTGTTAATGGGGCAGTGTGAACCAGGGCTTGATCAGATGAATAGGCAAAGAAGATTTCTAGTCCCTTTTGGTAAGATGAAAAAGAAGTACTAAGGAATTATTGTGAAAGGAGAGACCCATAAGGAAGATATATAACTCTGTATTCAATAATACATTTTTGTTTTTTTAACGCAGGCAACTCAACTTTTAACTCTTGGAGAACACAAAGTTCATGCACAGTTGAATAAAATGACACAGAGAGTTTGATAATATTCCTGTTAGACAACTGTAGCTTGGATGAGTCGTTGTGACCAAATACCAACTGTGAACTAAAAACCTTGCTGGGCAGAACTGTTTCTGAGAAAGTCCTGCATCACAATGTCCAGTATAAAAGAAGAGGGATTTATGACTACCATTGTATGGAAAATAAGAATGTCAATAGCAATATGAATGAAAAGATTGGTTTACCCAAATTAGGATTCACTTTAAAGTCAGGCATTCTGTATTAAGCCTGCCCAGCCTGCCCCAGGCAAACAGGTCTGTGCGGACCGCCTGGCAACCCAGGTGGGTGCCTCAGCCAAACGGTGTCTCCTGCCCTCCAAACCCTTTCAGCAGACCAAAAGCTAATACCAGCCCTTTACCCCAAGCATTGTACACAGACAAGATGTTGAGGTAAAGACCAAGGGAATCATTTTTTTGAACAGAAATACAGTTTTTTTTACACTTCAAAAATAGGGGCAGTCACCACATGATTAATGCAAACTTCAAACAGACATCTAATTAACAGCAAACAGTAATCAAATTAAACAGTAATCTAATTAACAGCTAACCAATTAACCAGTGAGCTAATTAACAGCAAGGCCCCTAGACAAGCCATGATTATTCAGGGAATGTCCACACCAGACTGTCCGGCAACTGTCCTCCAACATTCAGGAAGACTCAGGGTTGTCCAAATCTCATTAACCAGCTTTCTTTTCATATACATCTTCTCACTGAGTTTCAAGTTGGCAGAGACCATCATGGTTTCCAAATGTGGTAATACCATGTCATCTTGTATTATATAACAGGACATCTTCTTGAATGCTCGTAGCTCCCTCATATTCCAGGGCCCATAATAAGTAGGCAAGACCCCTCCAAAAGTCCCTGTCCCGGCTGGGTCTGTCATAGGCATGTGCAATTTGTTTCGTTCCGAATTTGTTTTTTAATGAATTTCGACAAATTAGTTAATTCGGGAATATCCGAATTAACGAAAACCCGTTTAACAAATTTTTTCCAAATATTCGTAAATTCGATAAAATTGGACATTTATAAGTTCGGACATTTGTACATTCGCAATTTCGTACATTCGTACATTAGTAAATTAGTGAATTTGTAAATTTGTAAATTCGAAAATTCGGAAATCTGAAATAATAGTTAACTAATAATAACTTAACTATTACTAGTAACTTTTAAATTATAGGTATTGTAATTTCCTTTCAAATTTGGCTGTTAGTGAACGTAACACATACAAAATTTATCCAAAGTTATTGAATGATCCAAAAAAATGAATGCCGTATCCAAACGAATGGAACGTAATGTATTAATAATAATAAATAACAATAATAATAATAACAACGTTTTATTATTATTATTTATTATTAATTTGTTCCGTTCCATCTGTTTAGATGCAGCATTCGTTTTGGATAATTCGTAACTTCGGATAAATTTGTATTTATTACGTTCACTGACAGTCAAATTTGAAAGGAAAGTACAATACCTATAATTTAATAGTTAGTTACTATTTCAGATTTTTGAATTTTTGGGTTTTTGGATTTTCAAACTTTGAATTTACAAATTTCGGAATTTCCTAATTTACAAATGTACGATTTTAAGAATTTACGAATGTACGAATTTACGAATGTACAAATGTAAAAATGTACGAATGAACGAATGAACGAATGCTCGAATTTACGAATGTACAAATGTACGAATGAATGCATTTACGAATTTACGAATTTACAAATCGCGATCATAATGAATGACCCGAAAAACGAAAAAAATAATAAACGAATGAAATGAAAACGAAAATGAACGAATTTTTTGGCTTTGCACATGTCTAGTCTGTCATAAGTTCCATCTTTGTGAATTGGTGTAATAGTGCCTCAGACCCTTTACTAGTTCCCTTCCTGAGTATTTTTCTTAAAGGAGAAGTGCAGGATTACAAAAAACATATATACTCCCCTAAGTGGAAGCAGCATTTTCTGTTGTGGTGCATTGGCAGCCTATTCATAATGAATGGGCCACCTTAACAATATGCACATTAACACAATGGATCGCTCAAGTAGCAATGAACTAGAGCTGGGCAATTTTCTCAAAAAAAAAAAAAACCTGCCATTTTTTTTTAAAAAAACTCGATTCACGATTCGAAACTAGTTTTTTTTTTTTTTTTTTGGACACTGCGCCGATCCTGAGGAGCTCCAGGCAGGAGTTTTTAGGTGAGGCCGCGGCTTCGGCCTAGTCAGCGGCGTCCGGCCTCGCGGACTAGGCTGAAGCCGCGGCCTCACCTAAAAACTCCTGCTCGCAGCTCCTCAGGACCGGCGCGGTGTCAGCGCCGGTCCTGGAGAGCTGCAGGCAGGATTTTTTAGGCGAGGCCGTTGCTTCGGCCTAGTCCGTGACGTCCGGCCTTGCGGACTAGGCCGAAGCCGCAGCCTCGCCTAAAAACTCCTGCCCGCAGCTCCTCAGGACCAGCGCGGTGTCAGCGCCGGTCCTGGTGAAAAAAAAAAATCTAAAAAAATAGATTTGCTTAAATTTTGATTTGACCTCTCAACTCGATTCAAGATCCAAATCGATTTTTTCCCCAGCCCTACAATGAACCCTAAAAGTTTCAGCCTGCCAGCATCTACCTAAAAATAAAAGACAGGAGTGAGTGGAATAATTTGATTCTGTTTATGCATTCTTCTCACTTCTGAGAAGAATTTTTGTAACGCTGCTGCAATCCCCGAAGACAAATATTCTCAGCAATAACCTTGTCATGCTCCAGTATCCAGAGATGTATGCTTGTAATTAAGTGCACCTTGTTACTCTGTGCTTTCACTTTTTAACCTTCTGTCACAAAACACATAAATATTGCAAAAGGTGATAAAGACTGAGGAGGGCGGGGGAGTCTGATTGTATTGCAATAATGATTCATGTTTTGGAAATGAATGAAATTTAGATTGGACATGTAAAGAAGACCACAATTCTTTAAGGGCCAATTCTCACTTGCATTAACGTGCATATGGAATTACCATGCATTGTATCAAGGGGCCTGTACATTATGAATGGGCTGCCAAAACACCACAAAGGATTAAAAATGTACATAACCCTTAAAAAAAAATAAAAAAATACAGCACATCACAATACATGGTATATGCTAAGTGCACAGATGAAATACATACATAGGAGCTGTCATGGCTGCCTAAGGATTTGTATTTCTGTCTATCCAGTCTTGTGATTTATACAGCTCCGCCATACAGCTTCATCCCATCTACATGATATCATTTTGCTGCAGTTCAGTTACACTTATGCCCTGTACACACAATAGGATTTTCCGACAACAAAATCCGTGTTTTTTTTCCGACGAATGTTGGCTCAAACTTGTGTTGCATACACACGGTCACACAAAGTTGGTCGGATATTCCAAACATCGCGGTGACGTACAACACATACGACAAGCAGAGAAAAATTAAGTTCAATAGCCAGTGCTGCTCTTCTGCTTGATTCCGAGCATGCGTGGCACTTTGTGCGTCGGAAGTGTGTACACATGATCAGAATTTATGACAACGGATTTTGTTGTCGAAAAATTTGAGAACCAGCTCTCAAATTTTGTGTGACGGAAATTCCGATGGAAAATGTCCGATGGAGCCTACACACGGTCGAAATTTCCGACAACAAGCTCCTATCAAACATTTTCCTTCGGAAAATCCTATTGTGTGTACGGGGCATTCCAGGTCTTGTCCATCCCGCCACACTAGACAGTAAAAAGAGAAGGAGCTCATCTCTCTGTCACTCTGCTCTTCCCTCCTATCAGCATGTCCCTTGTTAGACAATGAGCATCACAGCACATCTGAGTGGCTCCTTGTACTATCCCCCCCCCCCCATCAGTTTCAGCTCTGCTGTACAGGGACCGGAAGAAGATGATACTCAGTCAAATTCAAGTACTTACTCTGTTTGCATTTATAAGAAGAAAATACATTTAATCATTTATTAATAAATACAGAGCTGCATTAATTTGTGCCTTTTAAACCCTGAAAACCGGATATATGAATGTATAAAGGGAGATTTAAAGTGGGTTTAAATGCAGAAGGTTTTTTACCTTAATGCGTTAAGGTAAAAAAAACTTCTGGGTGAAGCCCCCTCAGCCACCCGCGCCATACTTACCAGAGCCCGATCTGGATCCAGTGATGTGCATGACAGCAGCGGCTCTCCCGGGTCTCTCTCTCCTTATTGACTCACACAGCAGCAGGTGCCATTGGCTCCTTCTGCTGTCAATCACAGCCAGTGAGCCAATGAGGAATGAGTGTGGGGGGGGGGGGTGGCCGAGCAGTGCTGTGTGTATATGGACAATGTGCATTTACAGGAGCGTGGCTCGGGAGCGAGCCTGCTTGAGTGTCCCCATATCAAAAGGCTTGCTATTGGGGGCACTCAGCAGAGGGCAGGAGTCAGGACCATCGTCAGGGGACCCAAAAAATAAGAGGATTGGGGTTGCTCTGTGCAAAACTATTGCACAGAGCAGGTAAGTAAAACATGTTTGTTTGTTTTTTTTGTTTTTAAATTTTGACCTTCAGAATCACTTTAAAGTCTGAAGTCAGAAATAGCCAACCCGTTCTTCTATTCCTCTCGGTACATGTTCCTCTTCAGTGATAAAGCTTGAGAGAGTGGATAAGAGGCACTAGAAATCTACTGTTTCTATATATGTTTATATAAAATTTATATTATTGTGGTCATCCAGTAGCGTGGCTTTGAATAAGGCTTTTTACTGAAACACGTAAACTGCTGTAACTTTCATACTGTACACTTTATCAATAAAGTACTTTTATCGGGAGGATGAGTTGCCGGCTCTTCTTTATTTATTCTCATGATAGTGTGGGATTGGTTTAAATTGCGAAGGACCTGGATATTGGACTGGTAGCTCCTGCCCACTGAGAGGGCGGGGGGATTTAACTACTTAAGATCTCCTTATAGCAGGTTTACTGCTACAGGGTGGCATCTGTGCATCGGATCATATATATATATATATATATATATATATATATATATATATATATATATATATACACACACACATGATCCGACTCTTCTGGGTAGGAAACGCGCGTGATTATATACCGCGGAAGCCAATCAGCGGGTGCACAGTACCCGATGTCCTCTGGCATCTGCCGATTGGTAGGCAGAGATACAAAACTGCAATCTGCCTATGTAAACAAGGTTCGTTCTGACAGGAGGGAAGGATGAATAAATTCCATGTCTTCCCCTAGTAAAAGCACCTCACACAGTATAGTAAAACACTGGCTAGGCACACAGTTTACCCTTTAATCGCCCCTAATCTTAACCACTTCTCAGCCAGTGTCATTGGTATAGTGACAGTACATATTTTTTTAGTGCTGATCACTGTATTAGTGTCACTGGTCCCAAGAAATGTCAAAAGTGTCAGTTAGTGTCTGAATGTCCGCCGCAATATCGCAGTCCCGCTATAAGTTGCTGATCGCCGCCATTACTAGTTATTTTATTCATTTATTATAATGAAACAGCACATGGCCTAAAAATCGAACTCCATTTTAGTGCTATAAAACCACTACAGATAGCCACGGCAACACTGTTTATAACCCTCTCTTACCAAAATGAAAAAAAATGTGTTGCCTTTAATTCTACTTTAAGAAAATGGAGCAGAGATAAGCCACGTACACACGAGCGGAATGTCCGACAGAAAAAGTCAGACGGAAGCTTTTCATCGTCTATTCTGATCGTGTGTATGCCTCATCGGACTTTTTTTTTTTGAAAATTCTGATGGACCTAGAAATGGAACACGTTCTAAATATTTCCGACAGGACCAATTTTCTATCGGGAAAACCGCTCGTCTGTATGCTGTTCCGACGGACCAAAAACAACGCATGCTGTGAAGCAAGTATGAGACGGAAGCTATTGGCTACTGGCTATTGAACTTCCTTTTTCTAGTCCCGTCGTACGTGTTGTACGTCACCGCGTTCTGGATGGTCGGACTTTGGTCGGACTTTGGTTTGACCGTGTGTAGGCAAGACCGCTTGAATGGAATTCCATCAGAGTTCTGTCGGAGAAACCTTCGGAGTTTATTCCGACGGCAAAACCGGTCGTGTGTACGTGGCATTAGAATATGTGGACTCAATGATCAGCATGTAGTGGGATGTTATTGGAGTGTTCAGAATACGTTCAGTGTCTGTCAACAGCTGGTTAAATCAGCAATGATATGGCTCTCCCGTTCTAAATATACATTCACTTTCAGTGATGAAATACAGCGTAAGCATACGTTGGATGAAGAGAAAGCTTCCACCTGACCTCTTTTTCTCATCCAAGCTTGGAACTTTTCTGGAGTTCTAAAAGTTCTAAAAATAACAACACAAACAGCAATTGCAGGCAAGCACCATATGGGAATATATCCACAGAACGCATTTATCCAGGAAATAAATACAGCGGAAAAGAGTCTGTCAGGTCCGCTCACGGTGAAGGCTACACCGTATTATTTGTCATGCCAGTGAAGGAAGGTCTCAGCGGACGGATTAGAGAACATTCTGAACCCGTAATGTACCGGGGATATGGATTGGAATATGTGACTTTTCTCCGAGCCGGCTGTCAATCAACGTCTTGTGAATCCAGACGTGTAAAGAGCACATTCAGGGCCATCGAACGCCGTCTCCTGCTGGCAATAAGGACATGGTGAAGAAGGAAATAGCAGAGGATTTATAGGAAGACAACATTTTACTGTCAGTAGGGAATGTTTTATTGTCTCCTGCAGGTCGACATTTCAGAGCTTGTCCTGTAAAATCTAAACAAACAGGTGGAGTGCACTCACCTTGCCACTGTGGAATAAGGAAGGCTGCTTTAAAGAGAACCTGCCAGCCTTCATAAACTTTCTAAAAGTAAAAGTCCTGCCTGCGATTTCTTCTGTGCACCCCTCTGATCTAGTTTCATTTAAAGTGGAATTTCAGCTTATACCTAACTAGCTTGCTAACTGTCCACTCCCTCCTCTTAACATCTATGATAACTAACCTGTGTAAAAAGATGTATATACTTACCTATTTTCAGGCTGCTCCAGTCTGGTCACATAATCCCCTGTGTCAGCCGGTGCTGCAGGGTAAGAGAAGGAATCACCAAAAACAGATGAGCCATTGAAACCTATGGGTGACATCACTGCTTCAGGCATAACCATCTCTTGCTGGAAAGCTCCCTCTTCTCCCATGCAGGCACTGCTGGCTGACACAGGGGAGATCATGTGTCTGGACCGTAGCAACCTGAAAATAGGTAAGGCCCCTTTCAGACCTACGGATCAGTTTTTACTCCTCCGCTTGCTCAGCGGGGATCGCTCCATTGATCCCCACTGAGACGGCGGATGACAAGTCCGCCTCTGCACTCTGTGCGGGGACGGACCTGTCAGAGCTCCGCCTTCCTCTATGGGGGGATCGGATGATTACAGACCGCCTGTCCGTTTTCATCCGATCCGATCCGACAGACGGATGGAAAATAGGGTTTGCGTCCGTCTGGATTTTGTGGAGCGGATTGGATCGGGGCAGATCTGATGTCAGCTGACATGTCACCACTGACATCTTACGCTCCATAGCGGTGCATGGAGCACCTGTTTAGATCCGCCTGAAAAAACTGACAGGCAGATCTAAGCGGTCCGCACGTGTGAAAGGGGCCTTAATATATACATCTTTCGTACACAGGTGTTAGGAGGAGGGAGGGGACAGATTTAAGGCTAGTTAGGTTGAAGTTGGAATTCCACTTTAATTACTAATGGCTTGTCTGACTTTGGCCTTTTGAGCACCTGCCATTTACCTATGCAATGAGAGTGCAGCCCTGGCCAAAAAGAATGTTCTCATTGGGCAGGGTGATGGTGGCAGGTTGGGGCTCTTAAAGCGGTAATACGCCGTGAACAAAAAAGATGTCATGTCATGCAACGCACACTAGCACATTATGTATAACTTTCCATAAGCAAAGAAGAAAGGTGCTACTACCCCAAATTGATGAGACTCCTCCTGGGGTGTCAGCTGCAGGATGTGCAGTTGCTTGGCTTCCAATATGATGAGTAGATGAAAGACAATCCGCAACTCCATACATGCTCTTTAAATCAGTCCAAATTTATTGTATCTCCATAAAAAATATAAGTGTACAGCAGAGGTTAACGCGTTTCAGCCGCAATGGCCTTGCTCACAACATGTGAAACTTACTAATGAAGCACTCCAGTGGCGTGCTGTCACCGCTGACAGGCTTTCCATCTTCATCCAGTCTTCCTTCTGGGTTTGCGGCTCTGGTCCTTGGATTGGATGAGCCGCTGTTCACTGCACAGGGCTTTGAAGGAGTTGCACGGGTATGCCGTTCCTTCAGAGTGCATGCGCAGGTGATGTCACCGCCCATTCACAAGTAAATATCTCCTAAACGGTGCACGTTAAGGAGATGTTTACAGAACCTATAAGTAAGCCTTAATATAGACTTACCTACCATCAGAATTCACAGATCAGTGCTGCAGGTTATAGACTGCAGTGCAGATCCAGAATTTCAGTACAGCCATAGTGCCCATACATGAATCGAAATCTGGTCCCTGCTGAACTAGCCAAATTTTGATGCATCTATGGGCAGCTTTAGTACAGTGCCTTGAAAAAGTATTCATACCCTTGAAATTCCCCACATTTTGTCATGTTACAACCAAAAACATAAATGTATTTTATTGGAAATGTATAGCAGGGACAGAAAGTAGGAAAGAATTGTTGACATTTTTGCAGATTTATTAAAAAAGAAAAACTGAAATATCACATGGTCCCAAGTATTCAGACCCTTTGCTGTGACACTCATATATTTAACTCAGGTGCTGTCCCTTTCTTCTGATCATCCTTGAGATGGTTCTGCACCTTCATTTGAGTCCAGCTGTGTTTGATTATACTGATTGGACTTGATTAGGAAAGCCGCACACCTGTCTATATAAGACCTTACAGCTCACAGTGCATGTCAGAGCAAATGAGAATCATGAGGTCAAAGGAAGTGCCTGAAGAGCTCAGAGACAGAATTGTGGCAAGGCACAGATCTGGCCAAGGTTACAAAAAAAATTCTGCTGCACTTAAGGTTCCTAAGCGGCCTCCATAATCCTTAAATGGAAGACGTTTGGGACGACCAGAACCCTTCCTAGAGCTGGCCGTCCGGCCAAACTGAGCTATCGGCGGAGAAGAGCCTTGGTGAGAGAGGTAAAGAAGAACCCAAAGATCACTGTGGCTGAGCTCCAGAGATGCAGTCGCGAGATGGGAGAAAGTTGTAGAAAGTCAACCATCACTGCAGCCCTCCACCAGTCGGGGCTTTTATGGCAGAGTGGCCCGACGGAAGCCTCTCCTCTGTGCAAGACACATGAAAGCCCGCATGGAGTTTGCTAAAAAACACCTGAAGGACTCCAAGATGGTGAGAAATAAGATTCTCTGGTCTGATGAGACCAAGATAGAACTTTTTGGCCTTAATTCTAAGCGGTATGTGTGGAGAAAACCAGGTACTACTCATCACCTGTCCAATACAGTCCCAACGGTGAAGCATGGTGGTGGCAGCATCATGCTGTGGGGGTGTTTTTCAGCTGCAGGGACAGAGCGACTGGTTGCAATCGAGGGAAAGATGTACAGGGATATCCTGGAAGAAAACCTTCTCCAGAATGCTCAGGATCTCAGACTGAGCCGAAGGTTTACCTTCCAACAAGACAATGACCCTAAGCACACAGCTAAAATAATGAAGGAGTGGCTTCACAACAACTCCGTGACTGTTCTTGAATGGCCCAGCCAGAGCCCTGACTTAAACCCAATTGAGCATCTCTGGAGAGACCTAAAAATGGCTGTCCACCAACGTTTACCATCCAACCTGACAGAACTGGAGAGGATCTGCAAGGAGGAATGGCAGAGGATCCCCAAATCCAGGTGTTAAAAACTTGTTGCATCTTTCCCAAAAAGACTCATGGCTGTATTAGATCAAAATGGTGCTTTTACTAAATACTGAGCAAAGGGTCTGAATACTTAGGACCATGTGATATTTTAGTTTTTCTTTTTTAATAAATCTGCAAAAATGTCAACAATTCTGTGTTTTTCTGTCAATATGGGGTGCTGTGTGTACATTAATGAGGAAAAAAATGAACTTAAATGATTTTAGCAAATGGCTGCAATATAACAAAGAGTGAAAAATTTAAGGGGGTCTGAATACTTTCCATTCCCACTGTATGTGATAGACCAACACAAAGTGGCACATAATTGTGAAGTGGAAGGAAAACGATAAATGGTTTTCACAATTTTTTACAAATAAATATGTGAAAGATATGGCGTTCATTTGTATTTTGCCCCCTGATTCATTACTTTGTAGAACCACCTTTCACTGCAATTACAGCTGCAAGTCTTTTTTTGGGGATGTCTCTACCAGCTTTGCACATCTAGAGAGTTAATATTTGCTCATTCTTCTTTGCAAAATAGCTCAAGCTCCATCAGATTGGATGGAGAGTGTCTGTGAACAGCAATTTTCAAGTCTTGCCACAGATTCTCAGTTGGATTTAGGTCTGGACATTGACTGGGCCATTCTAACACATGAATATGCTCTGATCTAAACCATTCCATTGTAGCTCTGGCTGCATGTTTAGGGTCGTTGTCCTGCTGGAAGGTGAACCTCCACCCCACTCTCAAGTCTTTTGCAGATTCCAATGGGTTTTCTTCTAAGATTGCCCTGTATTTGGCTCTATCCATCTTCCCATCAACTCTGAGCAGCTTCCCTGTCCCTACTGAAGAAAAGCATCCCCACAATATGATGCTGCCACCACTATGCTCAATGGTGGGGATGATTTGTTTAGGGTAATGTGCAGTGTTAGTTTTCCACCACACGTAGCGTTTTGCTTTTAGGCCAAAAAGTCAAATTTTGGTCTCATCTGACCAGAGCACCTTCTTCCACACGTTTGCTGTGTCCCCCACGATTTCTCGCAAATTGCAACCAGGACTTCTTATGGTTTTCTTTCAACAATGGTTTACTTCTTGCCACTCTTCCATAAAGGCCAGATTTGTGGAGTGCATGACTAATAGTTGTCTTGTGGACAGATTCTCCCACCTGAGTTGTGGATCTCTGCAGCTTCTCCAGAGTTACCATGGGCCTCTTGGCTGCTTCTCTGATGAATGCTCTCCTTGCCCGGCCTGTCAGTTCAGGTGGACAGCCATGTCTTGGTAGGTTTGCAGTTATGCCATACTCTTTCCATTTTTGGATGATGGATTGAACAGTGCTCTGTGAGATGTTCAAAGCTTGGGATATTTTTTTTATAACCTAACCCTGCTTTAAATTTCTCCACAACTTTATCCCTGACCTCTCAGGTGTGTTCCTTGGCCTTCATGATGCTGTTTGTTCACTAAAGTTTTCCAACAAACCTCTGAGGGCTTCACAGAACAGCTGTATTTATACTGAGATTAAATTACACGCAGGTGGACTCTATTTACTAATTAGGTGACTTCTCAAGGCAATTGGTTCCTCTAGATTTTAGTTAAGGTTATCAGAGTAAAGGGGGCAAAATACAAATGCACACCACACTTTTCAGATATTAATTTGTAAAAAATGTTGAAAACCATTTATCATTTTCCTTTCACTTCACAATTATGTGCCACTTTGTGTTGGTCTATTATATAAAATCTCAATAAAATACATTTATGTTTTCGGTTGTAACATGACAAAATGTGGAAAATATTAAGGGGTATAAATACTTTTTCAAGGCACTCAAACAGAGAGAAGCCAGTTTTCGGGTGGCACACAGAGGAGAGTTTTCATGGCTAATAAAGATAAAAGCAGTCACCTTGTGATAACCGAGATTCAAGGCTGCAGATAACAGAAATGAATGTGTCAAATCTAAACGCAAAATTGTTCCTGCTGCCAGAATAAATGTTGAGGTGACATGTGACATTGGTCAGGTTGCTTGTCATCAAGCAAAAGTATTGTGGGTTAAATTAGGCTCTAACTAAAGTGGAACTTTCATTAGTTTTACAACGCTGAATGAATAATCCCTTACATGTCAATACCCAGCAACAGTATAACTTTTCAATAAAGAACCAATTTTTATCATCAAAGCTGTCCTTCAGCACTAGCCCAGTGACTTTTCATAGGCTGGGATGATGCCATTAGTTTGCTGCAGGTAGGACAAAGCATTTCCTCAGTCTCCTCACCTCCAGTGATCAAGCTGCCCTACATGAAGTGCAAGGATATGTGTGGAAAACATGCGGAAAACACATGCACACGCCATCACACCTGATGGTGTGAATGTAGCATAATGCTGCGCACACACGATCGGATTTTCCGACAACAAATGTTGGATGTGAGCTTGTTGGCGGACAATCTGACCGTGTATATGCTCCATCCAACATTTGTTGCTGGACTTTCCGCCAACAAATGTTGGCTAGCAGGTTCTCAAATTTTCCGCCAACAAATGTTGTCGGACTTTCTGATCATGTGTATACAAGTCCGTCGGACAAAAGTCCACGCATGCCCGGAATCAAGTAAGAGCCGGAAGCGCTCGGTCTTGTAAAACTAGCGTATGTAATGGAGATATCACGTACGTCATGTACGTCACTACGTTCGTAATTGTTGGCCAATATTTGTGTGACCGTGTGCATGCAAGACAAGTTGGAGCCAAACAAACAAAAATCCATGGTTTTGTTGTCGGAAAGCCTGATCATGTGTACGGGGCATTAGACTTGATCTAGGTTAAGAAAAAAAGAAAAGAAAAATGTGCATCAGGAAATATTTATTGCCATTTATTACCAAATAAAGGCCCAATTTGTCCTGAAAAAAACAAGTTATAATTCACCTGGAAACACTAAGTAGTAGTGATGGTATGCACAGTTTTACTAACGCATGCCAAAATTGCAAAACTGGGTTCAGGTGTTGTTGTTCATTTTACCTTCAGCCATTAAGGGGTTAAGGTGTAAGCACTTCTTTCATGGTACTATTGAGCCACCAAAAGTCGTATAAAATTGAAACTTTACAAAAGTAAAAACTTTTACAGGTGATTGCAGGTAAAATATTACTCCACAAGATACAGTTGAAGAAGACAAACTAAATGGGGTTGATTTACTAAAGGCACATAGACTATACACTTTGCAAGTGCAGTTGCACACATTTTCTCCAGAGTTTAGTGAACGTGGTGCAGCTCTGCAGATTTCAATCATCCAATCATGTGCAAGTAAAAATTATGTTTTTTTTTCTTGCATCTGATAGGGCAGTGTTGGCGAACCTTGGCACCCCAGATGTTTTGGAACTACATTTCCCATGATGCTCAACTACACTGCAGAGTGCATGAGCATCATGGGGAATGTAGTTCCAAAACATCTGGGGTGCCAAGGTTCGCCATCACTGTGATAGGGTATTCTTTAGAAACTGAAGCTTCACCACATTTATTAAGCTCTGGGGAAAATGAGTGCAACCACACTTGCAAAGTACATAGTCTATTTGCCTTTAGTAAATCCACCCCAATGTTTACAACTTTTATAAATGTTCTAAATTTTAAAATTTTTGTATAGCGGCTCCTTCTGGCAAGGGTCCCTGAAAATTTCCCCTTCTGCGCCCTTATAAATCCAGCCCTGCAAATACTGTAGGTACGTGCTGAAAATACACTCTACTGAAATACATATGGTATCCGTGTTGCTCTGGTTTCACTGATTTCACCATAGAGAATATTTTCCTGGCCAGAGGTAAAACATATGACCCCTCAAAGTGCAGCAAGACCTCATCACCTCTCTACAACCCAGGGCTCTGTTTCCATGGCAACCGAGTTCAGGACATCACTCTAATCCTCTTGTCCCTTATTGATGCAATAAAAGTACAGTATATTATTCTGTCCCTGCAGTGCTGGGCATCTCTGGACATTACCATGGAATTAAAATGTTCCCCTCCTCCACCAATTGACTTTGCCTAAGAAAGATTATTTTAATATCAAAGCACAATTTATGGTGTGAGTATATGTCAGAGACTAAAAATGAACATATTGGTGGTGCTACTTATAGTAGATTCCGGAATGTTGTAGGTGGGCAAGTATAAATCAAGATTATAAACTAGCATTATTTTCTAGACAGTCAAAACTGTTACAGTCTGATTGTGCAATCTGCTTTACTCTAGCCACACAATATACTATCTGACTGTACATTCGCCTTTTACATTGGCCACACACTGTATAAACCTGATAGTGTAATCTTCCTATGCAATATTTATCTGCACCTCCATCAATCACAGAATGCCTTGCATACATTGAAAAGAATGCAAGATGTTTATGGAATGGAAGAATACAATGTATCAATAAATGCATATGTAGCACTAACTCTCGGTGGAGCTGCTGGTTTAAAGCGGGCTTGTTACCTTCACTCTCGATACCTCTGTTTCACCGGCACCGGATCTAGGGTTCCCTTGAGTTTACCTCTGGACGATATAAGCACCAACACTTGAGTACGTTTTCAATGCTTTATTGAACCAAGTAACGAAGGAAGTAGCAGGAAAGAGGCAGGAGGAAAACTGCAGGGAAGCTCAAATACCTTTCTTTAGGTTTCTTTAGAACATCCTTTAAAGTTGAATACTGTAATTGAATGCAATCCCCTTTTGTGGGACACGATCTTTGCTCGCCTGGATAGGCCTCTCTCACTTGCCTAGCAGCCAGTAAATAGCACAAACAAAAGTCTCTGCCACAGTCTTGCTTGAAATAAACCCGTACGATCCTCTGCCACAGAATGTATTGGTTCACGATGAATGTCAGACACAGTACTTGGACCTCTAAGCCAACCCGGCAGTACTATGTGGTAGGATCACTTTAGGATACGTCCTCCAACCGAGTCACCAGGCCCCTCTCCAGACCAGCACTCTGCATGATCCTTCCATGACGGGTCCTCCCCTGGGATCTCCTCGGTTGTCCAGCTTCTTCACTCTGGATAGACAGCTCAGGACCATTCCTTGGCTGCTGTGGTAGGCCCCAGACAGGCTTCTGGGCCCACCCACGCGCCGCAGTGCCGCGGGCCTCCGGAACAGAGGACCACGAGGTGGTACTCTGACACATACCTGTCGGCCAGGAGGGCCAGCAGGTGGCTGAAAACGAACCCCTAAACATGGTGTCTGTCCCATAAATACCCTCTCCCAGAATGCAACTCGGAGGACCACCTCTACCGAATTGTCTCCGGGACAGAGGAGCACTCATCCGCTTTAACATGTTGCTTTTCCAACACCCGCCGATGGTAACAACGACACCCACTGGCACAATGTGGAACCACACGCAACGTCAGCCAAGCTGGAACAGAGGCAAATCTAACTTCCTATAATGAGCAATTCACTAAATTTACCTATTAGATGGTAGATCATAAATCTACCAGCGCTACACATAAATGAATATAAGGCATTCTCTGATTGGCCAAGGTGGAGCTCTGCCAATCAGAGAACACCGTATTCAATTATAAAAATAGAAGGCTACTCCTATATGGTGAATATGCTGTAGGACTCGCTCTGATTCTTTCCAGGCACTGAGGCAAGAAGACAGCACAACTTACTGTATGCAGCAAGCTGCTTCAAAGTATTACAACTTCCACAAGAGCAGGCGCGTTCTGTATGGCCTCATTCACACAGGCATACAAGCGGAGTTCCACCCAAAAGTGGGAGCTCCGCTTATCTTTTTCCCTCCTCCGGTGCCACATTTGGGGGGGAGCTACCTGTTTTTGCCTTGGCGAGATCTCTCTGAAGTTCGACCCCCCCCTCCTTCCCCCGCCACGGGGCCATTCAGAAAGTGCAGCATGCTTCGCACATGCGCAGTAGGGAATCTGCTGTGAAGCCGCGAGGCTTCACTGTCGGTTTCCCTTACAGGCAATGGAAACATCGGCTGGGGTGCCAACATCGCTGGATTTCAGGACAGGTATGTGTCCTAATATTAAAAGTCAGCAGTTACAGTATGTGTAGCTGCTGACTTTTAATTTTTTACTGGGGGGTGGGGGGACTCCGCTTTAAGAATATGCTCGTGGAGGGCCGTATTTGTCTGCATAGGTGTTTTGTGCATTCCTGTGCAGGTAGTTCCATTCATGTCAGTTTGAACGCAGCAGCTGTAAGGATACAGGCAATGCTCCCAATTTGACAGCCATGTGGGTGCGGGTCCCCGAACATAGACAGTGTGCATTCAGGGACCCGCACTCACACAGATATCAAATTAGAACAGTAACTGTGCCAGGGAAATTGTATGCACAATTGTGTATGAAGAAATGCACGAAGATGTGCACCTGCTATTAATAAATCTTGAGTGACAACTAGATGTTCCCTAACTCACGTGAGGGTGTGTGAATACTTGGCACTCACTTTCCTATTTAAAGTGGCTCCAGAGACCAGAGGATTTTTGAGTCGTCAGCTTCTAGCATTTGTGACCTGATCCTGTACTTCCCAGCTTGTCTTGATCTTGCTTGTTCCTGTTACCCCGTTGCTGATTCTGGCTTGTGCCCTTATCTTGCCTTCTGCTTGCTGTTTTGGTACCCTCTCTGCTCACCCGCAGGGCCATCTTTAAGTTAGGGCAAAAGGGGCAGCTGCCCTGGGCCCTGTCATTGTTGTGGGGCCCAAAGCAGCTGCCTCATACTTGTCAACTATCCCAGTTTAAATTCCCTTGTCCCTTGAAGTTTTAGTCCCTTGCTGTGTCCTGATATCTCAGTGTGAAGTGCTGCTACTAATGATGCCCAGCTCTGCCCTATTGTTGTGTACAGATGACTCACCTGCAGACCCTGTGTTTACATGTAAATAACCGGCATTCATATGTAAATAGCAGCAGCATTTATATGTAAATAGCTGCATCCGGCGGCTTAGATATGTAAATAAAGGCAGCATTCGTAGTATATCATGCCCCGTGCAGTGAGGAGCTGATGTGCTGTAACCTCTACCAACCAATCAGTGAGCAGTATTACTGTACAATAATCTCTAGCAACCAATCAACAATCAGAAATTATGTGCTGTAACATCTAGCAACTAATCAGTGAGCCATAATGTGTGATGTAACCTCTAGCAACCAGTCAGTAAGGGTAATGATACACTGTAACCTCTAGCAACCAATCGCAATCGCTTCCTGATCTGATACAGTAAACTGATTTTAAGTCTAGCTGCTATTTATTGTATGTCTCAGAGCAGATGGAGAGTGAAACTGTATGGTGGGGGGGGGGCAAGAAAACGTTTGCCCAGGGTCCAATCTATATTAAAGACGGCCCTGCTCACCCGATAATAGACCCCGGCCTGGCCCTGACTCTGCTTTGGTTCCTGATAATGCATCTCTGCTGCTCAACTGATACCGTCTCTTGCCTGCTTGACCACCCGAGATCCTGCATCCGCCTGCTTGCTGCCTTCTGTTCCTGATACAACACCTCCACATCTGCCAGAATATCCTAAAGGGGCCTGATGGCCCACCTGCTTGCTGCCCGTGGTTCCACACATGCTGCTGTGTCTTCACATCAGCCAGCTCATCAGTCCGTCTGCTGCTTGGCACCTGCTGCAAGGTTCTTCCGGCCACAATCTCCTACAAGGCACCCGTGCCACTCTCTGCCTTGTTATATTTGCTCATCACATCCAGTAGAAACAGGACAGGAGGTGTAAAACCTATCACCAGCTCGGCCTCAACAAAGTATGTGACAGTCTGTCCATTAAGTCACTGCGTCCCAATTGATATCAATGGGACTGCCTACACGGGGATGCACAGAACACCTGTGCATCCCCGTGCAGGCAAATATGACCCTTGTACAGGTGTATGCTTAGGTACACCAGTGTGAACAAGGCCCAAAGATAAGCTTTAATTTCAACTCAGCTGGCCAAGAAATATTTTTCAAGTGACATCGCAATCGCATGCATTGCAGTGTGTTCACATTCCAAAAACATATTGCATTCTTTTCAATGATTCCAAGTGTTCTGTAAATGGTGGAGGTGCAGATAAATGCCATTATCTTCCCTCCACCAATCACAGATTGCCTTGAACTCACTGAAAAGAATGCAATATGTTTTTGGAATGGTTGAGCTGCAGAGTGAGCAACCTACTGTGATCTGTGTATTCCGGTACCCTTCGCCTCTTTCTTTACTGTATTGGGTGAATGAAAGTAAGAGTATTGTATAATGCAGCAGCAACCACCCATTGCACACACTTCATTAATGTTAAATTCCTTTTATAGTGCACGTGATTAAAATTTGTTTATGGCCAGAGTTCAGCTTTAAGTTAGCCAATACAGGGTTTCACTTAAATGCCAAATGTTCTGCAATAACTGATGGCTAACACAGTACAATACTCTACTACTGCACAGGCACACAAAAAAAAATAACCGTAGTTGTAGAAATAGCTGTCGTCTGCCAGGGAGAGTTATGCTGAAAATAACAGTATCATTATCTCCCTGGGGCTCTGTAGTTTTTATGAATTGCAATAAACATCCTCTCAGCTGGAAGAAAGGTCCTTTCAAAGGTCATTCAGCTGGAAAACTAACATCACTCGGTGCATTTTAGGAAAAAAAAAAGATTTGCACTCCTGTTGACTACCCCCCCCCCCCCCCCGTTCCTGAGGCCACCAAGGTAAGGGACAACACAACACTCTTGTGGCTGTTTATAAAGATTGGTGAAACAGAGGGGAGTCTTCTCTTTATGACCCCGCTTAACCATGTTTTTTATTTTATCTAATAATTTGTTCATCAAAATGTTCAATATTCATATCTAAATATATCATAGATGCAACATTATTATTCTTTAAAGTATTATTCATAGTTACATAGTAGGCAAGGTTGAAAAAAAGGCACAAGCCCATCAAGTCCAATCTATGTGTGTGTTTACATTGTATATCCCTGTATGTTGTGGTCATTCAGGTGCTTATCTAATAGTTTTTTTAAACTATCGATGCTCCCCTCTGAAACCACCGCCTGTGGAAGGGAATTACACATCCTAACCGCTCTTACAGTATAGAACAGGTATCTCCCCCCCCCCTCACCCCTGAAAGGTGCCAAATGTGACACCGGAGGGGGATCCGAAAAGCGGAAGTTCCATTTTTGGGTGGAACTCTGCTTTAAACCGCTTATCTTCTAATTTTAGTGAATTTAGTGAATTTCAGTGTCTCATTAAATTCCCTTTCACGGAAAAGCTTTATCCATATTGTGGGGTCACCAGTACAGTATTTGTACATTGAAATCATATCCTCTCTCAAGCGTCTCCTCTCCAGAAAGAACAAGTTCAGTGCTCATAACCTTTCCTCATAACTAAGGTCCTCTAGTCCCTTTATTAGTTTTGTTGCCCTTCTCTGTACTCTCTCCAGTTCCAGCACATCCTTCCTGAGGACTAGTGCCCTGAACTGGACAGCATACTCCAGGTGTGGCCGGACCAGAGTCTTGTAGAGTGGGAGAATTATCGTGTTATCCCTGGAGTTAATCCCCTTTTTTAATGCATGCCAATATTCTGTTTGCTTTGCTTGCAGCAGCTTGGCATTGCATGCCATTGCTGAGCCTGACATCTACTAGGACTCCCAGGTCCTTTTCCATCCTAGATTCCTGCAGAGGTTCTCCCCCTAGTGAGTAGATTGCATTCATATTTTTGCCACCCAGATGCATTATTTTACATTTTTCTACACAAACCTCAATTGCCATGTAGTTGCCCATCCCATTAATTTGTTCAGATCTTCTTGCAAGGTTTCCACATCCTGTGGAGAAGTTATTGCCCTGCTTAGCTTAGTATTGTCCGCAAATACAGAGATTGAGCTGTTTAGTCCATCCTCCAGGTTGTTTATGAATAAATTAAATAGGACTGGTCCCAGGACAGAACCCTGGGGGACCCCACTTTCTACCCCTGACCATTTCGAGTACTCCCCATTTATCACTACCCTCTGAACTCGCCCCAGTTTTCAATCCATGTACTCACCCTATGGTCCATGCCAACGGCCCTACCTTGTACAGTAAACGTTTATGGGGAACTGTATCAAATGCTTTTGCAAAATCCAGATACACCATGTCTACGGGCCTTCCTTTATCTAGATGGCAGCTCACCTCCTCATAGAAGGTTAATAGATTGGTTTGGCAAGAATGATTCTTCATGAATCCATGCTGATTACTGCTAATGATACCGTTGTCATTACTAAAATCTTGTATATAGTCCCTTATCATTCCCTCCAAGAGCTTGCATACAATTGATGTTAGGCTAACTGGTCTGTAATTCCCAGGGATGTATCTTTGCCCTTTTTTAAATATTGCTGCTGCATTGGCTTTTCTCCAATCAGCTGGTACCATTCCAGTCAGTAGACTGTTCGTAAAAATTAGGAACAATGGTCTGGCAATTACTTGACTGAGTTCCTTAAGGACCCTCAGGTGCAAGCCATCTGGTCCCGGTGATTTATTAATGTTAAGTTTTTCAAGTCTATTTCTAATTCTGTCCTCTGTTAGCCATGAGGGTGCTTCCTGTTACATGTCATGAGGATAAACACTGCAGTTTTGGTTACTGAAGCCCCCCAATTCCCTCTTGAAGACTGAGGTGAAGAATAAATTTAATACCTTTGCCATCTCTCCATCCTTAGTAACCAGATTCCCTTCATCATTCTTTATGGGACCAATATGATCTGAACCAATATGATCTGACCTCCATTTCTTGCTATTTATGTACTTAAAGAATTTCTTGGGATTTTTTTTTACTCTCCTCCGCTATGTGCCTTTTATGTTCTGTCTTAGCCGCCCTGATTGCACCCTTACATTCTCAGGTACTCTCAATATACACAATACTCAGGTACTCACAATACTCAGGTACTCACAATACACACAATACACAGGTACTCACAATACACACACAATACTCAGGTACTCACAATACACACACAATACTCAGGTACTCACAATACACACATTCAACTCCCCACATATTGTATTTTTTTCCCCTCTTACCTGTATTGACACATTGTCTTCAAAACTCATGTTGTCGGTCTGCTGGTTTGGCCTGTGGTGCACCGCGTAGTTGGGATATTTACGTATCAATAGAGAATCCAAGAATTCATAACAGTACTGGCAGAAAGGCACTCAACTGGGAACACTCATGGCATATAAGAGCAATGTGTAGCACAGCATGTTTCAGATGTTCCAACAGCATCTGTCTGAAGGGGTGGAATGTAGCCTGCCTGGTCAAACCCAAATGGTGATGTCTTTAGGTAGGATGCATGTCCCTATACTTTCCCTACTCATCCGGAACCTCTCCCTGTCACTAATAACTGTCACTGTCAGACGGGTGACAGGTCCCTACACTACCCACATGCAAAATGCGCACCAAACCTGGAAGCCAGGGCCTTAAATAGGCACTGCCTGACCCAAGATAGCTGCTAGAGGCACATGGGGTGGCAGACTCCAATCGGATAGCTTCCTCAGTGACCCAGGAAACCATAGAGAAACCATGTTCCTCTTGAATTCCTCTCCCCTGCAATGCCACTAAGGTTGAGCGCCAACTGCAGTGGAGAAAGTAGACTGCATCTGCCTACATACTGTGTAGCAGAACTCTCCTATGGACTGGGCCTGGACCACGAATGGGCAAGATCATGCAAAATATACAGCAGTCTCACTCTATGCCCTGTAATTTAATGTGTGTTAAAAAAAACTGGTGGAGGAAGATCAGTGTTCCATGCTATCTCCCTCAATATAGCTTCATAGTCAGTGCCAGGACAGGTGTCATTGGCGGGGAAAGGGATGTTGTCCTTCTGGTATGGGGCCCAGTGGCACAGGCCATAAGAGGGCATTATTTCACACGCCATATAAACATCATGCAAACGCAAAAAATTATTAAATGATCATAGCATGTTGGTTCCCCCCATGCTATCTACCCAACTCTTGGACAGCACGGAACACCTGGGCAAATAAGGCCCTTGCACAGTGCAGTGCCCATCTGCAACTGAGCTGTTTTCTGTTCCTCTTCTTGCAGGACACAGAGGCATCAGCAGGAGCCGGTGGCTCCTGCTGCTGTCAATCAAATCCTGTGAGGAGGGAGCAGGGGGTAGGGCCAAGAAGCACTGTGTGTGTCTATGGACGCACACAGCCTGGCTCATGAGTTTGCTGAGAAGGCACTTGGAGAAGAGGAGGAGAAGAAAGTGCTGGTGGGGGACCCCAAAAGTGAATGTTTGGAGCCGGTCTGTGTAAAACCATTGCATTGAACAGTATAAAATATTTTTTATTTTAGTTAAAAAATGAATTTTCTTTTAGAACCACTTTAAGCTTCCTTTTAATATGCAATAGTTGATAAGTGTATCTAAACTCAAGAACAAAACTGTTATACACACACATCAGTAAACCAGTCATTAGGTGAAGTAGATACATGCATTTTTCAGGGTTTTTTTGCCCTTTATTTTCACTTGCTGATTCTGCTAGCAACACATTTCCCCCATTCCAGTACTCCATTCATAGATCCTATTTCAATGAAAGAATCTACGGCTTCTATGAATGGTGGAGGTAGGTGGAAAAAGCAGTCCTACTTGATGAGTGCCTGTAACAGCACCCTCTAATAATCCCCAGAGCACTGAAAGAGAACAGGGATGAGGGTGATCAAAGGTGGAAGATAGAAAGTTGTGTCCCGTGTGCTGACTTTTGTTTTTTTATTAAACTAGATTTGGCTCTAGATGGATTGAAAATTGTCCCATTTAGCTGGAACCGGCTGAATTTCAACCTGTGTTGCTGTGCCCATTTGACTGAAGTTGATCATTAGACCAACTGCTGTCAAAAAACAGACAAGCTGGCAAACTTTTTTTCGATCATTGGCTGCTAATCAGTGTATTTTGAAAGAGGAGAGTCCTGCCAGTACTGGGACAGGTCCGTGAAGGACCCAGGGCAAGGATGCAGAACTGTGCCCCCTTCCACACACCTAATGCATGTGCCCATTTTCTGCCCCCTCACTTTGGTTGCCCATGATTAGTATGAAGTGCACGCTGCACATAAGTGATCAGTCGCTAGAAGTGAGTTGCTCATAAATTATGTGTTTTAAATAACTGTGGGTGAATAGGGTGGAAAGTGGGCATGTTGGACAGGGCTGCTATTAGAAATCATGGGGCCCCATACAACCCTCCAGACGAGGCCCCCAACTCCACCAATACCCCACCTCCCCTTGGGGTGCAGTAGAACAGCAACTTTATCTGCCTATGCCCCAAAAATGAAGAGTCCCCCTTCAGTTTCCACCTCCTGGACCCCTCTGTTGACTTGATGGGGCCCAGGGAAATGTCATTTAAGTAGGAGTAGGGGTGTGGTCTAGTAAAATCAATGTATTAATTTAAGCAGAAATTAATAATAAAGCTACCCTGAGCCCCCCTGTTTAGCTGATGGGGCCTGGCCCAGTACAATAGGGCCGGTTGTACTGTCTTATCAGCGGCCCTGATGTTGGAGCACGGTGTGACAGCAGTAGCTATCAGAGCAGACACAAAGCTGCTGCCCACTGAGTGTCAGACACTGATCTGGAGCATGCTGGCTGTGAGGGGGCACCTGGAGCAGCTTCCCCTTCTGCCCACCCATTGTCCCAGCTGTGGAGATCCCTCCATCCACCTTGTTTGTGTGGATGGAGGAATCTTCCTTTTTTTCATTCATTCCTCTGGCTGAACGAAAAAAAAAAAAAAAAAAACACATCTATGGCATGCTTTATGCTTTAAATAGACTTTGTTTTAAACATCTGAGGTCTATATGGCCAACTTTAACCATATATTGGTACACGTTTCTTCCTACTTACAGTGCCTCTATGCCCACTGTTACTAGCCTCAAAAATGAGAAATCAACTATTTCTTGTAATAGAGGAGTAATTCAAGCTGAGCAAATTTATATCTGCTTCTCCCTCCATTATATGATTCCCCGCCACCAATGACAACATAATGTAAGCCTTTCACTTTAATGGCACAGTGGAGTGGAGCAATGTATAAAAACAACAAACTCACAGCAAAACCATTAATCCAAAAGAGAAATACAATAAACACTACTGTACCCACTCATTGCAAAGTACATTTGGTACATCATTTTTACAGTTGTATCTATCTGAACAGTTACACAGTAGCACATATATGGACATATGTAATATAAACATCCGCACAGCACTTATAGTTTACAGAAATTGCTATACATCTTCTGACATACATTACGTAGAGATTGTTGAGATTCCTAGGATTTATTTGTTTTAAATCAATGCTGTAATGCACGATTCATTTTTCTCAGATTGGTTTATGTGCGGTTTTCTTATCCTTAGATTTGTGTATTTAAAGCTTTTTCTTGTGTAAACAAGCTGATTGATAGCATCTGTGTGGTTTAGGAGACAGTAAAAATATACAACAAATGTAACAATACTGTGCAAGTCCATATACAGTGGGGACAGAAAGTATTCAGACCCCCTTAAATTTTTCACTCTTTGTTATATCGCAGCCATTTGCTAAAATCATTTAAGTTCATTTTTTCCCTCATGAATGTACACACAGCACCCCATATTGACAGAAAAACACAGAATTGCAGATTTATTAAAAAGGAAAAACTGAAATATCACATGGCCCTAAGTATTCAGACCCTGAAAATTGGTGGCTCAGAGGGTTGAATGTGTCGTTGCCATCATCCCTTAGAAGATTAGAAACAAATGTATACCTCAATGTGAGATTTTTAAGGCAATGTAATGAAGAAAAGATTATATTTAAAAAGAATAATTTATTGATACATAGAAAATATATAACACATACAAAATGCTTTTGGTGATTATGCGATTAAAAAGAGAAACCATCAAATAACATTAAATGGACAAGGAGCTAAAGCTCCTACATTGTGATACATCCTGCTACAAGATACAATCAATCACCACCTATGACAGTGCGATGGCGTCAAGTAGCGATATTCCAACGCGTTTCAACTTATAACATCAAAAAAAGTCTTCCTCAGGGAAAGATTGCATCACGTTCTAAAGTTTCAAAAAATAACAATGTTACATACCATGTATATATCACATATATGTCATTCAATGCATACATTCAAAAACAACTTACATTTTTCATCTGCAGGAAAAAGTGCATTCCCAATGCTTAAAAAGAAAGGAAGGGTCTCCAATATTTATTGCCCATGCTGTCCCAAATCCTCTACAGGACGACAGGATATGTTTTGAGAAAAACACCAATCATAGGCAGCCAAAAAATGAAGTTTCTAGAAAAACAAAAAGTTTTGGGATAATAATGATAAGAATGAGATTCTTTCAGAGACCAATATTCTCTGAGGCTCTTACGATTAGAGCGTATATAAAATTACCTTCCAGTGTAGTAGAATATGGGTCTTGTAAAAAATGCAGGAAAGCCTGTGGTGACGAGCCTGAGTTGTGGAGTACCTCTCGGTTGGAAGCCGAATGGAAAGTGCTGCCATAAGCCGTCCCTGGCGTCCTAATAAAGGGATGTGGGCGTGGCTAAGCTCTGGGTGTCGCATCTCCATAGCGACGCCCCACCACCAATTGGTGCAACCTTGGGAGGCGCGGTGCCAACAGAGCGGCATCCCACCCCTTAGATGATAGGTGTGGGTGTGACCGGGCTTCGGGTGTCGCATCTCCATGGCGACGCCACATTGCTCATTGATACCAATGTAAGGGGCGCGGTGTCGACCAAGCGACGTCCCGCCCCTTGATGAGAGCTCCACGCCCCACGTCCCCATATCCTATGGGGTGTGGGCGTGGCTCACCGGGACGAGGGAGAGAAGCGTCGCATCACCTAGGCGACTGTGGAGGGAAAATGCGCACCGTCGCCTAGGTGATGTGACGCTTCCCTCCCTCGTCCCGGTGAGCCACGCTCACACCCCATAGGATATGGGGATGTGTGGCGTGGAGCTCTCATCAAGGGGCGGGACATCACTTGGTCGACACCGCGCCCCTTATGTTGGTATCAATGAGCAATGTGGCTTCGCCATGGAGATGCGACGCCCGGAGCCCGGTCACAGCCACACCCGTCATCTGAGGGGCGGGATGCCGCTCTGTCGGCACCGCGCCTCCCAAGGTTGCACCAATTGGTGGTGGGGAGTCGCTATGGAGATGCGATGCCCAGAGCTTAGCCACGCCCACATCCCTTTATTAGGACGCCAGGGACGGCTTATGGCAGCACTTTCCATTCGGCTTCCAACCGAGAGATACTCCACAACTCAGGCTCGTCACCACAGGCTTTCCTGCATTTTTTACAAGACCCATATTCTACTACACTGGAAGGTAATTTTTTATACGCTCTAATCGTAAGAGCCTCCGAGAATATTGGTCTCTGAAAGAATCTCATTCTTATCATTAATATCCCAAAACTTTTTGTTTTTCTAGAAACTTTGTATGTGTTATATATTTTCTATGTATCAATAAATTATTCTTTTTAAATATAATCTTTTCTTCATTACATTGTCTTAAAAATCCCACATTGAGGTATACATTTGTTTCTAGTATTCAGACCCTTTGCTCAGTATTTAGTAGAAGCACCCTTTTGATCTAATACAGCCATGAGTCTTTTTGGGAAAGATGCAACAAGTTTTTCACACCTGGATTTGGGGATCCTCTGCCATTCCTCCTTGCAGATACTCTCCAGTTCTGTCAGGTTGGATGGTAAACGTTGGTGGACAGCCATTTTTAGGTCTCTCCAGGGATGCTCAATTGAGTTTAAGTCAGGGCTCTGGCTGGGCCATTCAAGAACAGTCACGGAGTTGTTGTGAAACCACTCCTTCGTTATTTTAGCTGTGTGCTTAGGGTCATTGTCTTGTTGGAAGGTAAACCTTCGGGCCAGTCTGAGGTCCTGAGCACTCTGGAGAAGGTTTTTGTCCAGGATATCCCTGTACTTGGCCGCATTCATCTTTCCTTCGATTGCAACCAGTCATCCTGTCCCTGCAGCTTAAAAACACCCCCACAGCATGATGCTGCCACCACCATGCTTCACTGTTGGGACTGTATTGGACAGGTGATGAGCAGTGCCTGGTTTTCTCCACACATACCGCTTAGAATTAAGGCCAAAAAGTTCTATCTTGGTCTCATCAGCCCAGAGATTGTTATTTCTCACCATCTTGGAGTCCTTCAGGTGGTTTTTAGCAAATTCCATGCAGGCTTTCATGTGTCTTGCACTGAGGAGAGGCTTCCGTTGGGCCACTCTGCCATAAAGCCCCGACTGGTGGAGGGCTGCAGTGATGGTTGACTTTCTACAACTTTCTCCCATCTCCCGACTGCATCTCTGGAGCTCAGCCACAGTGATTATTGGGTTCTTCTTTACCTCTTTCACCAAGGCTCTTCCGATAGCTCAGTTTGGCCGGAGGGCCAGCTCTAGGAAGGGTTCTGGTCACCCCAAACGTCTTCCATTTAAGGATTATGGAGGCCACTGTGCTCTTAGGAACCTTAAGTCCAGCAGAAATGTTTTTGTAACCTTGGCCAGATCTGTGCCTTTCCATAATTCTGTCTCTGAGCTCTTCAGGCAGTTCCTTTGGCCTCATGATTCTCATTTGCTCTGACATGCACTGTGAGCTGTAAGGTCTTATATAGACAGGTGTGTGGCTTTCCTAATCAAGTCCAATCAGTATAATCAAACACAGCTGGACTCAAATGAAGGTGTAGAACCATCTCAAGGATGATCAGAAGAAATGGACAGCACCTGAGTTAAATATATGAGTGTAACAGCAAAGGGTCTGAATACTTAGGACCATGTGATATTTCAGTTTTTCTTTTTTAATAAATCTGCAAAAATGTCAACAATTCTATGTTTTTCTGTCAATATGGGGTGCTGTGTGTACATTAATGAGGAAAAAATGAACTTAAATGATTTTAGCAAATGGCTGCAATATAACAAAGAGTGAAAATTTTAAGGGGGTCTGAATACTTTCCGTCCCCACTATATATATATATATATATATATATATATATATATATATATATATATATATATATATATGTAGCATGGCCCCCTTGAGGACTGCTTGGATTTACCTGTTCTGAACATTCCAACCCACCTGACACTCTGGGTTCAGACATCTTCCACAACACCTTTAAATGACATGTCACACAAGTCAAATATGTTTATATTATCTAAGCTTTACTGGAGTAAGTAATGTGGTATTGATACACAGAGGAGGGTAATTGGTCAACCGAGTGCTGGATTACAGCCCAGACTCGGAAGAATAATTTCCCTAAAAGACATCTTAGGAACAGTTCAACAGCACAAAAGCATATTTTACATATATGTACTATGAATTACCACCTGGAGCATAACCTGTAAGGACAGTAAAAGGTTACCTATCTAGGACAGGCAGTCACACACTAAAGGGGAACCCCAGGCCAGCCTATTCAACCTTTATATCCTAATGAGAGATCAGACAGAATAGGGGCTAGAATAGGGCCCTTTAATGAGTAATAACAACAGTGTCCAAGATGCAGGCCTGATAGCCTTCATCAGCAGTTGGCGCTCATTAGATTGTATCCAATAAGGCACAATGGTGTGGTAATAGCAGAAGGGCTTAAACAGGCTAGTGATACTACCCTGTTTCCCCTAAAATAAGACCTAGCATGACTGTCGGTGATGGCTGCAATATAAGCCCTACCCCCCCAAATAAGCCCTAGTTAAAGTCCTTGTAGGTCTTATTTTCAGGGTAGGGCTTATTTTCGAAGAAACAGGGTAGGGCTTGTTTGGGGGGTAGGGCTTATATTGCAGCCATCACTGACAATCACGCTAGGTCTTATTTTCGGGGAAACAGGGTACTTGAAGTGGTTTTAACCACTTAAGGACTAGCCTCGTTTTGGATTTTAGGTGTTTACATGTTTAAAACAGGTTTTTCTGCTACAAAATTACTTAGAACCCCCAAACATTATATGTGGTTTTTCTTCTAACACCCTAGAGAATAAAATGGCTTTTTTTTGCACCGTATTTGCGCAGCGGTCTTAAAAGCGCACTTTTTTTGGAAAAAATTCACTTTTTTGAATAAAAAAATAAGACAACAGTAAAGTTAGCCCAATTTTTTTTATATTGTGAAATATAATGTTACGCCAAGTAAATTGATACCCAACATGTCACGCTTGAAAATTGCGCCCGCTCGTGGAATGGCGTCAAACTTTTACCCTCAAAAATCTCCATAGGCGACGTTTAAAAAATTCTACAGGTTGCATATTTTGCGGTACAGAGGAGCTCTAGGGCTAGAATTATTGCTCTCGCTCTACTGGTCGCTGCGATACCTCACATGTGTGGTTTGACCACCGTTTTCATATGCGGGAGCTACTCGCGTATGCGTTCGCTTCTGCGCGCGAGCTCGTCGGGACAGGGGGGTTGTAAAAAAAAATTTTTTTCTTTTTATTATTTATTTTACAATATTTTATTTATTTTTACACTGTTTTAAAAAAAAAAAAAAATGGTATCACTTTTATTCCTATTACAAGGAATGTAAACATCCCTTGTAATAGAAAAAAGCATGGCAGGACCTCTTAAATAAAAAAGACCTCAGATCTCATATTTACACTAAAATGCAATAAAAAAAAAAAAAAAAGTCATTTAGAAAAATGACATTTGAAAAAATGTGCCTTTAAGAGGCGTGGACGGAAGTGACGTTTTGACGTCGCTTCCGCCCAGCAGTGTCATGGAGACGAGTTAGCGCCATCTTAGCCTCACTCGTCTCCAGACACACCACGGAGGAGGACGCGATCGCCTCCGCCGCTACCGACGGCTCCGGTAAGCGGCGGAGGGCACCGGATCGCGGCAGATGGGGGGGCCCCTCTCCCACCACCTATAAAAGTGATCTCCCGGCGAATCCGCCGCAGGGACCACTTTTATCTGAAAGCTGGCCGTCGCACGAAAATGGGGATACCAGGGTTATGGCAGCTAGCTGCTGCCATAACAACGATATCCCCGTTCAAAGTTTGGACGTACATCGTCGTGCGGCGGTCTTGAAGTGGCTAAGTAAAGGTGTCTATGTACAGTGTTCCTAACAGTATTGCAGTAAAGTGTTCCCAAGGTAAAGGTGTCTGTACACAGTGTTCAGATTAAGTAGCAGGGAAGGTTTGCAAGGGATGGGCAATTGCCCTCTCACCAATGACCAGACCGGCTTACACCTTGCAGACAGCGATCCTGGAAAAGACATCATCCAGCGAAGCGACCAGTGATGACCCATGGCTGATGGATGCGGGCGACCGTAGTGTAGATCTGCTGGGTGAGTGCTGCGTGGATGTCTGACGAACAGCAGGCAGGCTTAGGCCCTCCAGGGCCGGGTTGGAATCACTCGATCACCGCGTGGTAGGCTGCAGCCTCTCTCCCCGCACAGGGAGATGTGCGCACAGCAAGGCCCAGGAAGAAGAGAGCACAGCGCGGATGACCGGACTCTTTTATAGTTCCTCCCAGGAGTCTCTTCAAGTTGTAGCAAGGATCCCTGGGATGTGTAGTCCAGATGTCATGTCAAGCAAAGGAATCGCCGGTCCAAAAGACTACCAATCCCACAATCTTTTAGGTCGGGCTCACAGATGTGATGACAGACACTGGCGCCCAGCACTAGAGGGATGTGTCTATAGGTGAAGAATGACGGGGAATTGCACAACATTATGACTGTAGTCCACATCACTACATCTATATACTTAAATAAAATATTTTTAAACCAGAATTTCACTTTAAGCTGTAGTTGCAGGAAGGTCTCTTTACTGTAAGAGCTGTAAAATGAATAATTAAAAGAAAGGGATGTTTCTTTTTCTAAAAGAAGAAGCAACATACAAAATTATTTATATTTAAAAATACGTAGTAACATAGTATAATGTTGATCAAGGGGGTCAGAAACGGAATCATGCTTTAACCACTTCAATACCAGGCACTTTCACCCACTTTTTGCCCAGGCCATTTTTCAGCTTTCAGTGCTGTCGCACTTTGAATGACAATTGCGTCATGCAACCCTGCACGCATACGAAGTGTGCCCCTTTTTAAGACTACAAGTGGCTTCTGCAGGCATGTCCACCTTTGTAACCCTCAGGAAGCTGGTCCTGACCACCACCACAAGAAGTGGCTGAAAGAGGCTGAAGGAGATCAACAGCACTAAAATGGAAAAAGGATAAAACTAAAGGTGAAATTGTATTTTGTAAAACAAAACACATGGCAATTGTTTATGATTCACAGTGTTTTACAATTACATGGCATCTACAGTAGATGCTACTTTAAGGAACAGGAGGGTGTGTAGCATACAGCGTAGGAAGGAGGGGTGTCGTTTTTGTTTTCTTCTTTTTTAGCTCATGGGTTCATTTTAAGGATTTTAGAAATCAAGGAAAACTAAGGTAAATCAAACCCTGCACAGTGAGTTTCAACATTCTAAAGCAGCTTTTTGAAGGTTAATTTTGCTGCATGTAGAAAGTGACAGTTGATGACAGCTACATCCATCAAACTGCCACCTGAAGCTTCAATAAAGTGTTTGACATACAGAACAGAGATGTTTGCTCCCACTCAAAAATGACTTGTTTTTTAAGAAAGCGAAAAATTTGACAAGCGTCTCTTTGTGACCTGCTGCTATATCAGGGTAACGGAGATTACGTTTCTTGAAAATAACGAGTGGCATTGGGTTTGGTGGGACTTGATGACAAATAAAACCCCAAAAAATTATTGGGTTGTAGGCCTTCCATAGAGTGCACAACAGATGCTGGATGCCAAAGAGAATTGCTTGCTTGTGTTCGGTGCAGGCAAACAAGCCTCTGCCGATGCTCTGCACAATGTGGGACTGAGGGACAACAATTCTGAGATGCTCTGAAAAAGGAAGATTCTCCATACAGTGCACCTCCACAGAGACGGGTAAAGGATGGGATCCCCCAGAAACTTGTTTGTGCACTCGATTACAATAATGGGGAAATGCATTGACACTGCAGAGGATCATAAGGTATGTTACAGGGAAGCACTTTCCTTTGCCCCTTGTATCTCAGCACTGTGTGAATCCTGGATAGGACCCGCATGCTCTCGGCATAGAGCTGACATGTCAAATGGTGTTTCATTGCCTGTATGCAGTCCTCCTGCTCCTTCTTGGTGGCCCTCAGTGGTTTACAAGCCAACTGAACTTTCAATTCAAATCAAAAAATAAATTCTAGGTGCATCAAAACAAAATGTTACAAGTCTTAAAGTTTGTTTTCTTTGGAAAGCAGTATAAGCCTGAATAGAAAAGCCTGTCTGCTGTCAGCATGCTGCATAGTGGAACACTTGCTCTCTGTTGGAAAGCAGGGGTCTCTCTGCAGAAGTCTGACATGGCTTTCATTATTGCAGAGTCATATGTCTGACTCAGCAAGTGGTGTGTCCGACCTCTGCAGGGAGACCACTGCTTTACCACAGAGAGCAAGGACCCCACTCTGCAACATGCTGGCAGAAGACAGGCTTTTCTACTCAGGCAGTGGCTGCTTTCTAAAGAAAATCTGTAAGGGCTTGTTCACACTGTGCATTGGTCTGCATTTTTCTGCTCTGGATAAATACAGGTTACCACTGATGTGCAGTGCAGTCTACATTTTCCTGTAGCACACTGGATGGCGCCGTATGTCCCAGCACAGCAGCAAAACACAGTGCAACACATTTGTTTTGGTGTGCCTAGAATTTATTTGGCATATTTAACCAGTTACCGACCGCACTATAGTCAAATGACAGCTACAGTGCAGCTTGATAACTCTGGGAGGGCGTACATTGACGTCCTCCCAGAATCGCACTCGCGCGCACCCTGGGGCGTGCACATGGGAACATCCGTGCTCGCCGGGTTCACGGGACGCAGCACAACACGGATCGCGGTAAAGGGCCAGTGACAGCGGCCCTTTACCACGTGATCACTCCGTCCAATGATGGAGCGATAACAACTGTAAACACAGCAGGGTCATCAGGGGTTCAACGCTCTCCTCTCCTCACAACAATACAGCATGAGTGGAGAGGAGAGCGATCGAGTGCAAAACTGTAAATTTCTACATTTATAACTGTGCTCAGCAGTGCTCAGCAGTGCTACACTGTATCATCTGTGCCACCTCTGTGCCATCTGTGCCACCTCTATGCCACCAGAGCCACACCAGTGCAACCAGAACCACACCAGTGCCACTACAGTGCTCATCTGTGCCACACCAGTACCACACCAGTGCCACCTGTGCCCATCAGTGCCCCCTGTGCCTATCAGTGGCACCTGTGTCCATCAGTGCTCATCTGTGCCACTACAGTGGCACATCAGTGCCACCTGTGCCCATCAGTGCCGCCTGTGCCCTCCAGTGCCGCCTGTGCTCACCAGTGCCGCCTGTGCCCATCAGTGCCACCACAGTGCTCATCTGTACCATCAGTGCCACTACAGTACAATCACAGCCACTACAGTGCCAATCGGTGCCACTTGTGCCCATCTGTGCCACTACCATGCCATCAGTGCAACTCATGAGTGCCACTACAGTGCCCAATAGTGCACATCAGTACTCTGCAGTGCAGCCTCACCTACTTGGGACTCACAAAAAAAAAGAATTGTACTCCTATTGGTCTACCAACCCCATCCACCACATGCCACTCTTCTCATCCATTATGCCAAGATCAAGATACCTTATGATTATGCGGTTCCTCCACTATAATGACAACACCCAGTGCCCTCTGCAAAATGACCTAGCTTTTGACAAATTATTTAAAATTCGGCCACTCCTAAATTATTTCTCTGAAAAATTCCCCTAGTTATATACCCCCGACCAGAATATCTCCGTGGATGAGTCCCTTGTAAAATTCTCAGGCAGGCTGGGCATCAAACAGTTTATCCCCAGCAAAAGGGCCCGATATGGGGTTAAAATGTACAAACAAGCCATGGGGTACATCTACGCCTTCCTGGTGTATAAAAGGGAAGGACTCCCAACTGCATTCCCCTGAATGCCCAGAGTATATTGGAGCCAGCGGAAAAGTTGTCTGGGAGCTTGTCTATCCACTCCTTGGAAAGGGTTACCATCTTTATGTGGATAATTTTTATACGAGCTTGCCCCTCTTCCACAATCTTCACGGACGGACACCCCAACATGTGGTACAGTAAGAGCCAACAGAAAGGGCTTCCTGCAAAAACTCGTCAATGAAAGGCTATGACAAGGGGGGGCGGCGTCTTTGACGAACCAGGAGCTATTGGCTGTCAAGTGGAGGGACAGACAAAACGTCCACATGCTAACATCAATCCATAACGACACCTACGTGGAAGTCCCCAGAAGAAATGGCCCAATCCGGAAACCAGCTTGTGTCTATGACTATAATTTGTTCATGGGGGGAGTGGACTTAAATGATCAGATGATTGAACCCTACCTCCCCACAAGAAAATCCCGCCATTGGTATAAAAAAGTGTCCATTTATTTTTTTAGTTTGACCATGTATAACAAGTTATCTCCGCCCTTTTGTGCCCTGAAAGCCCATCAGAAAATATTCGCTCTGATTCCGTGAGCAGACTCCACGAACGCCACTTTCCTGAGAAAATCCCCCCCGTGAAACAGGTCACAGACGTCAGAAGAAATGCCGGGTGTGCTTCAGAGGAAGAGTTAGAAGAGACACCACATATTATTGTCCCCGATGTCCTTCCCAACCAGGCCTCTGTATAGATGACTGTTTCCGAAGTTACCATACTTCTCTACATTATTAGGGAAGTATGGTAAAGGTAATTCTCATTTCCTGACATTTTCCTCCACATTCCTTATGCCACTGCACTGAACTGTACATACCTCTGCCTTCTCCGAAACCGACTCTGGCCTGTTATACAACCAAACTTCTGCCTATTGCTAAACATACCTCTGCCTTCTCCGGAATCGACCCTGGCCTCTTATACGACCACCCTTCTGCCCAACGTTAAACTGTACCTGTCACGAATTCGCCCACCCACGGCGACTAACTAACCGCGACGTGTGTTCCGTGACCGGGGTAAATGAGGAACTAAGGGAAAAAGGGGGAACTTATACTGCGCATGTAAGACCGGCTGTGGTACTTTCACAGCCTGCACTACCTTTGGCCACCACTAGAGGGAGACTCCACTCCAATCCAGCTAGCTGACCACACACAGGCAGATACAAATCTTACATACAATCTGGTGCACTCTAAGGGTTGGGGAACAGTCTAGCAATTACTATACACTTCTAGGGTTCCTCCAGCTATCCTGCAAGCTTGAACCCCGGTGTTAATCACTGTCCCCACACCCACACACCAGACACACAATAAACGATAGCCTGCCACCACCCAACAGTTTGTCCGCAGACCTGTCTGCTGAGGCGACACACACACAGATCTCCGTCTGGCAGATCTGTTAGCTTACAATCTGCATGCAATCTGCCAACACACGGTGCAATTGCATACCGATTGGCACATAACTTAAACCGAGTACTTGGGCACTAAAATACAACAACCTCTCCAGAGATATGAGTCCTTTCTTAGTACACAGAAGTCACTTATTAATCTTATCATTTAATATCCCGAAAGTGGGCAGTGCATATAAGATATACAAAGAAAAAGGATTTACCAAAAAAGATACAAAAAATGCAGAAAGACACACAAATTGGCAATTTGCTATGAAAATAAAAAGGGATAAAAACAGAAATAAACTTTACCAAGTAAGTCTATCCGTTAGTAGAAGCATACTGGAACATGTGGGAACTCCCCAGTTTCGAACTGGTTTCGTGGAAGAACCATGTCCATATCTCAGGCTACCCAATTTATTGAAATATGGATGTGGGCTGGACTTTAGCCCTTGGCCAATCAACCCTGGGGGGTGTTCCTGTCTCAGCCCACAAATGTTTTGTGTTCTGAAATGACCAGAGTCAAATTGGCCCAGAACGGCGCTGATTGCTGGGTCATGGATAGGATTTCCAATACCAGCGCATCAGTCCGATCGCAACAGTACCAATCACTGCCTGCCTGCTGCAATCAGGCGCCATATAACGGTTTTGTGTGGTTCTCCAGGATTCCACACCTGCTAAACATACAGAGTCACATGTACACGTAACCCATCAGGTGTACGATCGAAAGGAATTATTTTCATCTCTCTGCCGTTAATATTTTAGCTTTTATGAGAGATAAAATAGGTTCCTTAGATCTCTTGATATTAAGCAAAGCTTGCAGACTGGCTAGGGCCTTATGAATGCCCCCTGCAGATCCGTGTAGCCAAGATGACTAGCAGTTTTCTTTGAGCCTCAGGAAGGTGGCAATCTATGTTTACTCTAATGGGAACTTTTATTGGCATCTAGGTGTCACTTCGATCCTAGAAAAAACTATCTCTGTCCTTTTCAAATGCTAATGAAAGAACATATGTGCATGACTGACATAGAATACTATATTTTTAATAACCCAGAATTAAACTACATCTACAATTACACTACTTCTACAGATCACACCACATCTTGTTAAGGCAAAACTATCCTACGCTTATATTTTCGTCACAGTACCTACCTCTGCCTGCTCTGGAACTGACCCTGGATTGTTTGACCACATTTTTTGCCTGTCTCTTGGACTGATCTTTTACCCTGCTATGCTAGTGGGAACACAGGGGTCTCACATATGTGAGGGGCTCCAGAATTGTTTTTCTGGATGAAGAAAACACATTTTTTCGTTTTCTCATTCCCGGATAAGGGTCTCTAGACTTGGAGGCTTCAAAGAGATTTGGGTGGGAGAAGCCTCTACCCCATAGTTGCCAACAGTTCCGATTTTCCCGGGACAATCCCGATTTTGGGACCCTCGTCCCGATCGGAGGCTGTCCTGAATCGGGATTTTCGGGAAAATCGGGAATGTTTGATTTTTAAATCTCTAGCAGCTGGCTCCAGCAAAATGCCGCCGGCGCCGCCGCTAGATCTTCCCCCTAGCGTTCAGTGAAGAGAGGAAGGGGGCTCGATCCGTGCAGCCAATGAATCGGCTTCTTTAGCTGCACGGATCGGCCCCTCCCCGCAGTGCGCAGTACGGAGTGCTCAGATGGGGGGACAGTCACTTTTTGCCAGAACACCACCGGCCGCTCCTGGAATTCCTGCCTGGACATGTGCTGGGGTGCGTTATGTGCTGGCTTCTCCTCATGCGGCTCCGCTCGATGGATGTCACAAGGGGGCTGGTCTGGATGTCACAGGGGGAGCTGGTCTGGATGTCACAGGGGGGCTGGTCTGGATGTCACAGGGGGGCTGGTCTGGATGTCACAGGGGGGCTGGTCTGGATGTCACAAGGGGGGCTGGTCTGGATGTCACAGGGGTGGCTGGTCTGGATGTCACAGGGGGGGCTGGTCTGGATGTCACGGGGGGGCTGGTCTGGATGTCACAGGGGGGGCTGGTCTGGATGTCACAGGGGGGGGGCTGGTCTAGATGTCACAGGGGGGCTGGCCTGAATGTCACAGGGGGGGGCTGGTCTGGATGTCACAGGGGGGCTGGTCTGGATGTCACAAGGGGGGGCTGGTCTGGATGTCACAGGGGGGGCTGGTCTGGATGTCACAGGGGGGGCTGGTCTGGATGTCACAGGGGGGGGGCTGGTCTGGATGTCACGGGGGGGGCTGGTCTGGATGTCACAGGGGGGGGCTGTTCTGGATGTCACAGGGGGGCTGGTCTGGATGTCACAGGGGGGGCTGGTCTGGATGTCACGGGGGGGCTGGTCTGGATGTCACAGGGGGGCTGGTCTGGATGTCACGGGGGGGCTGGTCTGGATGTCACAAGGGGGGCTGGTCTGGATGTCACAGGGGGGCTGGTCTGGATGTCACAGGGGGGGCTGGTCTGGATGTCACAGGGGGGGCTGGTCTGGATGTCACAGGGGGGGCTGGTCTGGATGTCACAGGGGGGCTGGCCTGAATGTCACAGGGGGGGCGGTCTGAATGTCACAGGGGGGCCGTATAGACTGGCTGTCACAGGGAGAGGGACCATATAGTCTGGATGTCACAGGGGGGGCCGTATAGTCTGGATGTCACGGGGGCAGCAGATATAAGGAGGACTGATGGGGACACAGAAGATGTAAAGAGGACTCTGCTGACGGGGACTCACGGGGACTCAGATGTGAGGAAGGCTCTGCTAGGGACACCTGATGTAAGGGGGGGCTCCGCTGGGGACATCTGATGTAAGGGGGGGCTCCGCTGGGGACATCTGATGTAAGGGGGGCTCCGCTGGGGGCACCTAATGCAAGGACGGACTCTGCTGGGACCTCTGATACATAGATGGACAGCTGGTAGCAGGCGACGTGGCAGGTGACACGCTCAGGGATCCCACTGATTCTGCATTATGGTGAGTTGAATGATTTATTTTTATATTACAATGTAATAATAGAAATAATGCGCTTCAATCATCCTGACACCATAACAATCATGGTGCCGGGATGATTGAAGAGCTAACACCAGGTGTTTGGAGTATCTTTATCTGAAGATTGTTAAACTTTCTAGAATACACATATTTCTATTGTTGTGTAGGATCTGGGGCTGTTGTCCCTTCATTCCTCTCTCCCCCTTTCCCTCTCCATCCCTTATTCATCTCAGACTCTAACCACACCCCCTTTGAGCCACGCCCATTTAAGCCACGCCCACTATTCCACGTAAACCACGCCCATTTTTCGCCGCAGCGCGCTTCGCGCAACGCAGTTTTGTTTTTATTGCTAAGCCACGCCCACAAACGCATGCCCCGCCCCCTAATTATTATACGGCTGCGCCTACAGCCAAAAAAGTGCCCCACATTTTTTTTTTGCAATGTTGACAACTATGCTACCCCTGTCCCCATTCTTTCCTGGCCTGCTACTTGGACCACGTTCCTGTTTACTACCACGACCAATATTTTGGAACTGCTGGCAATGTCTCTACTTGCACTGACCCTGAACTGTATATGGATAGTATCCCTGCCTGTACTGACTATGGACAATATTCCTGCCTGCTGTCTGGACAATTACGTTCACTATCGCTGACCACATCCCTGCCTGCTGCCTGGATCAGGGCTCTCCTCCTTTGGACAACTGCACTACTAAAACCACAGGTAATCTTTTGTTTACCCTTTGCTCAGCAGAATGTATTTTAGGGTGTAATTCTTGGTATGTTCATGCTATGTGTTAGAAATATGAAGGGCCTTCAAAAATGTGATAGATTGTAAGGAAATTAGATGCGTAATTTATGTCCCTAGAACACCTGATGGTGCTCCTTGGGTGTTGGGCCTCTATGTGGCCAGGCTGTGTAAGAAGCTCACACATGTGGTATCTCCATACTCAGGAGGAGTAGCAGAATATATTTGGGGTGTAATTTTTGCTATGTACATGCTATGTGTTGGAAATATCTTATAAATGGACAATATTATGTAAAAAAAATGTGTTTTAATTTTTTTTCCACATTTTCCAAAAACTTCTGGAAAAAAAATAACCGTTCAAAAGCCTCAGTATGCCTGATAGATTATATGATGGGGTGTTTGCTTTCTGTTTGCAGAATATATTTTGGGGTGTCATTTGTGGAATGTACATGCCATGTGGAAGAAATAGCCTGTTATAATGACAATTTGGTGTGAAAAAAATAAAAATAAAAAAAAAACTTCATTTTTCAAAGAATTATGGGAAAAAAGGACAAATTAAAAAAACTAACCATGCCTCTTACTAAATACCTTGGAATGTCTACGTTACAAAAAGGGGTGATTTGGGGGTATTTGTACTTTCCTGGCTTGTTAGGGTCTCAAGAAATGAGATAGGCTGTCAGTACATCAGGTGTGATCAGATGTGATCAATTTTCAGTGATTGGCAACATAGCTTGTAGACTCTATAACACAGACTAAATAATATCCACTAATTTGGGTTATTTTTACCAAAGATATGTAGCAGTATACATTTTGGCCCAAATTTATGAGGAAAATTACTTATTTGCAAAATTTTATAATAGAAATGAAGAAAAATTATTTTTTTTAACAAAATTTTCTTTTTATTTTTCATTTCTAGCACAAAAAATAAAAAACCCAGAGGTGATCAAATACCACCAAAAGAAAGCTCTATTTGTGTGGAAAAAAAGGACGAAAATTTCATATGGTTACAGTGTTATATGACTGAGTAATTGTTATTCAAAATCTGAAAGCTGAAAATTGGTCTGGTTAGGAAGGGGGTTTAAGTGCCCAGTGGTTAAAAGAGAAGTTCAGGCTTTCAAAAAAAAAAATATATATACTCACCTAGAAGGATGCAACAGCGATTCAATGCTGTATCTGTCCACTGTCGGCTCTAATAGGGCGTACACACGGTCGGACTTTGTTCGGACATTCCGACAACAAAATCCTAGGATTTTTTCCCACGGATGTTGGCTCAAACTTATCTTGCATACACACGGTCACACAAAGTTGTCGGAAAATCCGATCGTTCTGAACGCGGTGACGTAAAACACGTATGTTGGGACTATAAACGGGGCAGTGGCCAATAGCTTTCATCTCTTTATTTATTCTGAGCATGCGTGCCACTTTGTCCGTCGGATTTGTGTACACACGATCGGAATTTCCGACAACGGATTTTGTTGTCGGAAAATTTTATCTCCTGCTCTCCAACTTTGTGTGTCGGAAAATCCGATGGAAAATGTCCGATGGAGCCCACACACGGTCGGAATTTCCGACAACACGCTCCGATCGGACATTTTCCATCGGAAAATCTGACCGTGTGTACGGGGCATTAGACTGAGAACTAAGCGATCAAGGACCGCTGATCGCTCAGTTTTCAGCATTCTATGAGCAGAGAGCCAGGAAATGTCAGTCACCCGTTCTCTGCTCTGCCCCTCACCCCCGCTTGCTGGAGTGCTGAGCTGTGGAGGGGAGTGGCTGGCTTGGGCTCTCAGGAGAAAAGGCTGAGCCAGCTGCTGGTCCAGGCTGGTTCAGGAACGTCTACCATCATCAGCACGCATCCCGCCTGGCTGTTTATGTACATGGACTGGACAGGAAGCTGTTAAAAGATGCAAATTAATGTGGCTCCGTATTCATTCATTTATTGATAAGTGCATTTTTAATTGCAAGTTTGAGTACCTAAATTTGACCTGGCATAAGCCCCTGGTATTCCTTGTACATTAGAGCTCAGACTGGCACACAGGGAAGCAGCATAAGTAGCCAATCCGTTCATGTGCTGACAATAAGCATGCTGATGGGAGGCGTGAGCATCACTTCTCATTCACTGTCCACTGACTGGTTGGGGCGGATCCATGACAGCCTGCTGGGCATCATTCAACTCGGAAGACCTTTTTTTGGCAGAAAAAATGTACTGCAAGACTCAGCTGTGCTTTGAATGTGAATATTGCAGCAAAAGCTTTAAAGTCTAATTTCAGCCTAACTGTTTTTTTAGTTCTAGAGAAAATAAAGAAAAGTTAGGATGGCAGTAAACCCGACAAAGGCTCCAACTCTACTTTAAAATCAAAGTAATAAGTTATTCTTCACTTTTACATAGTTACATAGTTGGTAAGGTTGAAAAAAGACACCAGTCAATCCAGTTCAACCTGTGGTGTGTGAGAGTGCTTGTATTTATGTCAATCGTATGTAGCACCCTCTACCAATAGGTAGGTGCTAGTAAGGGTTTGTTCAGCACTAGCAAATTTAGGCAGGCCAATGCTGCAAGGTAGGCCTGTCTTTTATCTGGGGGCCGGGAGTGGTCAGAGTAGCAGTGGGTGTGACCACCTGCACTTCAGTTCTGAGGTTCCTACCCTGCTTTTAGGGAGAAGATTCTAGAAGAGGGGCTGGGCCTGGAACTGGAGTGGCAGGCAGCTTGTGTGTGAGCCCTGACCAATCCCCAATCAGTATTGGCAGGGGGCGGGCCTCATATATAAGCTGAGGGCCACATGGGGGGGGAGAAGTCGGCTGAGTGAAGGGAGGAATGGATTGCTAGGCAGCAGCAGGAGGCCATCCCCATCTGGGGGGGGGGGGGGGGGGCGCCAATCGCAGGAGGAGGCCCGGGGAGAACTGTGAGGGAACATTGCCTCTACATGATCGGATGGCGGGAAACTCCTGGAGCAAAGGGGCAGGTGAAGCTGTCGGAATGCATGGTCCGGTCGTCAAGTTCCTCATCAAGGACTCAGGGCTGTGGAAGGTCGGTGAGTGTACCACAGTGGAGGGCTGGAGGTGCCAAGGAGTCTGTGAGGGAACTCTTCTTTTACTCGGTCATTAGCAGAGTCTCCATCAAACACACGGTGGATGATGGGGAGTCCTGAATCAGAAAAGAGACTGTGGGGATCTGTGTCAAATCGATGTGGCCTGAAGGCAGATGATTTGCAATTTGGGCTGGCTGGGAACAGTAGTCCATTTCTTGAAAGTCATGCTTTTCACCTACTAGGCCTCCGGAGAGAGGTTCTGCAGGCCTCAGGCCTAGTAGCAGCGAGCGACCAGAGCCAGTAAAGGGACTTATTCAGAGTGGGCCCCTACATGGGCATCTGAAGAACTTTTTTCAGGGGGGGGGCATCATTTTAAGGTCACCCATGCAATATAACAAGATGTACATTCTCTAGGCTATATTGATATGGGCATGGTATGCCTGGCCTGCGTAATTTCCAATACAAAGTGATGCTGAATTATCTCTTATATAACACATATATCTTTCCAGTGGAAAGATATATGTGTTATATAAGAGATAATTCAGCTTCACTTTGTATTGGAAGTAACTCAGGCCAGGCGTACCCCCAGTCCATGCCCATATAAATATAGCCTAGAGAATGTACATCTTTTTATATTGCAATGTATTGCAATATATCTGTTGTGGCCATATTTTGATCTTAATGAAAACAGCCTATACAAAGTGAAACATACACAGACATATCTTGCCAGTAATAGCTGTCCAACTTTCCAGCAATATATAAATCAAAGTGCTCCTCCTAACTGCTGTTACCTGTGGTTCGTCTTCTGTTGCTTGCAACTGTATATGCCACTCACTTCAGGTTAGGATTTCCTGTGATGTGAGGATGAGTAGGCACTGGAAGCGTATCACTCAGCGGCTCAGCCACTGACTGCACTGAGTGGGTGGCACTGGCGCTGGCTGGATCTACACAACACCTACACCGGCAGGCAGCCAATCACTGAAGAGGAGTGGCGTAACGGCCAAGCTGCCGAGCCATCTCATCCGATGATCAGGCCGGGGGTGAGGGAGGGACATCAGATGTGTCAGGACAAAGAGCAGCTGGCTGACTCAGAAAAAGTCAGCAGTGGCCACAGGCCACGGCGGACACTGCAGCTGGCAACTGCAACACCATCTTGACAATTCCAGGGGGGGAGGCAATTGCCCCCCCTTGCCCCTACCTGCGAACGCCCATGGGCCCCTATTACCCAATAGAAGTAGATGTACATACTTCATTTCAGTAACTACAAGTTTGTGCAGGGGGAAACCAGTGTGGGTGGAAGGAACTAAGCTTTGTGCATGAGGGAAGAAGTTTCTGGGAACATCATTTCTACATTGTCAGAAGTGGTGTTTTCATTCTCTAACACGGTATTGAAAGAGGAACTCTTGGAAGCAAATAGTCTGCAGGAGGAGAGCAGGGGAGGAGCAATAGTCTGCATGGAGATGCAGGAGGAGATTTACATTTAATGTTCATGCACATCTAATCTTCCAGCTCTAACATTGTGCTTTTGTGCTTAAATTATAAATATGATGGCAATGACTAATTCTATGGTCATCCCATATTCCAATCCCTATCCAAGTTGTACCCCCCAATAAAACAACAAAAACAAAACTCGCAAAAGACTGTTCATTGTCTCTGGAAGGGATGTATGAAGCAGGGGTGGATCCAGGTGGGGGCAACGGGGCAATTGCTCCCCCCCCCCCGAGAAAATAATGAGCGGGTGAGCCGGCGGGTGACTGAGCAGGCCGGCGGGTGAGCGAGCGGACGGGCAGGCTGGTGAGTGCGCAATCATGCCGGCGGGCTGAGCGAGGCGAGCAGGCAGGTGTTGTCAGGAAGCCGCTCCCCTTCTGAATATATGACTGAAGGGACGTTGCGTCACGGCCATCTTGGTACTCCCGCACTCATCCACAGTAAGCCTAGTCTTATAAGTCGGCAAGCCGACATCTTTATACACCCACCAGAGTCTTGCTTTTCACAGTTATTTTTAACAGTAAACTCAACTTATATTTCACTAAATAAGCTGAGTTTACTGTTAAAAATAACTGTGAAAAGCAAGACTCCGGTGGGTGTATAAAGATGTCCGCTTGCCGACTTCTAACTCTAGGCTTACTGCTGACAAATGGGGGTGTACCAAGATGGCCGCAATGCAACATCACTTTGGGTGCATATTCTGATGAGTAGCAGCTTTCTGATATCATCTCTCACCCTGCAGCGCCATCACCACAGCTCAGCTTCTGACAGAACACCGCCATTGCTGTGCAGGTGTGGGCAGCAGAGAGATTACATTATCTCTCACTGCCCGCCCTGACTCTGGGACACAGACACTGGCAAGTGACAATCCGCATCTTGTGGCAGGCGACATTGGCAAGTGACAATCCGCATCTTGTAGCAGGCGACATTGGCAAGTGACAATCCGCATCTTGTGGCAAGCGACATTGGCAAGTGACAATCCGCATCTTGTGGCAGGCGACATTGGCAAGTGACAATCCGCATCTTCTGGCAGGCAACATTGGCACGTGACAATCCACATCTTGTGGCAGGCGACATTGGCAAGTGACAAATCTCATCTGGTGGCAGGGGATGTGGCAAGTGACATGGCAAGTGACAATCCGCATTTGGTGGCAGCCAACAGTGGCAAGTGACACTCTGCATCTGGTGGCAGGTGACGGTAGCAAGTGACACGCTCAGGGCTCCCACTGATTCTGCATTATGGTGAGTTGAACTATTTAATTTTATATTACAATGTAATAATAGAAATAATGCGCTTCAATAATTCTGACACCATATCAACCATGGTGCTGTGATGAAGCGCCAACACCAGCCATTGCCCCGACAAATTGCCCACAAAATTTTCTGGCAGTGCCCCTCCCGAGACTAGGCTCTGGATCCACCCCTGGTATGAAGTCTGGCAGTGGGGTGATTTGGCGGATTGTTTGTTACTAGCTGCAACACCATGGCTACAAGTACATTATATATCCCTGTATGTTAAGGTGCCCATTTAATAGGTTTTTTAAACTATTGACGCTCCCTGCTGATACCACTGCTTGTGGAAGAGAATTCCACATCCTTATCACTCTGACAGTAAAGAACCCTCTACACAGTTTAATGTTAAACGGCTTCTCATACGATTTCAGTAAATGGCTGTGTGTCTTTTTAAAATCCATTTCACTGAAAAGTTTTTTCCCTATGCTAAGGTCACTAGCACGGTATTTATACATCGCTATCATATCCCATCTCAAGAGTCTCCTCTCCAGAGAGAATACATTTAATTTAATTTAATTTATCTATAAAGGATATAAAGGGGGCGGGATAAATAGGTCGATTTCAGTGTTTGCTGACGACACAAAAATATGCAGGGCAATAACAACACAGCAGGGTATAGAAACTCTACAAGAGGACCTGAATAAATTATTGGAGTGGGCTAATGTATGGCAAATGAAGTTTAACATTGAAAAATGTAAGGTAATGCATTTGGGGGGTAAAAATATAAACGCAAGTTACTCATTAGGGGGAGAACCCCTAGGGGATTCCAGGATAGAGAAGGATCCAGGGGTCCTAGTAGAAGACAGACTGAGCAATAGCATGCAGTGTCAAGCTGTGGCTACCAGCAGAATATTAGCATGCATTAAAAAGGGAATTTACTCTAGAGACGAAATGATTATTCTGCCACTTTATAAAACTCTAGTTCAGGACTCGTGGCCCTTGGAGGTCAAAAATGGTTCATCTAAGGGTTGTGGCTTAGACATGGCCTGGTGAGGATGCACGGTAGCTGAGATCCTGGATCTCTGTCGGCTCTGGATGAATTAATCGCACAAGCAGAGCGGTAATAGTGAGAGGCACGGCAGCTGACCTCTCTGATCTCCCCTCGCCTTTAGACCGCTTGACTACCTGGTATTATCGGGGCCAGTGGAATGCATGGCAGCCGGATCTTACCTGACCTTCTACCTATGTCTAGACACAATAGCGGGGACAGCAACACACACTGCAGCTGTGCACTCGGACCTCTCCCAGCTCCGGATCATCTGATCATCTGACTATTCCAGCAATAGCGGAGATAGAGGTACACACAGGCAGGTGAGATGTTGGATCATTCCCAGCAATATCGGGGAACATCGGTATACACGGCAGCCAGACAGCCAGGCTCTCAGATATTACCAGATTTTCTGGTCCTGTGACCTTACTAGCAGTAGCACTAGTAATAGCGCAGATAGAGTAGCGTTCCCAACTCATCCCTTTAAAACCGAACACCTATTAATTACACAGGTTCTGTGACTGATTAAAGTGGAGTTCCACCCACTTTTACAACTCTTCAGCATCCCGCACTAAACTGTGCACTGTAAACAAATTGGATATTTTTTAATTTTTTTTCTCAGCACCTACTGTATATCTGCTGTATTCATTTTTCACTTCCTCCTCCCTGGCTGCGGCCCATCGCATCATTTCCTGTTTGCAATGCCTTCTGGGAAGGGGCGGCAACTTCCTCTGAAGCTGCCGTTGCTGTGGAAACCTGACCTGAAACCTATTACACTGCTTGTGCTGCGCTGAGCATGTGTGAGATCTGCAAGGATGAGATCCAGGAAGAAATACAGTCTGGCTTCAGATGCCCACACTTAAGATGGCCACGGCCTGCTGCAAGTTTATAAAATAACAAACTACTGCTATAAAATAACAAAACAGACCTTAGTTTACAGACTAACTTTACAAGAATACATTAAGATGGTGTATTATAGGGGTATTTTTATTTAAAAAGTATAATTTCGGCCGGAACACCACTTTAAGGTGGTAATTAAACTCACTTGGTGCCTTATCTGCATTAAATTAGCCTCAGAACCTGTGTAATTCATATGTGTTCGGGTTTAAAGGGATGAGGTGGCAACCCTAAGATAGAGACACACATACGGCGGCTGTGTGTCTGGACCTCTCCCCAGCTCTACATTATCTGACTTTTTTCAGGAATAGCAGGGACGGCAATACACTCATCAACCATACCCTGGGATCTTTTCTGGCTTCAGACTACTTGATTACCCCAGCAAATGCAGGGATAGCAGTATACGCGGCAGCTGAGACTACTCACAGCTCCAGAGCAGTCAATTATTTTAGTAATAAAGGAGATAGTGGTATGCAGTCGCTCAATCAGCGGGAAACTAAAACATCCCGCAAAGCAGCCAAAACAGACTCATAAGCCGAGATCCAGCAGTATTTAGTTGGCAAATCCACATGAACAAGAATCCGGGATACATACCCTGCAGTCAATACAGACTAAACATATCATCATGACAGGAACAGAACCCAACTCAGAGACTAGGGATGAGCCAAACACCCCCCACCCCCCGGTTCACAGCAGAACATGCAAACAGGCAAAAAATTTGTTCAAACACGCGAACACCGTTAAAGTCTATGGGACACGAACGTGAAAAATCAAAAGTGCCAATTTTAAAGGCTTATATGCAAATTATTGTCATAAAAAGTGTTTGGGGACCCGGGTCCTGCCCCAGGGGACATGTATCAATGCAAAAAAAAGTTTTAAAAACTGCCGTTTTTTCGGGAGCAGTGATTTTAATAATGCTTAAAGTGAAACAATAAAAATGAAATAATCCATTATAATCCATTAAATATTGTGCCTGGGGGAGTGTCTATAGTATGCCTGTAAAGTGGCGCAGTTTTCCCATGTTTAGAACAATATCACAGCAAAATAACATCTTTAACCACTTCAGCCCCGGAAGGATTTACCCCCTTCCTGACCAGAGCACTTTTTACAATTTGGCACTGCGTCGCTTTAACTGCTAATTGCGCGGTCATGCAATGCTGTACCCAAACGAAATTTGCTTCCTTTTCTTCCCACAAATAGAGCTTTCTTTTGATGGTATTTGATCACCTCTGCCGTTTTTATTTTTTGCGCTATACACGGAAAAAGACCGATAATTTTGAAAAAAAATGATATTTTCTACTTTTTGTTCTAAAAAAAATCCAATAAACTCAATTTTAGTCATACATTTAGGCTAAAATGTATTCGGCCACATGTTTTTGGTAAAGAAAATGTCAATAAGTGTATATTTATTGGTTTGCGCAAAAGTTATAGCGCCTACAAACTAGGGTGCATTTTCTGGAATTTACACAGCCTTTACTTTATGACTGCCTATGTCGTTTCTTGAGGTGCTAAAATGGCAGGGCAGTACAAAACCCCCACAAATGACCCCATTTTGGAAAGTAGACACCCCAAGGAAATTGCTGAGAGGCATGTTGAGTCCATTGAATATTCATTTTTTTTGTCCCAAGTGATTGAATAATGACAAAAAAAAAAAAAAAATTACAAAAAGTTGTCACTAAATGATATATTGCTCACACAGGCCATGGGCATATGCGGAATTGCACCCCAAAATACATTCTGCTGCTTCTCCTGAGTATGGGGATACCACATGTGTGGGACTTTTTGGGAGCCTAGCCGCGTATGGGGCCCCGAAAACCAATCACTGCCTTCAGGATTTCTAAGGGCGTACATTTTTGATTTTACTCCTCACTACCTATCACAGTTTTGAAGGCCATAAAATGCCCAGATGGCATAAAACCCCCCCAAATGACCCCATTTTGGAAAGTAGACATCCCAAGCTATTTGCTTTGAGGTATGTTGAGTCCATGGAATGTTTTATATTTTGACACAAGTTGCGGGAAAGTGACACATTTTTTTTTTTTTTTTTGCAAAAAGTTGTCACTAAATGATATATTGCTCACACAGGCCATGGGCATATGTGGAATTGCACCCCAAAATACATTTAGCTGCTTCTCCTGAGTATGGGGATACCACATGTGTGGGACTTTTTGGGAGCCTAGCCGCGTACGGGGCCCCGAAAACCAATCACCGCCTTCAGTATTTCTAAGGGTGTAAATTTTTGATTTCACTCTTCACTGCCTATCACAGTTTCGGAGGCCATGGAATGCCCAGGTGGCACAACCCCCCCCCCCAAATGACCCCATTTTGGAAAGTAGACACCCCAAGCTATTTGCTGAGAGGCATGGATACCAAACATGACATGCTTTAAAATTGCGCACAAACGCAGTTACCACTTTAGATTTACAGAGGAGGTCTACTGCTAAAATTACTGCCCTCGATCTGACCTTCGCGGTGATACCTCACATGCATGGTGCAATTGCTGTTTACATTTGACGCCAGACCGACGCTTGCGTTCGCCTTAGCGCGAGAGCAGGGGGGACAGGGGTGCTTTTTTTTTTTTTTTCTTTATTATTTTTTTGCTTTTTTATCTTATTTTTAAACTGTTCCTTTCATTTTTTTTTTTAAATCATTTTTATTGTTATCTCAGGGAATGTAAATATCCCCTATCATAGCAATAGGTAGTGACAGGTACTCTTTTTTGAAAAAATTGGGGTCTATTAGACCCTAGATTTCTCCTCTGCCCTCAAAGCATCTGACCACACCAAGATCGGTGTGATAAAATGCTTTCCCAATTTCCCAATGGCGCTGTTTACATCCAGTGAAATCTAAGTCATAAAATGCTCGTAGCTTCTGGTTTCTTAGGCCAAAGAGATGTTTGGAGCCACTCTGGTCTCTGATCAGCTCTATGGTCAGCTGGCTGAATCACCGGCTGCATTCTCAGGTTCCCTGTTGAGACAGGAGAGCCAGAGAAAAACACGGAAGATGGTGGGGGGGGGCATTCCCTCCCACTGCTTGTAAAAGCAGTCTAGAGGCTAATTAGCCGCTAGGATTGCTTTTACATGAAAGCTGACCGCTGGCTGAAAAGAATGATACCAAGATGATACCTAAACCTGCAGGCATCATTCTGGTATAACCATTCAAAGTCGTGAATTGCGTACCTGAAGACAAAAAAATGGTTAACAATAAAGCACAGTAAATAAAGCACAGTAAACGGTAAAGTATAAAAAATTGCATACCTGAAAAGCAAACATGATAAAACATAATAACAATAAAACATTGCAGAATAGAATACAGTAAAAAAGAGCAGAACAATAAAGAGAGAATAGAGAGAGAGAGAGAACAATAAAACGACAACTATTTTTTTTTATTTTATATTTTTGTATGTGGTTTTTTTTTTGTTTTTTTTTTTTTAACACTTTTTTTTGTAACTGTAACTTTAATAACTGTAACCGGTTCCAGGTTCGGGTCTCTCAAAATGCGATGGCATCTTGGGAGACCCTGTGAAAGTGTGCCTAGTCTGTGCAATGCTGTACCCTACGCTAATACTCAACTAGTGTATGGTAGCGTTCAAAACATTCACCAATGCAAAGACCAGGATTGTCAGGACAGGAGGGACAATAATAGCGGGTGTCACGCCTATATCCGCGATTGCTGCAGACACAACATCTTTTTGGGGGGGTTTGTTGGGTAGGGGTACTCGGGAGGACATATAGAAAATGCCTCTCATGCAGCCGACTGCATTTGGTTGGGGATGTGAATGGGGGAAGTACGGGCGCTGCAGAAGCGGTGTGTTCCCAATTAGGATTGGCGAATGCAGCAGGAAGGGCATTATGGGCACGACGGGCCTGTGTTTGTCTTTTTGGTGGCAGCGGGACACTACTTGTGCTTGCCACCTCACCAGCTTGAACTGCACTTATGGGACTCGCCACGTCACCAAGTGTTACTGCAGTGCTGGTTTGACTACGACCGGGGTGTACTAGGCCGCTGGTGCTTGCCAGTTCACCAAAACGCTACCAAAAAAACTGTTAGCGATCGCAGGGATCAGGCCTGACTCTGCGAACGCTGCAGTTATGCGTTTAGTGTTTTGTAAGTGACAGTGATCGATCGATACTGCACTTGGGTGGGCTGGGCTGGGCCGGGCGGAGGGGCAAAACGCAGGTGCTAGCAGGTATCTGGGCTGATCCCGCTAACACTGCGTTTGTGGGAACCCTAAACTGCTGGGGACGCTAGTATAGATCTGATCGGATAAGATATTGATCTGATCAGATACTATACCACTAAGGTAGGTGTACGGTGCGTGCGTGGGTGTTAGCGGTACTGGCACTAACCTGACGCTGCCTGGGGCTGGTGCTTGCCAGTTCACCAAAACGCTACCAAAAGAAATGTTAGCGATCGCAGGGATCAGGCCTGACTCTGCGAACGCTGCAGTTATGCGTTTAGTGTTTTGTAAGTGACAGTGATCGATCGATACTGCACTTGGGTGGGCTGGGCCGGGCGGAGGGGAAAAACGCAGGTGCTAGCAGGTATCTGGGCTGATCCCGCTAACACTGCGTTTTTGGGAACCCTAAACTGCTGGGGACGCTAGTATAGATCTGATCGGATCAGATATTGATCCGTTCAGATACTATACCACTAAGGGAGGCATATGCTGCGTGCGTGGGTGTTAGCGGTACTGTCTCTCATTGGCTGGGAGCGATCGCGAGGGGGGGGCCACAATCGGATGGCCTCCCCCTCATCACGGAACGCTCCCAGACAAATGCCGACCGCTGCTGGCACCGGGGGGGGGGGGGGGTCCGATCGGACCCCCCGCCTGCGGGAGGCAGATCACGTATGGGTACGTGATTCTGCCTGCCTGTGCCATTTTGCCACAGTATATCTGCGTTAGGCGGTCGGCAAGTGGTTAACATTTTCTAAAGGGAAAAAAGTCATTTAAAACTGCTCGCGGCTGTAATGTATTGTCGGGTCCCAGCAATATAGATGAAAATCATTGAAAAAAATGGCATGGGTTCCCCTCCAGTCCATTATCAGGCCCTTTGGGCCTGGTATGGATATTAAGGGAAACCCCGCACCCAAATTTAAAAAAAAAATGGCGTGGGGGTCCCTCAGGCACTATATACTCTTAACAGCAGTATATATAAGAAAAGCAGAAATGGAAGGCGCGCACACCTACTGCATTACCAGAGATAATTTAATAATAAGAAATTTTTGTATAAAAGTGGGTACTCACAAAATGCAACTGACAAAAAGCCATAAACACAGTGCATGGACATGCACAGAACACGGAGTATAGCTAACGCGTTTCGGGGCGCACCCCCTTCCTCAGAGCTAGGAAGGGAGTGCGAAAGGGGGTGCTCTGGGGAAGGGGGTGCACCCCCAAAAAGCATTAGCTGTACCCCGTGTTCTATGCATGTCCATGCACTGTGTTTATGGCCTTTTGTCAGTTGCATGTTGTGAGTGCCCATTTTTATACAAAAATTTCTTATTATTAAATTATCTCTGGTAATGCACTTGGTGTGCATGCCTTCCGTTTTTCTTTTAGTTCTTTTCGGTTTACCCCCATCTGAGGAAGGCAGCACCCCCCCTAGTTTTGGGATACCATATATACCTTTCACACCACTATTTTATCTGACATCTGTTACTCCACACCTTGGAAGACCTATTAGCGCAGGAAGTGACTGTTTTTTGTATCTCAGCAGTATATATACTATACAGCCTGCCCTATATATGCTACAAAACATTAGGCCTTTGGTGGTGGTGGTACCAGAACACTGTAAGCCCTCACAGTTACTCTTGATGAGCGCAGGAATGGGCCCTGCTGTGAAATACTATATCAAAAATGTTAATTACATGCCCCTGTTAAACAGGGGCAGAATAATTGGGCCTTTGGTGGTGGTGGTGGTGGTACCAGAACACTGTAAGCCCTCACAGTTAATCTTGTGCAGGAATGGGCCCTGCTGTCAAATAATATATCAAGATTTGGAATTACATGCCCCTGTTAAACAGGGGCAGAAAAATTGGGTGGTGGTAGCGCCACAACACTGTAAACCCTCACAGATACTCTTGTTGGGTGCAGGAACGGGCCCTGCATTGAAATATTATATCAAAAATGTATTTACATGCCCCTGTTAAACAGGAGCAGAAAAATTGAGCCTTGGGTGGTGGTGATGGTGCCACAACACTGTAACCCCAGTTAGCCAGTAAGGGGCCTGCAGTACGTGTGGTTTAGAACCTGGCATACAAAGCAAGGGTTCTCAGGTCACTAGTTTTCCAATAAAATGGAGTAGAAAGGATTACAGGCAGCTAATATAAAGACTGAATCACAAACTTATATTAGCTGCAGTATATTCAAAACATAACAACTTTAATACCTACCTAGATTAAAATGAAAACGTTATACCTTCCTGGAGATAGCTTTCATATAGATAAAAGATTATGTTCCAATGATGCTCACACAAGCATGGTTATATTGTTCTAAAATGTCTTTACTAAGATGACTTTTTCAAACAGTAAAGAAAAACTTCAGCCCTCCATCCCCTGGTGACTGTTCTAAAGTTCTGACACATCCTAAACTTTGCGAAGAATTGATCTAGGGATGTGAATCAGGAATCCCTCTCTCTCCTGGTAGGTGAAGCTGTTGGGGAGATGTAATATAAAGTGACAGGTAGGTGGGGAACACAGTGCACACATCACAAAGAATTAGGAGCAGAGACGGAATGTAGAGGAATTATAAAAATATCTCCTTCATTGTCACTTTATGTCTGACTCATATCGTGACTACGGCTTGTAGATCTGCCTGAGCCCAGATGCTACAGATTCCTGCCCTTTATGTATTATTCTGTCTATTTGTCTATGGCTAGAAACATATCTGCACACAAAAGCTTCCAAAAACCAATGAATCATATTTATTCGAAAATAAACTGTAACCCTATTTTTCACAGACCCCCTTCTTTTGCTTCCAAAATTTCCTTATGATAAGATTATATTGACCACTGGTAAAAAGGTCTTGGGAGTTAATGGGGCATTTCAGCTACATTCCACTCCGTCTTCTTTTCAAGAAAGCTACTCTCCATAATAAATTGTTTCAGTTCTAATGCATGACATTTTGAATGGCACCCTAATACACCTGTGTGGTAGAGTGCCGGAACACATGTTAATATATGGAGTAGAGTGGTGCCATGCGTTGCATTACAAACAAGTCATGTGCCATATTAAGCACATTAGGGTACATTGGCAGCCTATATATTTTGAATAGACTGGCTTTACACAACAACCTTTACTGTGTAACATCACATGTGTTAACACACTGCAAGTAAGTAAATGGGCCCTAAGTGTCAAAGCCTATTCTTACTTTTCTGATCCTGTGCAGAGCATTAAGGCCCATCCATTGTGCAGTCACTGACAACCTGTCCTACATAGAAAGGAAACAAATGTGCAGAGAAAGTGTACAGACAGGGTTGCTGAACCAGAAAACACAAGTGCTGGTAGACAGGTATATCTGCAGATGGAGTTCCATTTTAAAACCCAACTCTAGCCCCCTTGACTCAGTGCCATCCCTCCCACCCCAAGAACATTAAAGCATTTCAAAATGGAAAATGGACAGGAAGTGAGGGAAAACCTTTGCATTTTGCAAAAGCATTCAATACAGTTCCCCATAAATGCTTAATCTACAAGCTGAGGTCTGCAGGCATGGACCATAAGGTTTGTTCTTAGATAGAATACTGATTACAGGGGTGCGTCCAAAGAATGGTGATAAATAACCTGTACTCAAACTGGTCTGGAGTGGTAAGTGGGGTATCCCAAGGCTCTGTATTGGGACCAATTCTGTTTAATTTATTCATAAATGATATAGAGGATGGGATACATAGCTCAATCTCAGTTTTTGTGGTCAACACAAAAATAAGCAGGACATTAACTTCTGATGAGGATATAGAAATTTTACAGAAAGACCTGAACAAAATAATGGAGTGGGAAACAACAGGGCAATGAGGGTTAATGTGAAGAAGTGTAAGGTCCTAGTAGATCACAGACTGAGCAATAGTATGCAATGTCAAGCTGCAGCTATCAAAGCTGGCAGAATATTAGCATGTATAAAAAAGGGGATATACGACAGAGATAAAACTATAATCCTACCACTATATAACAGTCAGGTTAGGCCACATCTGGAGTATTCCGTCCAGTTCTGGTCACCAGTCCTCAAAAGGGATGTGCTGGAGCTGGAGAGAGTCCAAAGAAGGGCAACAAAATTAATAAGGGGATTGGAGGACCCAAATTACGAGAAATGACTACAAGCACTAAATTTATTCTCGCTGGAGAAGAGACACTTGAAAGGGGACATGATAGCAATTTACAAATACCTCAATGGTGATCCCAGCGTAGGAAAAAACTCTTAGATTGTAAGCTCTAATGAGCAGGGCCCTCTAATTCCTACTGTAATAAAGTGTATTGTATTTACCCTCAAGTTGTAAAGCGCTGCGTTAACTGTCGGCGCTATATAAATCCTGTATAATAAAAATAATTCAATCTCAAGGAGTGTAGGAGGACACGGGGCCACACAATGAGTTTGGAGGAGAAGCGGTTTAACCTTAAGCTGCGCAGGGAGTTTTTCACTGTAACGGCAATAAGGATGTGCAACTCTCTACCACAATTGGTGGTGTCAGCGGGGAGTATTGATATTTTTAAAAAACTCTTGGACATGCATCTTAAAGAACACAATATACAGGGCTATGGGAAATAATTATCAAGGCTGACACACATACACCTACAAAGGTTGAACTGGATGGACTATTGTCTTTATTCAACCTTACCTGCTATGTAACTATGTAACCGTAAAAGCTCACCAACAAGCAATAAAAACCTGACAGGGGGTTTAACCCTTCCCTTTCAGGGGGTTTAACCCTTCCCATTAAATAGAAAGTATATGTTTGTTTGGTCATACATATTTTCAAACTGTATAAACTGATGCTTTATATAATTTTTAGGTACAGGAGGTCCCCGAGTTACGAACTTCCGACTTGTGAACGACTCCTACTTACGAACGGGAGGCGGCGTGACGTTCTGTGCATGCGCAGCCACTTTTCGACGGCGGGCACATCGAAAAACATAGGAAAACAGCGGAAAACATCGGAAAATGACATCTGTGCATGCGCTGCTACTTGACAGAACATCGGAAAACGACATCTCTGCCGCTCTGCGCATGCGCTTCCAACTTACGAACAAATCCGACTTAAGAACAAACCGACAGTCCCTAACCCGTTCGTAACTCGGGGACTGCCTGTATTCATTTAAAATATTAATTTAGTGTGGATTAACTCAAAAAGATAGTGCTGGGCTTTCCTACTGAAAAAAACTTAGCGTGTTTACCAAAATAAATGTTTGCAAACATCCTAGGTTTTTTTTTAATGGTAAAGCCCAGCACTATATTTTGGCTTTCTTTGGTAATCCATAAATTAAAAAGTTACATTTCTGTGTGTGTGTTTAACATTACTCTGTAACCTTTTCTTACAATGTAATACAAATAACAGGGCATTTCTATCTTCACCAGGCTCCCTGCAGCTCACTGTGTTGTCTTGGAAAACATTGACAGAATGGAGCCACGGGCGGGGACAGTGACATTTCAGTGTGCTGGTATTATTAGACAATGACAAGGAATAAGTTATAACAATACAAATGCTGATGACCAACAATTTAGATGGGAGAAACATCTATCACAAGGCATTGAGTCTGATGTGTAAACAAGTCAACCTTTGTCATATGTTCTATCATTTTCTCATTCTTTTGTATGATTTAATCACTTCAATACCGGATACTTTCACCCCCTTCCTGCCCAGGCCAATTTTCAGCTTTCAGCACTGTGTCATTTTGAATGGCAATTGCACGGTCATGCAACACTGTACCCAAATTCAATTTTTATCATTTTTTCACACAGATAGAGTTTTCGGTTGGTGGTATTTAATCTCAGTTCACACATTATTGCTTTGTGTATTAAAGAACACTATAGTCATTTTTTTCTGTGTGGATAAACGTACAGCCATTTCTTTTATGAAAGCATTACTTCCTATGAATTAAGCTCAATTATGAGTACATTTGCATATAAATAACATTGTACTCCCGTGACTGGTGATTGGGAAAGTCGGTAACCCCCCTAAATGAAATGGTAATTGTACAATGACCTCAGACGTGCAGGTCTCTCTTCACGTTCCAGAAAATGAAATGAGATATTTTAGTCATTCCCATAACTGTCAGACACAGCAGGCATCTGTTCTAAAGGGTCCACATTGCCCCAAGCAATCACTCAGACCTAGATTTCCAATAGCAATGTTTCTTTTTGCAAGCCTTGGCAAATGGGGCAAAAGTTACAAAAGGCATATTATATAGTAAAAAGTTGGGGACAGTTGAACATTATACCTTCAAATATATACAAATTTCTGTAGATGCCTCAGAAGAGAAAACACCCTATGAACATTCGATTAGAGGAGAAAATACCAGAAGAACATTCGATCAATAGGGAAAATACTCTAATAACATTCAATCAGAAGAGAAAATACCCAAAGAACATTGATTAGAGGAGAACATACCCTAAGAGCCTTCCAACTATCTTGGACCAGGACGTTTGTGAACACATGACATAACCATCATACATTCAACTATATGGCCAAAATGATGTAGCTGCCTCTTCAAATGATTGAGTTCAGGTATTTCCAGTGAAGGGTATTGTTCCTCCACGCCAAACTCATCAAATCATGTCACAGAAGCACAGTCATGCTGGAACAGAAAAGGGCCTTTTCCAAACTGTTACCAAAAATGTCTAAAATGTCTTTGTATGCTGTAGTATTATTTTCTGTTCCAGCATGACTGTGCTCCTGTGACACGATTTGATGAGTTTGGGGTGGAGGAACTTGAGTGATCTCCGCATACCCATAACCTCAACCCTACTAAACAATCTTTGGAATAAATTGGAATGCCAATTGTGAGGCAGGACTTCTTATACAACATTAGTACTTGACTTCAAAAATATTCTTTAGGTTGAATGGACACAGATTATAACAAACATAATTCAAAATATTGTGAAATGTCATTCAATGAGAGTGGAGGAAGTTATAGCTACAGAGATTGGGGGGCAGCACCATATTAATGGCCATGGTTTTGGAATGTGTTGCCCATCTAGCTCCTATAGGTGCGATGGTCACAGTATAGTATAGATATTTCTTTGCCTTGCGGTGCAACAAAGGATGAAAAACAAAGTGAAAACAGTATGTTCTTTTACAAAATGCAATTTGTTTATGATATGAGACAAGGTATATTTTTAAAAAATGGCTATGCCAATGTATCAATAGTTTCACAAACTTTGAGGATAATACCCTTGCAAATGTTTTTCATATGTGCAAAATTTTTTTTTTCTGATATCCAAGTGCAAACGTAACTTTAATTTGACAAATCCTGCTTGGTCCAGTGTTGTCACACTGTATGTAATTGGAATGTGTTAACTATTATACATTATTCTTATTGTATGGATTTCTTGGGCAATACAAGCGCTGTTGGATGCAAATTTTAAGAACATTTGACCCTAAGAGAAAATTCCCTAAGAGCATTTAATTGGAGGGGAATATGTCCTAAGAACATTTGATCAGAAGAAAAAATACCCTATGAAAATTTGAATAGAAGAGAAAATGCCCTATGAACATTCGATTAGAGGAGAAAAATACCCTAAGAACATTCCATCAGAAGCGAAAATACACTAACAACATTCAGTCATAAGAAAAAATACACTAACATTCCATTAGAAGAGAAAATACCCCAACAACATTCAATCAGAAGAGAAAATATCCTAACAACCTTTGATCAGAAGAGAAAATACCTTAACAGCAGTCCATCAGAACAGAAAATACCCTAATAACATTTAATCTGGGGAGAAAATACCATAATATGGAAATAAGAACAGCGCTGCGCCAAACAATAATTAAAAAGAAAAATATACAACAAGCAGCTAACACACCTCTAGACAAAGGCAGAAGTGAAAAAACAAGAAAATATAGTGTAGCGCTATGTGTATAAACAAATTATGACAAATTTAAACAATGAATCAATATGTCCTTAGTGAAAAAAATATCAGCAACATTAAGTGATACAAATAGGCATTTTGACAGTGACAACAATAAATGAATATTGAGAACCTGTAACAAAAAATAGGTAGTGGGTCTAAAGGACCGTACATGTGTAACAAGTCAAATAATATAGTCCATGACAAATTCGTATTTATAGTGATGGTGAATAATAAAAAATCAAAGGGGCCTCCACCAAGAAGTCTATAAGGGTTAAGTGCTAAAAAAACTGATAAAATGAAATAGGAATAGAAATAAAAAAATTTAATAAACGACTCCCGGGGTGTCTTCAAGAGTGAATATGTTCACTTCTGGCAAATGGATGAATAGATCACAGAAGGGTGGAAGATCTAAATAGGTGGCAGGACCATCACCAAAATTTCAGAGGAGGCTTACCGGAATCAAATGACCTGAAAAGACCTACGTCTTACAGATCAGAGACAGCTTGTTGACCACCAGGTCTGCCGAAATGAATCGTCAAATTATCCTCAGCTACGTTATTATGCCATGTGAGCTTTTTTTTTTCTCGCATGACATCTGAAACACTTATCGGGCCTGTTGGATTGTCCTGAGGACGTTTGAGGTTGTAGCGAGACCCCTCCCCCCAGTTTGGAAGCTGAGGATAATTTGACGATTCATTTTTTCATTTTTTTCACTAAGGACATATTGATTCATTGTTTATATTTGTCATAATTTGTTTATACACATAGCGCTACACTATATTTTTGAGAAAATACCATAAGAATTTTTGACCTGAAGTCAATGGGGCTGATTTACTAAAGGCAAAAAGACTGTACACTTTGGAAAGTGCAGTTGCACACTGCAAGAGCAGTTGCTCCAGAGCTTAGTAAATGAGCAGAAGCTCTGCTGACTTTCATCAACCAATCATGTGCAAGCAAAAATGCTGTTTTTTTTTAATTTTCCTTGCATGTGATTGGGTATTCTTTGCAAAGTGAAGCTTTACCTCATTTACTAAGCTCTGGAGCAGCTGCACTTGCAGAGTGCAATTGCACTTTCCAAGGTGCACAGTCTATTGGCCTTTAGTAAATCAACCCCAATATGTCCTAAAAACCTTCACCTAGAAGAGAAAACACCCTATGAACATTTGATCAGAATAGAAAATTTCCTAAGAATATTTAACCAGAAAAGAACATACCCTATGAGCATTCGATCAAAAGAGAAAATACCCTAAGAACATTCCATCAGAAGAGAAAATACCCTAATAACATGAGCTCAAAAGAGATAGTAACCTAATAACATTCCACCAGAGGAGAAAATACACTAACAACATTCAATCAGAAGAGAAAATACTTTAACAACAGTCCATCAGAAGAGAAAATAACCTAATTTAATTTCATCTGAGGAGAAAATACCATAAGAAAATTTGACCAGAAGACTAAAGGGGGTCATTTACAAAGATTCCCGGCAAATATGGGCACTCTACATTTAATAGCGCCCAATTAAAGTCAATTAAGACTTCAACTGGGTGGACATGCAAATGGAAAAGCGCGCTATTGCCGCCAAACATGCCTGTCACATCGGCATATGCAGGAATTGTTGAAGCAAATGGGGTTCGAACCTGCAAAATCAATAGTCCTCATTGATGGCTTGTATGCAAATTATTGGCCATAAAAAGTGTTTAGGAACCTGGGTACTGCCCTGAGGGACATGTATCAATGCAAAAAAAACTTTTTAAAACGATCGCTTTTAAAGGAGCAGTGATTTTAATGATGCTTAAAGTGATTGTAAAGCTTCGATTTTTTTTTTTTAAAATAACAAACATATAACACTTACCTCCACTGTGCAATTCATTTTGCACAGAGTGGCCCCGATCCTTGACTTGGGTGGCTTTCGCAGCTCATTTCCGCATCGTATAACCCCCTAGGAGAAGCGCTCTCCCGAGGGGTTACCTTGCGGGTGCGCTCCTGAGTCCATCATTCTGCGTTCATAGATGCCGAATGTAGGACTCTGCCTCACCCTCTGGCGCCCACGTCATTGTATTTGTTTGACAGCAGCGGGAGCCAATGGCTGCGCTGCTATCAATCTATCTAATCAAGTTCCCAGAACCCCGGGCAGAGGGACCGCGCATCTCCACTGAGGGAAATTCCAGGGCTCAGGTAAGTAAAATGGGGGGGCTAGGGGGCTGGTCACTGCCAGGTGTTTTTACACCTTAATGCATAGGATGCATTAAGGAGAAAAAACACAAGGGTTTACAACCCCTTTAGATCGAAACAATAAAAATGAAATCTTCCTTTAAATATTGTGCCTGGGGGATCCTCTTAGTCTGCCGCTAAAGGAAAAAATGTAATTTAAACTCGCGGCTGTAATGTATTGCTGGCTCCCAGCAATATAGATGTAAAAAAATGAAAAAAAATGGCATGTGTTCCCCCCCCGTACATACCCATACCCGACCCTTCAGGTCTGGTATGGATTTTAAGGGGAACCCCACGCCAAAATTCAAAAAACAATTGGTGTGGGGTCCTCCCAAAATCTATACCAGACCCTTATCCGAGCATGGAGGTCAGGAAAGGGGGGAGACAAGCGAGTGTACGCGGCATGAGTTAAAATGTCCATATTGGGCCCAGTTAGCCATTTTCTCCCTGTGTGTCTTGTGACTCATTAGTGTTACAAGTAGACAAGGTCTCAGGTGTGAATGGGGAGCAGGTGCGTTACATTTGGTGTTATTACACTTGCTTGACTTATAATGTGATCTCTTGCGGTTTCATTATGTGAAATCCATCAAAAATATCCTCACCGATAAAAAAAAACTTTTACAGCACGATAGAGGAAGAACATACAAACCCGTAGCCAGGGAGCAGGATTGGGATTCGAATCAAGAACCTCAGTGCTGCTAGGCAGAAGTGATAACCTGTTAGCCACTGTGCTGCCACATGTTTGTAGACTGCATCTCTGTGGTGTCAAACAGTCCTAAGTCCCAGGGGTGCAAGAAGTTATTCAATGCAGATGTACTGTGAAAGGCCAGAGAGACACTGAACAACCTGTTTCTGGCATATGCCATTTGTTTTGAAGGCTGGTTATGGCTGATTACTGTCAGCATACTGAGAGATAAACAGCTGTCATTTTGTGGGTTTAGGCTTGGTAAGAGGCTGCAATTACTGCTGATGGGGAAATATTAAGGCTGATTATAGCCCTTGCCCATGGAAAACATATGACATGATTTGCAATGGTGGTGGAACCCTCCTACACATAAACACTACATTTAGACATAATTTATGTAAGGACCTGAGTCAGGAGTTATGTTTAACAACATAGGGAGAACAGACAACTTCTCTACATGAAGTGGCATGTTTGGGATTTGAACGTCAAGGCTGCTAGGCAGAAGTGCTAACCTGTTAGCTACTGTGCTGCCACTTGTGAAACCCTCCTACACATAAATACTGCATTTCTTTGGACATATAGGAGGTGGAATTACATTAGTCAGGAGTTATTCTTCTTGATTTATTCCGTGATATTTGGTGGTTCTTGGTGTGGGAGTGTAGAATAGTGATGTTACCCTCTGATTTTTGGGAATAACATTTTGATTTCTGATCTTGGTACACATTGGTACATATATAAACTTTTTTGGGCTCAAATTATGATCATTTGGTAATAATAAAAAACACACAAAATTGCGACTCATTTAAAATTTGCATGTTTGTAAAGACACCTGTGTGAGTTTGCGTAAAGATTTTTGTGAGATGGACAGCAATAAGTGAGAGACACAAAAAAAATATATTTTACCAAAACATGAAGACATTACACATTCTAGCATTCTTAAAAACAAAATAAATGAAGAAGAAGCAACATTGTTTCAAGGACAATTTATTTGAGAGAAAGGTACATTTCAGCTCAACATGAAAAGTATATATTTGGGGAAGTTACAATTGTACTATTAGAATCAATGGCTGAAACTTGCATTGGGCTACATAACTCTCATTTTCACTCTCAAAAAAGGCTTTTTAACTAAGCGCTCATTTTGGTATTTACTATAGCACCCTGTAAAAAAGGTGGGAGTTAAAGCGGGATTCCAGCCGGGAAAAAAAAATGTAAAAGTCAGCAGCTACAAACACTGCTGACTTTAAATAAGTACTTACCTGTCCTGGGTGCCCGCGATGTCGGCCAGCCTTATGGCTTCACTGCCCGTTTCCTACTGCGCATGTGCGAGTCATGCAGCGCTTTGTGAATGGGACGCGATGTGTTGTGGGACACACACAGTTCCCATAACACACCGCGCCCCATTCCCCAGAAGACAACGCGGGGGGGGGAGAAGAGACAACATCACCGCGGCGTAGGAAGAGGCAGATTAGGAAGACTGCCTAGCAACAGCCATTTAACATAAGTAAAAAAAAAATTTTTTTTCCTCCATTTTGTTAGGTATTTTTTTGTGCAATTTTTTTTTTTCAGGGTGGACCTCCACTTTAAAATGAGAGTAGTTTGCATGTCTGAGCATGCTCAGTTGTGCTGGCACCTAGTTGTAAAGAGACAGGGAATTTATCTCTTCTCAGACTTTTAAAGATATTTCAGTGTATATAAAACTTTTTAACACAGTTTAAAAGCAGATTATCTTTAAACAATATACCATATATTTCATTACCATTTAGACGATCATATCATGCTCTAAACAATATTTCCATGTGCAATTCTCCAGGTCCTAGCAAGAGTAAGGGTTTGGGCACTATCTGTTGTCTGGGCACGATAGTAAATTCGGTTTTGGGAGTACTTTGCCCCAGCACTATTGTGAATTCCGTATAGATGCTAATTACCGCTAGTGTGGTAATTTGAGTGCTAATTAGCAATTAGTAAATGACCCCCAATACGTCTCCTTCACCTAGAAGAGAGAATACCCTATAAACATTTGATCAGAATAGAAAATACCTTAAGAACATTCAACCAGAAAATAACATATCCTAAAAGCATTTGATCAAAAGAGAAAATATCCTAATAACATGCGCTCAGAAGAGATAATACCCTAATAACATGCGCTCAGAAAATATAGTACCCTAATAACATGCACTCAGAAGAGACAATAACATTCCACCAGAGGAGAAAATACCTTGAGAACATTGGATCAGAGAAGTAAATACCGTACAAACATTTGACCAGAAGAGAATATGCCCCAGGGACATTCAATCAGAAAAGATAGCACCCTAAGAACATTCAACCAAAAGAGAAAATACTCCAAGACCATTCCAACAGAAGAGAAATTTGCTAAGAACATTGCATCCTAAGAGAAAACACCCTAGCATCATTTGATAAGCGGAGAAACTATTCTAAGAACATTTAATTTTGCCCCAATTGCACACAGCCAAAGCTTAAAGTGATATTAAGAATAAAAAAACATGTCATACTCACCTGCTCTGTGCAGTGGTTTTGCACAGAACAGCCCCGATCCTCCTCTTCTCAGGTCCCCCGCCGGCATCCTGGCCCCTCACCCCTGCCGAGTGCACCCAGAGCAAATAGCTTTCAATGGGGGCACCCAAGCAGGCCTGCTCCCAAGCCGCTGCTCTGCGTGTCCATTCTCCCTCCTCATTAACTATCTGACTTTGATTGACAAGCCCGTCTCAGTCAATGGGGAGGGAGAATTCCCAGAGAACGGATGCTCTTGTGCACATCGCTGGATCAAAAGGGAGCTCAGGTAAGTATTAAGGAGGTCTGGGGGCTGCTGCACATAGAAGGTTTTTTACCTTCATGCATAGAATGCATGAAGATAAAAAAAGCCTTCAGCCTTTAGAACCACTTTAATATATTGTGTAAAAAAAATCCCCCAAACTAACATATGAATGTGGGTAAGTCATGTAGCACCCTCTAGTTAGTGAGGTGCTAGAGTGAGGTTTTTCTCTGGCAGTGTAGGTAAATTTAGGCAGGCCTAGCTGGCTGCTAGGCCTGTTTGTTTTCATTCTGGGCTGGGAGTGGCTCAGGGCAGCAGCTGATAACTCACAGGCAGTGTCACTTCTCACTTCTTCTTCTGGCATTTTCTTGAAGGAGAGGAGGAGAAGAGAGGTGGAGCTGCCCATGGTATCTTAAGGAGACCTGACCAATCCCCAACTTAGATTGGCAGGGTGCAGGCCTCATTAAATACCTGGGGTCAGTGTGGGGAGTCAGGGGGGAGTTGTCAGGTGGAAGACATGGAGTGAGAGAGGTGTGGAGGCTGTCTGGGCCCACAGGGAGCTCCCCAGTCTGGGGGAGTGTCGAGATCCTGGAATGAGAGGTACATGAGAGAGCAAGTAGAGGACAGCGGGAGAGAACACATCTATGAGTCTCCATGGAGGACTACTGGTCGCAGCCAGGAGGGCTTGTAAATGAGCACAGTCGGGAGGACTGGGGAGGCACACCTGAGAGAACTGGGAGATTGCAGTTTGAGAGATGGGTGCGGAACCAGTGGAGAGAGGACTGTGGAGAAGGAAGGGCAGTGGAAAGGGGCCTTTTCAGCCAGGCTGGCTGGCAGGGCCTGAAGAGAGCTATCTGGGAGTGGTAGCCAAGTAGAGGACAGCTACCACCTGGACTATTCTACACCACAGGGGCCCGAGGTCCCTGCCCACAAAAAGCAGGTCACTGAGGCCTGGCTGAAGTAGTGTTAGGCCTACCCATGCAGTGCTAGCTAGTCTGGAGGAGTGTCAGTCTGCAGCAAGGGAAGTGTTGGTGGAGGAACAGTCTGCAGCAAGTGAAGTGCTGGGGGAGGAAACGGTGAACAGCAAGCGTTTGTGCTGGAGAGAGAAGAGTGAAGCGTATATACAGGAGTGTATATAGGAGTCCTAAGCAACTTTGCACTGAATTTTCCTGGGCATCCCATAATTCCCAAATCCCCATCCAAGTTTTATCCCCCTCAAATAAACAAAACAAAACAAAACAAAGCAATGGACTGGTTTCTGTCTCTTAGTGACTGGGATGGATGTCTGTCTGGGCAGGGTGACAGGTGAACCACTACACAGAGCAACCCCTACGGGGGCATGACTACAGTCACACAAATGTATGTTATGACAATTTTTTAAATATAGAGTATATATATAATAATAGACCCATTTTAAACGTTATTTACACCTACTTTAGTATGGAGTATTAGACATACAAAAAGATCAATCTGGAAATTTACAAAAAATGTACTTTCTACTTTCTACAAAGCAATTTTATGGTTCTATCACCCCTCTTAGTGGTCCTCTCTTTCCCATAGCATAAACAACCTTGGCTAGGCCAGGCGTGTATGTTTATGGACCAGTCTGCTGATGAACCATGCCTGTTCCTCTGAAGGCCTCCCGAGTCTCCATGACAACATTAAACTTTGCCAGACATCCAGAACTTGGCCCAGGTGATAATTCTATTCACACAAAAAAAAAAACAAGATGAGAATAGTTCAGTTCAATCACCTAATTTGCCCTGAGCTGCCCCTAATCGTTTTAGCTTTTAGTCGACATAAAAATTACTTTTCTGACACAAATGCCAAAGCTGGCTTCTAAAAGATGAATTTTATTAAGCAGATTAATTTGCAGTAACAAATAGTAAGTCCGGGAGGCTGGATCATTTCAACACTGACAGCGTTTCTAGAGAACTTTCCAGAAAAGCATAATTTTAAATTACCGTATTTTCAACACTTGTCATATTTAAAGTGATATTAAACCCTTGTTAACCAAGAAATATATACATTTCCTTTATAGCAGTCATCTTTTTCTGTGCAGGCTGTCATTTCTGCATTGATAAGTTGGCTATACACTACCGGATTTTCTCCTTTTAAGAATGTTCGTTAGATTTTCTAATTGTTGGGATCAAATCGATGTTCATTTTCGACCAGTGACAAGAAAGCTTAAATGAGCAGGATGGAGAATTTTTCTCAATTGAATCAATTTCAGTGTACATGATTTTCGTTCAAGAAATTACATTCATTCCAAAGTGGAATGTTAAAAGCAAATAAAAATTTTCCATCAATATTTGTCCAGTCATTAATTGTATGACATATACAAAACAATTCTGTGCTGCCGTAAAGAAAGAGGGGTAAGCAGCTAACACAACCAACAAAGCAAAACAGAGAAAAAACACAATAAGTGTAGCGCTATTAAAATGAAAGAACGTCCAGTATGGAAAACGTTAAACCAACAGTTCCAAGTATAAATAATGTGGAGGAGTCATCAGTATATACATGGGTGAAGAATCTTCAAAGAAACACTTCAAGCAAAGAAGTGTTTTTCCAGTTTTCGTAAATCAACCCCATTGTGTCCTCTTTAGGGAAGTATCCTTTGAGCTCAAGAAGAAAAACTCTTGTTCTGGTCCTTTCTATAAGGCGTTGTCGACTGCTGACCAGGGAGATAACTATGTGTGGTCCGTCCCACAGACTCCTCTGGGTTCCTGCATCACCTTGAGAGATACAACAACACGTGGGTCCATCCACCATCATCACCTTCCTGGGCCATCCTTAGCCACTCACCACCTAAGCCTGTTAGACCCAATCCGGCGTATGCCCCTTTGGGTCCACTCCATCCGATAAGCCTCTTCACATTTGGTGGTGGTGTGTCTGTTTTCACCTCAGATGATATACATCTTTGCTTGAAGTGTACTGATGACTCCTCCACATTATTTATACTTGGAACTGTTGGTTTAACGTTTTCCATACTGGACGTTCTTTCATTTTAATAGCGCTACACTTATTGTATTAATTGTATGACAAATGTTCATACAAATGTTGTACGAAAATCTACTAGTGTATAGCCAGTTTTTTTCTGTGCTCTGCATTTCTGTCTTTAAGATGGCTATATCCCCTTTCAAGGTCCTTCTGGAGCCCCAACGTAGCCACCCTTACATACTCCTAGCCTGAGACTGCATCCTGACATGCCGACAATTCTTGTGCAAAGGTAGCACCCAAGCCAACATTCCAAGCCACTCTCATTGCTTCTCTAAGGCCTTTGATTGACAGACGAGTCCACATGTGCCTAATTTTAGGGACATGTAGTCCCAGAACATAGGGGCAATGTGACCTTTCATTGATGTGAAAAGTGCACACTCATCAACTGTAATTTCAGCTGTCATTAAAAAGTTTGTTTTATCCCCTCTTTACTGTCCCATATTTAAACCATAATCTCAGATTAAAACTGACATTAAACTGCTCATAAACTCCAAAGGGCGTTCGGAGGTGCAGGCATGATTTGACCAGGCCTGAACAAAATAACCAGCTGATACCTATACTTGGCTTGGCCAATTAATCACGTTTATACCTACTGAGTGATGAAGCAGACAAGCTTGCAGGTACCATGAGTACCTTCTAAATTTGGAGGGGTCTATTTATTTTTATGTCCAATCATAACTTTCTCTTAGAAGGGAAGACAAAAATTCAAACTTTTTCATGAACTCTACGACGAGTATGTACCCGCAACATGGCTAGAAAATGGTCGGCTGGTAAGAACGAACTAACAGAGCGCACTGAAAATCAGAAAGAACCTGAGAAGAACAATCTGAAAATCAGAAACGAGTGCACAAAAAAGCACTGAAAAACAGATACGAACTGACAACACGCACTGAAAGACAGGAACAAACCCACAAGCACAAACTGAAGAACAGATACGAACTGAAAAGCACGAGGCTGAAAAGCGCAAATCGTCTCTCATCAAACTTCTACTAACACGAGATTAGCAGAAGGAGCCCAAAGGGTGGCGCACTGGCTATTGAACTTCTTTTTTATAGTGCCGTCATACGTGTTGTACATCAGCGCGTTCTTGCCGATCGGAATTTCCGGCAACATTTGCGTATGCAAGACAAGTTTGAGCCAACATCCGTCGGGAAAAAAAACACGGTTTTGTTGTCGGAATGTCCGATCGTGTGTACGCGGCATAATGTTTTTTGTTTTTTTTTTAAATAACAAACATGTCATACTTACCTCCACTGTGCAGCTCATTTTGCACAGAGTGGCCCCAAATTTGCTCTTCTGGGGTCTCCCAACGGCTCTCGCAGCTCCTCCCCACATCAGATAACCCCCTAGGAGTGCTCTCCCGGGGGATTACCTTGCAAGCTCGCTCCCAAGTCCAGCATTTGCATCCATAGCCGCCGAATGCTGGACTCGGCCCCGACACCCGGCGCCAGTGTCATTGGATTTGATTGACAGCAGCGGGAGCCAATGGCTGCGCTGCTATCAATCTATCCAATCAAGAGGCGGGACCTCATGGAGAGAGGACATCACTGCCAACAGAATTACGGGGTGCAGGTAAGTAAAACGGAGGGCTAGGGGACCGATCACTGTAAGGTGTATTCTCACCTTAATGCATAGGATGCATTAAGGTGAAAAAAACACGAAGGTTTACAACCCCTTTAAAGCTAAAATCGATCAATGCATCCTTAGGGAAAAAACTGATATCTACAATCTGCTCAAAAATCTAAAATTGGAGATCTTTTAAAGTGGTTCTAAAGGCTTAAGGTTTTTTTTACCTTAATGTATTCTATGCATTAGGCATTCTATGCTTTGCAGGGAGAAGAAACAGCCAGATCACTGATCTGTGTACAGAGTCCTGTGTGTTTGTAACACAGGACTCTGTTGTGCTGTGATTGGCTACAGCCCATAAATTATTGGCTGGGACCTGCTGCCAAAATTTTGCTATAGCCAGTGACAGCGTAGGTCAGCAGGGGGCGTGCACATGCATGCCTCTAACCCGGAACAGGCTGGATGATGCAGTAAATTTATAATTTATTTGATTACTTAAAGTGGTAGTAAAAGGCAGTGTTTGTGTTTTTACCTACAGATAAGCTTATAATAAAGCTTACCTGTAGGTTAAATTAATATTTCCTAAATGTGCACAGTTTAAGAGATATTCTAGGGAGCAGCAGCTCCTTCAGAGCCGTGTGCCACAGCCGGGACTCCCGCGCAAATGCGCAAAAGTGACATCATCACAGCTTGACCATTGAAGCGGCCGCAGCCCACGAACACGGAAGGAAGACCGGGTGAAGGTGGAAGCCTCTGGAGCAGTAACTGGAGGGCTTCATTGCATGGTAAGTCTTTCATAAAGTGCTAGTATGCGATGCATACTAGCACATTATGCCTTTACCTTGCAGGGGGTTTTTTTTTTGTTTTTTTAAAGCCTTTACTACCATTTTAAAGCAAAACTAAACTTGTAATGTAGAAAACTGCCAGCAGTTAGATATTTAGGGTGGAAGTGATTCTGTGCGTCACCTCTGCCATAAAATTTCTTCCACTGTCTGCATGTAGTTTTATACTAATTGTACGCTGAGAGCTCCGCATGCACAGCTCAGTGTACAGATGCCGGAAGTAAATGCTGGTTGCTGGAATAAATTAACTTCTGTGTGCATGTGTGGAAGTTACATCATTCTGTTCCAGATGGCATCTGAAGATTCCGGACGCAGAAGAAAATGAAGGGAAGGCGGAAGCTTCAGCAATAGAGCAGCGATTGGGAGTGAGGACATCACATCACTGGAGCAGGGCACTTTGTAAGGTAAGTATGCCATAATGTACACATATGCTGGCTGCACACATTTGCAAATTATGGCAAGATCTCGCTGGAGATCGAAATTGTCCTTTAAATTAAACCTACTGCATCCGCATATACAGTATATTACTAAAGATATTAAAGTACAAAAAGTTAATTTTCAACTTTGAGCTGTAAGCCAGGTTTTATAATGGGAGGAAGGAGAGATTAACGTAGCTCGAAGAAAAGCACAGACTTTGTGTAATTATGTCTCAGTAGAGCCATAGCAAAATAAAAAGGCTTTAACATCGAAGACAAAGCGAGGAACATTTGCACTAGGAGCAAATCAAGACCTGAACTAAGTGTACAGGCTATAATCTGCTTTCATAGGAAAAGGGAGTCCCAGAGGACAGATGTAACTGTCTTGTTACAGTCACAAGCAAAAAATCTAAAATAATCGTTTTTAACTTCTGCAAAGTCCAGACAATCAGGTTGTGTTTCAAAAGAGATCCTGCTGATTTAAAGGAGTACAAAAACTTGCATTATGTTGTTATTAAAGCTCCAAGCAAGCATTTAATACAGAGTTTAACTACATATATGCGCCTAAAAGCTGACTGTCACGGACCCCCATACTCAAGAAGAGTCTGTCCGCCGTATACCAATAAAATAAAGAGATATTCCTGCACTACCGAAGGAAAGAAAAGGACGAGACACTAGTTGCTGCAAGCACCGAAATGGTCAATCCATAAACCAAAATGAATAATATAACAAAATCAATAAATGGTGCTGCACTCTGATGCCGCGTACACACGAGCGGACTTTACGGCAGACTTTGCCCGGCGGACGGGATTTCGTCGGACAATTCGATCGTATGTGGGCTCCAGCGGACTTTGTTTTCTCAAAAGTTGGACGGACTTAGATTTGAAACATGTTTCAAATCTATCCGATGGACTCGAGTCCGGTCGAAAAGTCCGCTCGTCTGTATGCTAGTTCGACGCTAGGGCAGCTATTGGCTACTGGCTATGAACTTCCTTATTTTAGTCCGGTCGTACGTCATCACGTACGAATTCGACGGACTTTGGTTGATTGTGTGTAGGCAAGTCATTCAGAAAGTCCGTCGTAAAGTCCGTCGAAAAGTCTGCCGGGCAAAGTCTGCCGTAAAGTCCGCTTATGTGTACGCGGCATTAGTGATAACACAAACAATGTGCAAAAGTGATGGGTGCTACAATAAATACAATGAAGTAATAAAAAGGATAAAAAGTGTAATGTGCCATGTGCTAAAAGACAGTGGAAGCCTCAGTAAAAAAATTCATATGAACATAACAAAATCCAAAAGATAAAAGATATACCAAAAAAACAGTGCTAAAAAAAAAACTGAATAATAGTCCCAGAAAATAAAAATGTCCTTATTTGATAATAAAAAACAGTGAATGAACGGGTGTTGGAATCCCAGTGGCGTATCCAGGGTATGGCACATATGGCAAGTGCCATGGGCGCAATATGAAGTGGGCACTGCTGAGTGGCTGGGCAGCAAGGCTTTGTCCTGCATAATTATGTTGCTTATATGTCAACTTGTGGCTGAATAGGACCTGCAGCAGTGTGAACATCCAGCACATCCAGGGATTGGTGAGCAAGCCAGCTGGATGTTCACTGTGCAGTTCCGATGAAAGACTTCACCTGTCAGATCCAAGATGTGATGTCGGGTATGGGCGGGACTGCTACTCAGACCTGCCCCTCTATCAAACAACCAGTGTAATGGAAGAGCCGACTCACATGGTACGTCATTACATGTAATGCTCCTCCCTCTCCTCCCTTACACAGAGCACAGCAGCCCCTCCCCTCTAGCAGGTTGTATCTAAGCCCCGCCCCTCTCCCTACGTCCTTTCCAGCATGAGAAGCTTCTGTTAGTATACACAGGGAGAACACTGTAGGTGAATGTAAGGTGAGTGTATAGTGAGAGGAGGCTGAGCTCTGATTGGACAGTGGGGTATCAGACACGAACAGGAGGGACTTCAGGTCCCAGCATGTCAGCTGCTTTCTGGGGAGGTTTGTTGTTATGCCATCACTATGTACAGTGCTGAGGACATCACATCCTTTGTATTACATGCTGTGTGATGTTCCATCCACTCACTGTGCTGGTGGGGGGGAATGATGTGTCAGGCTGGTCTCCCCCTCAGCTGTCTGTATGTTCTGGTGGGATCTCTCGTTTTGCAGATACTATATCTCTCTGGAGATTGGATCTGTCCAGTGTGTGGGCTCCGGGGCCCCCTACAGGAGATCTGAGAAGGGGATCAGGCACCTAGGAGTGTCAGGCAGTAAAGAGAACCTGTCATCGTCCATTCAGATCAAAGTAAGACCCCTTTCACTCTCCTCGCCCGGGCGTCAGCGGTAATGCGGCACTATTTTTAGAGCCGCTTTACCGTCGCTATTCGCCCACTATCGGGGTGGTTTTAACCCCCACTAGCGGCTGAAAAGGGGTTAAATCTGCCCGCAAAATGCCGCCGCAGCAGTGTTTTGCCAGTGATATAGCAGCGCTGCCCCATTGATTTCAATGGGGAGGAGCGGTGAGTTCACCACTCCTTCACCGCTCCAAAGAAGCTACTGGCAGGACTTTTTCTGACGCCCTGCCAGCACACCGCTCCAGTGTAAAAGCACTCGGGCTTTCACGTTGGAGTGAATGAGCCGCTTTTTCAGGGCGCTTTGCAGGCGCTATTTTTAATGCTATAGCGCCTGAAAAACGCCTCAGTGTGAAAGGGGTCTAAAAGATAAGTACTACAGCTGGGCGCCTCCATTGCTGACACCATCCCTGCACTCTCCTGCCATCTGTCTGTCTGTAAGGGACTTGGTGAATGCTTTGCTCTGTGCCAAGGCCGATCCCTGATGTGGGGAGACACATAGGCCCCTTTCACACTTTGCAGGCGCTAAAGTGCTAAAAATAGCGCATGCAAAACGCACTGAAAGAGCCGCTCAATGCAATCCAATGTGAAAGCTCCGAGGGCTTTCACACTGGAGCGGTGCGCTTGCAGGGCGATCTAAAAAGTCCTGCAAGCCACATCTTTGGAGCGCTGTAGGAGCGGTGTATTTACTGCTCCTAAAGCGCCCCTTCCCATTGCAAACAATGAGGCAGCACTCCAAACCCGCCTGCAAAGCGGGCGGTTTTAACCCATTTTTGGCAGCTAGCGGGGGTTAAAAATGCCCCGCTAGTGGCCGAATAGTGCCGCTAAAACGACAGTAATACGGCGCTAAATATAGCGCCACTTTACCGCCGGCGCCTGCGATGCTTCAGTGTGAAAGTAGCCTAAAGCTGACATTTACCTGAAAATCGAATTGGGTATACACTGTTTATTTTTTCTCATTCAACCAGCAGGCTGAATGGAAAAAAAACTGATAGCTTTTGGCGACTCTTTAATTACACTGGTTGTTTGACAGAGGGGCGGGTCTAAGTAGCAGTCCCGCCCATATCCAACATCACAGCTTGGATCTGACAGGTGAAGTCTCTGATCTCTCTCAGCTGAAAATGAGTGTGCACCCAGTGCACTGAAAGGTGGATGGAAGCTCTGGCTGCAGTGGATAGAAGAGCCATCTACAGAAAGGAGCTGCTTTTACAAAGATAAACAAGTTGAAGATGGTGGAGCTTTGGGGAGGGGACGGGGAGATAAGGGCAGAGGAGAGGGGCAATAGTGAGATGTGGATGGATGACCTGCACTCTGTATCTAGAACTCTCCTGAACCCTGCACTCTGTGCAAAAGGCACTCCAGAAACTTGCAGTCTGTACCTAGTGCTCTCCCGAACCTTGCACTCTGTAAATAAAGCACTCCAGAAATCTACTCCCTGTGCATATCACACTCCTGAACAAGGCACTCTGTTCATAGCACACTTCTGAACCCTGAACTCTGTACATAATGCATTCCTGAATCCTTCCACACTTTGTGTAACGCACACTTTCATAGTTTATACAAAACCATTTGTAATGGAAGCTTTTTCTTTTTTTTAATGATAGGGGTTTGTATGTGTCCATGAGACTTTATCTTGTGGCACAGCAATCAAAGCATATTTTAGAGGTGCAAGGAAACCTGGGTTTTAGCCAGGCCCATTAAGCCCCCCCACTGTTAAGAGTTTGACCACATCCACTTTTGCCACAGTGCACGTAGCGTGCTGTCGGACACTTCCTCCCTCAAGTGTCCCTCATTCTGAAGTTCAAAAGTTGGGAGGTATGGTCTCTTCTGCCCATAAAAGCCTGTTACGGGCAGCAGCTCCTGTAAGAAAGATGGCCATGGGCTGGCCATGCAACGGTTTCAAAGCCTGCAGGGCTCAGAACAGATTGTAAAGGCTCGACCGGGCAGCGCATGTGCAGTAACGTAATGTCGCCGCCTGGCGCCATTTTTAAATGGAAGGCATTGATTCTCTGTGGTGCCACAGCGGCGCAACAGTGCAGAGGAGGCACAGACCAGAGGAGGACTCAGGAGGACATTACTGGGGGGAAGCCAGCCCAGCAGAGGAGGACAGTACACAGTGCCTGACTGGAGAGGTGAATGGTACACAGTGACAGAACAGAAGACGGACACTGACTGATGTGGAAAGGTATGGTAATATTAAGGGGGGACAGAGTAGGAAACTACCATGTCCACAGCCTCTGACCATGTCCTATCCGCAGTATCTGAAAGATGGTGTTTCAAATGTTTTGACAGGGGTGCAGTTTCAGTGGTTGCCATAGGCGCCATTTTCACTAGATACGCCTCTGTGGAATCCCTCTGGTGTTCTGTGCAAATAGCAAACTAAACTTTTCTTCCGTGTAAGTATAGCAAACTAAATGGTGAGTTATCTTCAGTGCAAATACAGCAAAGTAAACGGTGACTTTTCTTCAGTGTAATAACACCTCAATGAGAGATGACCCCTTACCTTACCGCTGTAAGGTAACAGCGTGTATATAAAGCAAATGCAGATACCCGGTCCTCTAGTGGATCCCTCTGCCGACTTCCTATCAATGGCATAGCGTGGGGCTCATCTGGACAGCCTTATGTCCTGGCCAATGGTTTAAGATGATGGATGTATATACGTCTCTCATGGTGTAAAATGTATAGCGTGGAAAGTTCTCCCAGATAGGTGCATAAATCATATGGAGAAAGAAGAAGGGGTCCCAGATAGTGTAGTATGTAAAATATAAGCATTTTATTTAATGGATCCAACTGCAGTACTCACATTTAAAAACAAGGTAAATGCTAAACACCACGAGCAGCAAGCTCGCACACTGATGTCACTTCTGGTGCCTTTCTGTTCCAATGCGTAGCATCACGATTACGTGACTTTATCAGGGTTATGCAGGTGGTGGAAGTGTCTTTAAATAGCCTTAGTGTGTAATTCAATCGGCACCCATTTTCTAGTAGTCCAATGTAAATTCATATGGCGGCCATTTTCCTATGGATATATGTTACATAGCGGCCGTTTTCTTGTAGTTTATTCTTAAATGGATGGCGACATGGCCATTTTCCTGTGGATATTTCTCAATACCTAATCGTTTGGCCAAACTCATGTAGTCTACCATTCCTAACATACTAATGGACATACGATAAATGATCTAAGGCAAAGCAGCTAACTAGGGATAAATAGTACATAATCTTAAAGCTAAAATGCATTCAAAAATATATATAGCAAAACGATCTGTGAACACGGACTGCTAAAAGTAAACATAAAGAGCAAAAAGTTTTGATCGACCAATTATCTGCTAATTGTGCCACATCCTAAATTCAAATTTGAAGCAAAAGGAAATCCCCTAGTGGACTTTAAAGGCACTTTCAAAAAAACATTTGGGAAAATATATAAAGTAAATAACAGTTTATTTATTACAAAAAATCATCGAGTGAATATCACACAATCACATAATTAAAAACACGGAATGCAGTTCCATAGATACAAAACTAGTGATACCAATACATTAGTACCCGACGCGTTTCGGAGTTACTTATGCCTCCTTCTTCAGGGGTGATTGTAGGGTTTGCAATAGAATTATCTATATGGGAAATGGTATATATAACATAAACATAGTA